>NC_142008.1:27174966-27494112 GCF_049901715.1 Pseudonaja textilis | reverse complement strand
TGATGACACATCATGTGACATATTGCAACTTTTTCCCCTTTGCTAAACCAGGGTGAACATGGAAAAAAGATCAGAAGACAGTCATGGTAATAGTTATAGTGGTGCCAAATGACAGCAACATCAGGAAGTAGAAGAAATTGGAAAAGTACCAGGCCTTGCAGGAGGAACTGGACAGGATATGGAAAGTAAAATCAGCAGTGGTAGGTGCACTCAAGGTAGTGACTGAAAAGAGTGGCTCCAACAGATTCCAGGAACGATATCAGAATATTTCTATGCTTGGATGTTTCCAAGTAAAAAAAAAAAAAGCTTAAAGGGGATAATTTCACTCTGCTCGATATTTCACAGAATGACAATTTGTCAGACAGATAAGAATATAAATGTTTTGAAGAAAAACTGAGATAAGAAATATTTAGTTGACTCAGACCCAAGAGGATGACACACTAGCAGATTCTGAAATAAGCTCCCAGCTTGTAACAGGCCTCTCCGCTTCTTACTTACCTCAACACTCCCAACACCCCAAACTGCTAAGAGCAAGAAAAGGATCAAAAGTACCCCACTCCCCAAATTACTGGAACCCAAATATCTAACAAGATGGAAAAGCAGATGAGGACTTACTCATCTCCCCAATGGCAGGAGCAACTAAAGCTTTTCTTGCTATGATAAAACTGATCAAATTTTCCTTCAATACATTTGATAGTGAATTATATATTTCATAATTAATATTAGGTGGCAATTATTTCCTATATCCTATAGGTTGTCTGTTGTTTATACTCTATAAAACATAATAAGCTATTATTGATAATTGTTGTTGGATTATAATTATGTTTTTACAAATATATTCTATCTATTGCATAATCAAAAAGCGAGATCTAGAACTAACATTTGTAAATTCCTGTCTTTTAATAAATGTATCGTAATATGTTTTGTAGACTCATTTTTCTCCCTTAGTTCCCGCTTTCTTTCTTTTTTTTTGTGCTCTAGCCAATCATACCATTTATCCCAAATCAAATAAAATTCCGAGTCATCCTTTTAATTTTAATGTGAGCTTCTCCATTTCAGCGCATTCATAAATTTTTTGAATGACAAAATGTATTGGTGGTGTATTAGGCATTTTCCAGTATTGTACCAGTGAGATTCGTGCCGCTGTTAATATATGAATAATCAAATACTTTACTTGGAGGAATAACCTCCTTTGATAATGCCCAAGGAGGTACAATTTAGGGTCCTACTACAATAGAATAGAATAGATATAGAATAAAATAGAATGGAATAGAATAGAATACTTTATTGGCCAAGTGTGATTGGACACACAAGGAATTTGTCTTGGTGTAAATACTCTTAGTATACATAAAGAAAATACATATTCATTAAAAATCAAGAATCATAACGTACTACACTTAATGTAGCACAACTATTAATATATTTTAGTGTATGTCATTCTATACACTATATTTACAAAATTATGAAATTTCTATATTTTGGTTGAAACCAGAATTGCTTTTTAAAAATTTACAGGAACTTGAGTTCAGTTAAGATTTGAATATTGGACTTGCACATTATATCAGAAAGTCTGATTCAAACAAAAAAGACGATAAAGATAGTCCACTTTTGCACAGGCATTGGAGAAATTACTTAGGGGGTATCTGATTTAGGATTGGTTTCAGCTGCTTGATGGTTGAGATACATTTATGAGATGTTATAATGTGATGTTACAATTTTGGGGATTACTCTATTTTGGGATTACTCTTTCATTGCTTTTAGTGTGTTGTCAAGTCTCAGACAGAGGCAACATATAAATAATTAATATGTGCAAATTTATGTGATATTAGAACTACATACTTTCATAGCACTGAATGAAAAATTATTAGCCCACCTTCTTTAGTCTATTAAGAATTAAGATTGCTGTGGTGTTCATTGAATTATCCGTATCTATTTTTGGTATTTTTTGTAGCGTTGGGCCAAAAATGGTTTCTTCAGTATTAGGCTCTCTTCCCAAAAGGGCAAGTTTATTATCTTCATCTCGTCTCCTCTTTCATTCCTGAAGTTGAGCAGTTTGGGGCATCAATCTTCCAAGATCTTCATCACATGGATCCTTTTTTTCTACATTCCAGCAAGCCAATGTGTTATGTACTCTTTGCTGTTATTTCTTATCCATTCTTATCATTTGGCAAAAGCAGGCTGATTTTGTAGCACAGTGGTGAGAATAGTGGGTGCTACTAAGAGACTCTGGAAATGCTGTTCTGAAGGAGATGTAATATGTTTCTATAATAATGTGCAACAGGAAGATGGATGGGGTCCTGTGTATATGTTGCTGGATTCCATTTGCTAATGGCTGTCTTAGATGTCCTTGAACCACAATTCAACTGCATGATCTTTGAAGAATGTATACGACAATCCTGTTTTGTCTCCAGTGACTGATCTTAAAACACAAAAAAACCAATGTATTATGTTAGTGCATAGTAAACTAAGGCATTTTCAGAGTGAACTTTAATTTTGTTTATAATTTATCGTGGTAGAAAACAGAGAGCAGGATTTATTTGATGAAAAGTGAGAAAAATTGTTTCAATGTATTATCTGACAGTTACAGAAAAATCCCCTCCAAACCATCTTTGTTCTATGTCTTGGGTATGATGATTCTATATACATTTTCAAAGGATTGAATTATTCCAATAAATTACATAAATGTCCACCATTCTGGGTTTATTTTTTGAAGTTATGTAAAAATGTACAATGAATAATAAGCAAAAGAAATTAAATGCATGAACTAAGAAAAAAAAAAAAGAAAATTCATTATATCTAACTCAAAGTAAATCATGTAGACCCGAGGTGTCAAACTCAATTTTATTGAGCGCCGCATCAAGGTTGTGTTAGTGGGGGGGCATGGTGGAGGGGGGGCATGGTGGAGGGGGGGCATGGTGAGCATGGCCAGCTCAACGTCACTCATGTCAGGGGTTCCTGTGCTGGCCTAAGTGCTCTGACAGTGAAAACAGAGCTTGGGAGAGCTACACAAGGCCCTCCAGAACCCCGTTTTCACTGGCAGAGGATTGCAGGAGGCCATCACAGCTGAAAATGGAGCTCAGCCCTCCCAAGCTCCATTTTTGCTGACAGGCACTGCAGGCTGGTGTTTCGCTGTTTCCAGGGCAGCCCCGCGGGCCAGATCTAAGCACCCCATGTGCCAGATTCAGCCCGCAGGTCTTGAGTTTGATACCCTGCTGTAGACACTCAGTGTTTTTTGTTTGCTCCCAACCTTTTTTTTTTTTCATGCCAACCTATTTAGAGTGGAAATAAATTCTTAAGGAGAGTATAAAAGCAAAAATATAACTTTTTAAACAGTAAATATAAAGTTCTCATTGAGGTGAGTTTTGTTTCTGATAACACTTTTGAAAAATTAATACTGGATTATTGAGGAAATTACAAACGTTGTTTGCTCTTGCCATTTATTGATTAAAAATAATAAAAGACGCAAACCTTTGCAATTGATTGCTTTTGCTATATGTTTTCGTCTGTCTCTGGTTTCTTGTGTACTTTCAAATTCTGGATATAACATATATATAGCAAACTGCCAAAGAAATTCTGCTCATCCAGTTTTCTTTTGGTTGCCCTAAAAGAGAGAAGGTGTGTTACTCAATGTTAAAAATATCTCAATCTTGTTGAAATTAAGTTCTCTTTAAGTCCAGTAAGTTCAGTTTTGACATTTTAAAGATAATTGTTGTGGTCTACATAAAATCGACATCTGAAAGAAGTTTCAATATGAAACAAATAGGGATTGTAGGCACAATAAAAGTAACATTTACTACTTTGCGCTCTGTATTTTTAAAAACTTGATTAGGTACACTTTAGTAAATTCTTCTGATGGATAACCATTTAGTGAATTATATTCCTTGATAATACCATTTAATGCAAAACGTTCAATTAATTCCGTAACTCCCAATGTAGGAAACCTTGGATTAACAAATATTGAGACTCTAAATTGACAGTACAAATCTGACAAACGAAATAACTAATAATACTTTAATATATGTAGAGGAGCCATTTTGAAATTGTTTACAGTAATATAACAATTTTAGAGGAATGTGTCAGACATTTGGTATTTTATCATTAATAATCAAGTTCATCTATGGTAGTCCTCTACCTATGAACACAATTGGGATCAGAATTTCCTTTGCAAAGTATGGCAGTTTCTAAGTTAATTGCATCTGATTTTATTACCTTTTTTGCTATGGTTGTTTACAAATGTTAAATGAATCGTGTGGTCATTAATGCAAAATCTGACAGAAGCTGGCTGTGATCGCAAATGCTAATCACTGACTCTGGAAAGCAGCAACCATCATTAATATATGCCAGTTTTCAAGCATCCAAATTTTGATCATGTGTATAGGAATGCTGTGATGGTCATATAATTGTGGAGACCAATCATGAGCAACATTTTTCAGAACATTATAACTTTAAATGGTTGCTACACAAATGGTTATTAGTTGAGGATCACAACAAACCAAACTAGTAAAGGAAAAATACTAATATCAGGTAAAATGAAAATGTGAAAGTTAGTGGGAAAAACACTAAGTAGTAGGTAAAAGAGTATAGTTAAATTCAGAAATTAAAGATTGTCGAGTCTTATACTGTGTATAGAAAAAAAAGTATTAACTGTATTATAGCAAGGATTCTACATTGTTATTCATAGCATTTGGACAAAGTACAATTAACTACTGTGCTAGAAACTTCAAAAATTGTATTATTCAAGATAAATGAATGTTCTCATCAGATCAGCAACAATAATTGCCTAGAGCTTAATCATGACATTGGAAATTATTGTTCAATTTCCAACTCTGTTATTCTGTTCTAGATGACTTACATTCTATTCTTATTCTATATATCCCTTCTTCTTTATCTTCACGGCTCGTGGTCTGCACCCTTTACTATATTTAGCGCGCGATGCACATATCGTCTGCTGGGCGTGATACTGAAAGACGCCACCAACCTCACCCTGCGACCGCCTTTACCACCGTAAACCGCCGCCATCTTCATTTCCGTAGCCTCTGTTGCCTCTTCAAACTCATCCAAGTCCCTTTTCCCCCTCCCTCCAGCACCGATGGCCACTCAAAGGAAAGGCGGTAAACACATCGATGAAGAGGGAACGAAGCGGAGCCGTGGCAATTTCTCCAATCACAGCAGGGAAAAACGGCCGAGCGTCCAATGATATTAGGCTGCCGCCATCCAAAATGAGTCCGGAAGGGAGGCGGAAGCCGGAACAATAGTTCCGCCAGTCTGATGACAGTCAAGAGTCGCGAGTTTCTTTTGCTTCTTTAAGGTGGCTGATTCTGGTAGATAGCCGTGGATGGCTCGACGATTATGTTTGGGGGGCCGGGAGAGTTCGGAATATCCGCGGCGAGCGTCTCCTTCAGGGGCGTCCAGAACTGCTTTCTACATTTGCCAACCGGGGTGGTTTCCTACCTTCGACTGCAGCAGGTAGAGAAATTCAGGAAGGTGGCTGCAGATATCCATTCCGGGATCGCGCTCTTTTTTCACGGCGCCCAGTTTTCGATTTCATGATTACTGAAGTTCAAGTGTCCATTCACATTTACAGTATACTGTTCGTAGAAACTTCTGTCTATACTTCAAGTATGCGGCTGTTAGCACTTTAGAGCCACAGAAGGGGACTGGCTCAGTATTTGTAAATAGCAATGGATCAAGCCCAGTATTTCCTAGCGAACCACAGACAACTACAAAGATCTAATACATATCGATTTTACAGAAGACAATGTTGAAAAAGCACTATACAATCTAAAACCATCTCTATCTATTGGACCGGACGGAATATGTGCCTACTTCTTAAAAAAGCTATCCACTGCCATAGCCGAAACTCTAAGCATAATCTTTGAAAAATCAGGACCAGCTCCTTGCCAAAACTATGGTCACAAGCCACGGTCACCCCCATTTCCAAAAAGGGAGACCCCAGCCTAGTTGAAAATTACAGACCAATCTCCTTATGCTGCGTCATCTGTAAAGTCATGGAATCGATTATTAACCAATCCATTATCCTCCACTTAGAGACAAACAACCTACTCTCTAATAAACAATTTGGTTTCAGAAAAAAACTATCCTGTAATCTGCAACTCTTACACTGCAAAAACATATGGACTACACAACTCAATCAGGGCAAAATAATAGACGCAATCTACATAGATTTCTGTAAAGCATTTGACAAACTACTCCTAAAACTAAAATATTATGGTATCTCTGGACAACTGTATAACTGGATAGAAGCATTCCTGTCAAACAGACAACAAATGGTCAAAATTGGGAGTGTCCTATCAAATTCTGTACCTGTTAATAGTGGTGTCCCCCAAGGCAGTGTTCTAGGACCAACTCTTCATACTCTACATAAATACCCTCTGATCATATTAAGAGCAACTGCGTTCTCTTTGCTGATGATATAAAGCTGTTCAATACCACAGGCAATACTGCTGCCCTTCAAAAAGAACTTGACTATATCAGAATGGTCAATAAATGGCAACTTTAAATCTCAACAAATAAATGCTCTGTCTTACATATTGGCAAAAAAATCAGAAAATAAAATACAAGCTGAATAGTCAAGACCTTGTTGATGATCCAAACTCTGTCAAGGACCTTAGAGTACTCATCTCTAATGATCTAAGTGCTAGAGCCCACTGTAACTACATAGCCAAAAAGGCATTAAGAATTGTTAACCTAATCCTATGTAGCATTTTCTCTGGTAATATTACACTAATAACTAGAGCACACAAAAAATTTACTAGACCAATACTCGAATACAGCTCATCAGTCTGGAACCCGCATTATGTATCTGATATTAACACAGTTGAGAAAGTCCAGAAATATTTCATAGGAAGAGTTCTCCCCTCCTCTAATCATTGCAGAATACCTTATGCCACCAAACTCAAAATTCTAGACCTAGAAAACCTAGAACTATGCCGACTTCGGTCCGATCTAAGTATAGTATATAAAATCATACATTGCAATGTCCTACCTGTCAATGAATACTTCAGCTTCAACCATAACAACACTAGATCAAACAATAGATACAAACTCAAGGTTAATCGCACCAAACTTGATTGCAGGAAATACGACTTCAGCAACAGAGTGGTCAATGTCTGGAATACTCTACCAAACTCTGTGGTTTCTTCCCCAAACCCCCAAAACTTTAACCTTAGACTGTCTATTATTGACCTAACCCCTTTCCTAAGAGGTCTGTAGTGGGTGTGCATAAACGTACCAACGTGCCTACCGTCCCTGTCTTCTTGTTTCTTTTACTTTTCTTATACATTTCATGTATTCATAACTATGTATATACTTATACCTATTAACTTGTAAGTGATTGACAAATCAAAATAAATAAATACAAATAAATAGGATAAAAATGGCTAACTTATCAGAATAACAGAGTTGGAAAGGACCTTGGAAGTCTTCTCATCCAAACACCTGCTCAAGTAAGATGACCTTTATCTTCTTCATTAGCAATACTAAAATAAATACAGTTAATTGCTGGAGCCAAAAAGGAGATTTGCAGCCATGCCTATGGAGGTTTCTTGACATTACGACAGAAATTATATGTTTTTGCCTTTATCTGAGGATGTTCAGTATCATCTGACATAGGATGGCTTGGTGCACTCCTATCTAAGTATCATCTGATCTTGCTAAGTATTTTGTTTTAAAAAATCTGTCAATAGTAGGTGCTGCTGCCCACTGAGGATTACTTGCATATGACACCAAATGTCATGAAGGGGAAGGTGGTGTTTCATTGCTATATTTTTCAAGCATTGCGGTACTGACAATAATATGAAATTAATTTCAATTTTCTACAGCTATTAAAGGAACAGTTTAAATCAAATATTACACATTTTATCTCCCCCCCCCCCTCCAATAAGGCCTGTTGTTTTCTTGTAGCACACACTGTTAAAAACAAGTTTTTTATCATTTGGAAAAATATCTTGTAATATCCATGAGATGGTAACTAGTGCTGTGTAATATTTATCATGGGTGGACTGTGTTCTGCATTAGCTTTATACATTTTCTTAAAACAAAAAACTACAGCTGAAATTAACAAACTAAACACCATCAAACTATTGACCCTCTGTTCCACTGCATTAGTTCAGTGCTTGCAGAAAGAATTCAGGTCTTTGGACCTTCCAAAAGACTACCAATTTCCAGATCACTGACAATTGAAGCTGGTCTTGTAAAGGCTGAAGCTGGCAAAATTAAGAAGCGTGAAACCAGACAGAACTATTAGTAAAGTATGATGTAGCAATTTGCACTTCCAAGACTGAAAAATATGCAGGTGTCCACTATATTTGAGGGTGAAAAATGAGCAGCATGAACTCTATTAGCCCATAAAAGCAGAAAAAAAATATAAAATTCAAATCCTGGGCATTTTATAAATAGAGGGCTTGATTGCTTGCTTGATAGCTTGGGGTCAGTCACTCTTGCTGTTGCAAGGAAAACAGGAGGAGGAGGAAGAGTGTTAGATATGTTTGAGTTATATGTTACAAAGCTGGGATAAAATGCTAATAATAATGAGTTGGTTAAGATCACCTTTTGAGGCCTTCTGATACGCAAAATCAATGGAGAAGCTGGATTGACTTTACAACTATGTTAGTAACTTAACTACTGTTCTGTCTCTTTCACAGAGGTAGATTTATAGCTGTGCAGATGCAGATAGATAACTCAACAAAGCTTCCATAACAAAGTTCATTTATTGGTACATCAGGTATCTTCATAACTCATATTTGTGATGAAGTTCTTCTTTAATGACCAATCCTTTGTATATCTGCCTTGTACGTGAAAGATGGTTATCTCCTAAACCATCTCATAGAGATAGAAGGAAGATGCCACGAGGTGGAAAGTTCAGGCAAAGAATGAGAAAAACTCCCTTAACCCACCAAGAATCAATTCAGTGACCAATCAGGATTACAGATGTAGCCACGTGAGATGAACTACATTTCCCAGGATACCTTTAACTACATTTACCATGATGCATTCCGTTAAGGGGACAGCTCACAG
Source organism: Pseudonaja textilis (assembly GCF_049901715.1). NCBI lineage: Eukaryota > Metazoa > Chordata > Lepidosauria > Squamata > Elapidae > Pseudonaja > Pseudonaja textilis. The sequence goes on along the minus strand of NC_142008.1, from coordinate 27,485,076 downwards.
TTCCTAAGTAACTATCCAACTCTCATAGACTGGCTGGGACAGCACAACTATAGTGATTCACTTAACAACTGTGGCAAGAAAGGTTGTCAAAGGGGGCAAAACTCACTGAACAAGTGTCTCATTTAGCATTGGAAATTTTGGGCTCTATTGCGGTCATCACCTGGTTACCTGTATCAGGATTTGCTAAATCATGTTTTATTAAAAATTTCACTTTTGGCAAATGATATTTTGTTTCTCTAGTCTGAACTATATTTATATTGCAGAGCTCAAACCATGCATACTTTTCTTTGATGAATTTGATTCTCTTGCTTTTGGAAGAGGAGGTCACGAATACACTGATGTAACTGACCGAGTTGTAAATTAACTGTTCACTCAATTTGATAGTGTATAAGTCAGTGGTGGGATTCAATTTTTTTTACTACTGGTTCTGTGGGCGTGGCTTGGTGGACATGGCAGGGGAAGGATAAAATCTCCAGTCAGAGGTGGTATTTGCCGGTTCTCCGGACTACTCAAACTTTCTGCTACCGGTTCTCCAGAACTGGTCAGAATCTGCTGAATATCACCTATGGTATAAGTTTTAAAAGATATGTCCAAGACCAATCATAAAAGCAAAGTAAAACAAAAATGGTAAATAAAACAATAAAATTACATTGTTAAAAATTTGAAGGAACACTAGGTTCTGGAGATCATGGTTATTGATAAAAACTCTGCAACCTTCTGAGAGTTTAATTACATAAAGGAAAAACATAACTCTCATAATCAGAGAAACAGTTCAAATTATTGACAACAAGGATTATGAGTGAGTTTTCATCCCTTTTTGTATATATAATGGGCATTTGAATAAAATAATTGCAGCTTTCATACATAAATTTGGTGTATCTGCTAGTTAATACTCCAGTTAATGTAATCAGCTATCTCCTGTGAGTAACATAGGGTATTAAAAAAAAACTCAAGATAGTTAAGGTATGTGCATGAGATTACACTATAGAAAAGATGGGAAACACTGATTCAGTTTAAATGTCAAACTCCTAAATTCCTCTGCTTCATTTCAGGATGTTTTATCCATGCCAAAGGCAGACAGTGCTGGCAAAACACATGCAGAATACACTGTGTGCCCAATTAGACAAGTATTTTGGAAGATTAATTTTATTATTGAAAAACTACAGTGCTCTCGATCAATTGAAAATGTTAATAAACCTCATATAATAAACCTGAATATTTAAGAAATTAAAAGTGAGGTTTTGGTTTTCTAAACAGAATATCAACATGTGCACAGTTATTGGGCAACTGTTAGTGTGCAGAATTATTATGTAACCATATTAAAATTTGTCCATCTCATTTATTTGCATCCATTAAAGTGAGAATAATAAACAAACAACTCAAAATGTACAAATAAACATTTCTGACATTTCAAAAAAAAAATCAGTGATAATATAGCCATCTTCTTTTCAATAACAGTAACAGTAAGCTTTCCATTCATGAAGTATGTCAGTTTCTTGATCTGTTGATGATCAACTTTTTGTGCAACAGCAACCACAGCCTCCCAGACACTGTTCAGAGAGGTGTACTGTTTTCCTTCATTGCAAATCTCCCATTTAAGAAGGGCCAACAAGTTCTCAATAGGGTTTAGGTCAGGTGAGGAAGGGGCCCCTGTCATTATTCTTTCTTCTTTAAGGCCTTTACTGGCTAGCCACACAGTAGAGTATTTCGATGCGTGCGATGGAGCATTGTCCTGCATAAAAACCATGGTGTCCTTGAAAGATGCAGACTCCTATACCACTGCTTGAAAAAAGTGTCTTCTAAAAACTGGAAGTAGATTTGGGAGTTGATTTTGAATCCATCTTCAACCTGAAAAGGTCCAACTAGATCATCTTTAATAATACCAGCCCATACCACTACCCCACCTGCACCTTGCTAGCATTTGAGTTGATGTCTCTGTGTCCATTACTGATTCAGCTGCATACCCATCTATTTGGTCCATCTCATCACTCCATAAAACCTTTGAAAAAAATCTAACTTCAGATATTTCTTGGCCCAATCTTGCCATTTCAACTTACTTGTCTTGTTCAGTGGTGGTCGGGTTTTATTCTTCCTTACCGTGGCCATGTCTCTGAGCACTGAACACCTTGTAATTCTAGACACTCCAGGTACATTGCAGTTCTGGAATATAACAGTGTTGGAGGATAATGGATTCCTGGTAGCTTCACGTTTGATTCTCAAATCTTTGATAGTTAATGTACATCTGCCCCACCAATGCCGAGGTCAACATCCAAGCCATCGCTGCCCGCCCACCGGAGGATGCATGGGGGGGATTAAGTCACTCTAGCTGTTTTTTCGGGGGTCAAAAAAAGAAAAGGCCTGGCCTTATTTTGTGAGAAACACGGTAGATCCGCAGAAAGAAGCTGAAACATGCCCATCTTGCTTCAGTGGGTGTTAGAAAACATTCTTTTAAGTGAGTGTTTCTCAATCTCAGACCTTTTAAGATTTGTGGACTTCAGCTCCCAGATTTCTCCAATGAATAGGCTGGTTGGGCAATTCTGGGAAACATACGCCAGACATCTTAAAAGTTTTAAATTGGGAAACACTCCTATATGTTTTTCTTGCAGCTGAAATTGTTTACTTATTCCCAGATCTTTACACTATTGAATGATTTTTACCTATGCCCTCATTACAAAGATACAAGATGTGATACTGATGTGGTGCTTTTTGTAAACATTATTTTACATCCAAGTTCATAGGAAGTGTAGATCTTCACTTTACAGATCTGAGCTCTCTTTTGAATCTCCCGCGATTTAAAAAAGAGAGAGAGAGAAGAAATGAACATTGCGTCCTCTCACAATTTTGGCAACCCAGGGGACTCTAGTCTTTTCGCGGTCGCATTCATTCTCCTACATTTACTCCATACAGCATTTTAACTATTCAAAGATTGGCTTCGAAGGGATCAGAGAAAAAAAAAATAGGAAGAAAATCATACTGCCGCAGCACATAACTAAACGGCCGGTTTCTTTTTTACAGGGCAAACAAGGAAGGGCAAACAAGGAAGGGCGTGTGGCTTCAATGTCTGCCACTGTACAGGTTAGGTGCCACTGAGCATGCTCCGTAGTATCTGATGTTAAAAACTTGACGGGTAGCAGAGAAAGGGGCTCCACTAGGCCGGTTTGGTTTTCGTCGCTGGGGTTCCAGGATTCCTGCACGCAATGGGGAAAAGGGATAACCGGGTGGTGCGTAAGCTAAGTCTCTCTTCTTACAAGCGCTATCGAAACGGCAAAGGTTTCGAAGGAGGGACACAAGCCTTTCTTCCTGGCCTGGGCGGGGATAATGGACTAAGAGGGAGACGGTGGCTATGCGACCACCTTTGAAATTGGGGGGTGGGTAGATAGCTGGCATCGGAGAGTATATGTAGGGAACAGCCAGTGTCTGTCAGAGACATCCTGCAGACCTTTCCTCATTGCATTGACAAAAGGATTGAGCTACTAAAAATGCAGTAGTTCTGGTTGTCATGGGCTTGATAGTCGTTTGAATGGGAAAAGTGGGTGGCTGTGAGAGGGATTTTGGGGTTTTACACATGAAACATTTCTCCCTCTGTCATAAAAGCAAAGTAGTAAGTTGGGCCCCTCTGTAGATGTAGATCTAGTGAATTTTTCATCTCAATTATGTGATGAGATTGAAAAGTTACCTGTTTTTTTTGGGGGGGGGGTGTTAATAAGGGCATTGTCTGATCTTATGAATATACGGAGTGCGCCTGTATGTTTTTCAGCATTAGGTCTTTAATTGTAAAATAATCTGAATCCTGCGTTTTTGTATTTCAAAACTTACGTCCAGTGTTTTTCATCTTGTGGTTTTTGTTTTGTTTTGTGCTTTAAGATGAATTAATTATCACATCAAAATATATATAGATCGTTTAGGGTAGACTTGAGGGACATACTTATATATCGAGCAGTAAGATATATCCAAAAGAGAAGTGGAAAATGAAAAGTGCAAAAAGCGTCTGTCTATTGAGTGTGCTTTTTAGAAATAAATGTGCTTATCCTTATTTGCCAATTTGAAGAGTCTATGATCCCTGCTTTTGTTAAATTCCTAAGAATACACTGAATAAAACTGCATTGCATATGTTGCTCTTAGGACCAGAAAAGCACTTATCAAACTTAGTACACTGAGAGTGAAATGTTAAAACGGGGGGGAAGTTTCTTATTTCTCTCTGTGAATAATCTTTGTTTTTTGAATAAATACAGGCAGTAATAAATCCATTATAAAACTTTAAAGCAAAGATTTGTGCGCTAACATTATAGATGACATGTTTTATAGGCAGCCTGATGTCTCAATTTGTATAAGTCAAACTCTGCCTAAAATAAAACTTCAAGTGTTTGTTTATATATTAGCTTTCAAGGGTCGCTTTGAGGTTATTTTATTTAAGCCAGAAAAAAAGATTGGGGGTGGGGTGGGGGGGACAGAAAGCAAAGAAACTCCCCAAAGATGGGTTTTTATTCAGAGTTGGGTCTGAATTTGATGTTTCAATTCTGATTGCTTATCAAGGCCCATAGCACCATACAGTTGTGTAGAATCCAGAAACTAATATTTATTTTTTATTTATTCTAGAAAAACATTTATCTGACATACATTTAAAACAAACAAATTATATATATATAATTTATATATATACACACACATACACACATACATACATACATACATACTGTACAATTTACAACATATATTGAGCAATGGTTTTTTTTTTCTTTATTATTGACGTGATCTGCCTTGTTACAATAACTCTTTCATTCTTTTAATGTTTTAATTTCTCAATATAGTTTATGATTAAATGCACATCTGTCATTTCCATAACTTATCCAAATATTTTCTTTAACCACTCATATCAAATGTTCCATATTTCATAATAGTCACTATCTTGTTTATTTTTTAACAGTTTGGTTAGACTATCCATCTCAGCGCATTCATGTATTTTTTTAATTACCATATCCTCTGAAGGGATGGAAGGCAGTTTCCAGTTTTGTGCGTATGTTCTGGCCGCAGTTATGATGTGCAAAATTAAATATTGATATTTTTTTTCTCCATGTTTGAATCTATCATACTTAGCAGAAAGGTTTCGGGTTCAAGCTTTAAATTTTGTTTTGTTATATTTAAAATCCAATTTCTAATATTTCTCCAAAACTTCTGAGCACATGGGTAAGTCCACCACATATGAAAATATGTTCCTTATGCGTAGTTACATTTCCAACAATTGGGTGGTAGTTTGGGGAACATCTTGGCTGGTCTTATATAAGTTTTCTTTATACGAGGCTGACGTGGTTAATTTGTAATTTGTTTACCAAATGTGTTCCCACTTATCTAATTCAATACTATGACCCATTTTCTAATTCAACCCAATCCTTAAGCCAGTTTACCATAGCGGCATCATAATATAATCCAAAATCTAGAAGGCCAAATCCTCCTTTTTTCTTGGCATCCTGTAATAATTTATATTTCACTCTGGGTTTTTTCCTCTGCCATATAAATTTAGATATACATTTGTTTAATTCTACAAAAAAATTCTTTTCCAACTTGACTGGCACTGTCTGAAACAAGAACAACAATTTTGGCAAAATATTCATTTTTACTATCGAAATACATCCCAATAGAAACTGCAATTTGGCCCAATTATCTAAATCTTTAACTATTTGCGTTATTAACTTATCATAGTTATCTTTTTTAATCAACGAACATCTAGCAGTCAACCAGATCCCTAGGTATTTTACTTTATTTATCCCCTGCATACCTAGTTTATTTGTTAGTTCTTCCTTGTGCTCCTTTGTACAGTTTTTTGTTAACACTTTTGTTTTTTCTTTGTTAATTTTTAACCCTGCCACCTTTCCGTATTCCTCTATTTCTCTTATAGGGCTCGCTTCTAAGGGATCTTCTAATATAAATGCCATATCATCGGCGAATGCCTGGAGTTTATATTCCTCTTTTTTAATTTTTAGTCCTCTAATCTCTTTGCCTAATTTGTACTAAGACAGTCTTTTATGCCAATATATACAATAGAGGAGCTAAGGGGCAGCCTTGTCTTACTCCCTTATTTATCTTTATGTATCTGTATTTTCCCCATTTATTAATATTTTTGCGGTTTGCATGTTATAAATTGTCTTAATAAATCCTATAAAATTTTCACCAAATTTCATGCCTATCAATTGTTTAATAAGGAAGTTCCAATTCAGGTTGTCAAATGCCTTCTGGGAGTCTAAAAATATCAATGCCATTGTCTTGGTTGAGTATACTTCATAATATTCCAATATATCCATAATGGTTCTTATATTTGTTTTTATTTGCCTATGGGGGAGGAAGCCATTCTGATCAGTGTGGATAATTCTACTTAATACTCTCTTTAATCTTTCCGCCATATTGTGGTCATTATTTTGTAATCTACATTTATTGTGGCCATTATTGTGGCCATTATTTTATAATCTACATTTAAAAGTGATATTGGTCTATAGTTTTGAATTTTTTGTGGATCTGATTGTTCTTTATAAATAAGGATAATATATGCTTCCATCCATGAAACTACTCATATTAAATGACTGGTAGGTCAAAATGTTAATGTATGTAGGAAACAATATGAAATGAATATTGACAATATACATAGGAAACCATAACATCTATATTAAATCATGAATGCCTTATCAGTAAAAAAATAGCATTGATACAAAAAGGATGATTTCTCATAAGTTTCATGATAACCTGCTATTAAATCAGTAATGAATAGCATGCCCTAGGTATGCATGCTGAATATATATGTATATATCCAGGATTACATTTGCATTCAATAGCTTCATTACAAATTAATATCCTAATAATTCTTTTATTATCTTTTTAATTAAAAAAATAAGATTAAGAGATGGCAATATTGAATTTTTTTTTCTTTTACTTTACTACAAACTTCTTCACTGAAGGTTTCTAACAATGAAAATACACATTTGGGATTGCATAGGGAGGTAGGAATGTCAGAGATTTGAAAAAGCGGTAATGATTTAGGTAGGAGTGTTTGTCTATACTCTCATTTTATGCTATAAGAAATTAGTCATCTCCACTCCAGCTTTCATTTCATATATAAGATACTACATTTAATTAGGTCCCATGTTTTAAGAGTGTAACTAGTTTTTAAAAGATCATCAAAAGTTGATGTTGTAACATAGTGAAAGGAAAGGAAGGAAATGTAGGAGCAACATTCATTCTCTCTCTTATATACTATCTTCTCTTAGCAAGCTTAGTGATAAATTTAATAGTCTTAATGATACCATAATATTTATTTTGTTGCTTTGATCCTTTAATAAGAATATTACAGTATTAGTTGATCCTCTGTTAGTTTCGCACAATTTTTCTTGAGCAGAATTATTTCCCAGAATCCAATTGTACGCAGCTTTTGCTGAGGCAAATTAAAAGTAAGAAATATCCCAGCATACTGCCTCCCCACTCCCAAGTGACATAACCATACAGAACTTAACTGTATTTCATTAATCACTGATAGGGTTTTTATATAAATATATTACATTTATTTATACAATATATAAAAGTTTGAATAGTACATATATAACATTTAAATATTAGTTTTTTATAACAGTTGGGGAAGAAGCAGGATACATCACCAAAAAATTAAGCCCTGTCGGTTTCCAATACATTAAAAATTATATCAAGTTGGTAACTTATGTAGGCTAGCTAAATGACAATATATCATTTGTTAAAATTAATAGAAAAAAAGTTATTTTTAGGGGTTGCAGATTGGAATAATTTAATGTTCTCTCTTTCTTTGTCATATTTAAGGCATACATGAATCCTATAGCAATGGCTAGATCACGAGGTCCTGCTCCGTCTTCAGGACCTACAATACAAGATTACTTGAACAGACCAAGGCCAACATGGTATGCTACAAATGATAATTTTGTTCCTTTTATGAGATTACTTTATTAAGAAAGAAAAGTAGTAAAGTTTGCCTTAATGTAATCCCTGTGCCCCAAATTAATAGATTGGTTCACATATGACATTAAATCAGGAAATAGAAAATGGAGTTTGAAGTCCCTATGTAGGCTACCCCCCATTCTGGCTTTTGGGACTTATCCAAATGTGGATAGGCCCCAAATTTGGATCATTTTTTCACATTTTGTTTTTTGGGGCAAAATGAAACTCTTTAAGACTTACAGATGCTTTAAGGCTTTTACCAGCATCTTCTAAATTAATATTTTTAGATCTAAATGTATATATCAGTTACAGATTATGTATTTTTCATTAAAGGGAAGAAGTAAAAGAACAACTAGAAAAGAAGAAGAAAGGTTCCAAGGCCTTAGCAGAATTTGAAGAAAGAATGAATGAGGTTTGTTATTTGATTAATGTAGAGACAAGCCTATATTGTACATCTGTATTATTATTAGTATTAACATACTAATTAAATTTCAGTTTTATGCTAATAGATATATTCAGTATTAATAGCTTCTCATGCAGATGCATCAAAAGATCCAATGCAAACGTGATTAGCAATAAAAATAAATGTTCTACCGTGTTAGCTTTCAGTGATTGCAGATCTAATCCAGCACATCTTAGATTAATAATGCTAATATTATTAATTAATATTAATGAGTAATGCTAGCATTATCAATCATGAATATTTATTATTAATAATGATGATGATTAATAAAGATGTGATTGGATATTCAGCTCTTAACAGTGATTGAACATTAGGCACCATAAGTACTTAAGGTTGGCCATAAATGTTAAGCATATTAGTCCACTAGATTAATAAAGATAGTTTTAACACAATGAGAAAAGCCACATTGCTGCTGTATCTAAGATACACAAGCAAAAATGCATGTGTTCTCCTCATTCTTTCTGTGGCATCCAATAAATTATAAGGGGCTAGGTTGCAGTACTGACTACCTCTGTAATGAAGCCTAGTAGTACATTCTATTAAAAAGTGAACAGGAATCTGGCAGCATATCTTCCATATATATAAAAGCGAAATACCACTCACGCATCACCATGAAATTTCCAGAACCGTAAGGCCTACAAACTTGAAATTTGCAGCATATGTTCCTCTTGGCTTCTAGATGCTCACTAAGAAAGGATTGTTTAAAATGACCATCAGATCATTAGTATTTCTTATATTATTATTAACATGCTCTGATGCTAAGGAGTTCTACTCTTCCTCCCCACCTGAAAAGAAATCTGTTCTAACTGCCACTTGGGCGTGACCAGCACGTGACTCACCCGGCCTGCGGGCTGGGAGTTTAGACATTCTATTCCTCCTCCCCATCTGAAAAACACTCTGATACTAAAGAGTTAGACATTCTACTCCCCCTCCTCACCTGAAAGGTAGAGAAGGGAATAGGAGAGGATCAATGGGGCCAGCCTGAGGGAGAGAAGGGTATAAGATAGGAGAGGCCTCTGTGGGGCCAGCCTGAGGGAGAGAAGGGGATTGGAGAGGATCAATGGGGCATGCCTGAGGGAGAGAAAGAGGGGCCAGCCTGGGGGAGGGGAATAGGAGAGGAGAGGCTTCTGCAGGTTAAGCCTGAGGGAGAGAAGGGGAGCGGAGTGGCCGATCGTAACTACTCATTAATGTTCAAGCTTTAACTGTCAATTTATCAAATCCGATCACATAGTTCCATAGTGAAGCATGGATATCCAACCGACTAGTAAATTATATAAATGAATGGATTCAATGAGATTTCGTTCCAGGAGAATGTATATAGAATTCCAATTTAATGATTTCAAACAAATTTCCCATCTCTGGAAATAGGTTCTTATGAGTTAATGATCATAAAGGCAATCCAAAGGGTACTTGAGAAAAACTCATAATTGTTTCAATTGTTTTTCAGAACTGGAAAAAAGAACTGGAAAAACATAGAGAGAAATTGTTAAGTGGAAATGAGAGCACTTCAAGGAAGAAAGAGGTAAGTGCCTTCATATGTGCACTCCGTGTGGAACTAGGGATTTGAAGTTTTCCTGTTGCAATAGTCTTTGCTTTAAGTACGTTATTGTGGCTGTTATAATAAAATATACTTCAAAAATGTTAACCATTCAAACATATTAATGGGGAAAAATCCTTTTTTTAGAAGAAGAAAAAAGAGAAGAAGAAATCCAGTAGGGTGAGCAAAGATTTCATTTATTTTTCAACACCTAAGATATAGTTTATTTAAATGGGAAAGGGTGATTTTTAGATTTTTATTATAAATGTTTAATATTGGTTTTTAAATGCAGGTGATGCAGCTTTGGATAATATCCATAAATTTGAGGGGTAGGGGTTAACTTATTCTGTTGACAAATTCTGCATCTCACAAATTTACGTTTTGTTATCTTTGGTCAAGTTATCTCCATCTTCCTCTTCCTCATCAAGCTCTGATTCTTCCAGCAGTTCATCTGATATTGAAGATGAGGTAAGACTGAATTATAATTTTCTATAATTTCGTATTCAAAATGGGTGTCTAAATAAAGGAGAAGCAGTATCATTTTCATTGAAATGTCAGAAATCTTTTAAGGAGCTGGTTTTTAAAGCCATTTGAAGGGCAGGGCATCCCTACGTTTGTTGACTAGTACCAGATTCATTATATTCTTCTGCTGGCTGAAGTGAGAGTAAATGTCTGTCACTGCTATTCTCTGAAAATTTGCTCCAGAGAATTAAAGGAACATGAAACTGTACCTTGTTTTTCCTCTTCATCCTGTAGGGGAAAATTTTCCTCCTGCAACAATTGTCTGTGAAAAAGCAAGGAACCACTCATGTAGCTTAGGAAGGAGTACTCTTATGAAATCCCACTACCTCTTTTGGTGCTAAAAATGAGAGAGAAAGCATGTATCTATTTCTGATTCCCGTCTGTTACTTGAAAATACATTTAGTTCATTCATTTAATGGCAGACATGACTGTGCTAAAACCCAAGCTTTCCTGTATCTTCTGTAACTGGATAATGTAGGAAGCTGATGCATATCCATACATCAATGGAAGTGAAAGGGAGATGTGTTTGTACACATTTTTTACTTTCACATCAGAAACAACTTGTGCTATTTCTCAAAAGACATTAACACAACTTTAGTGAATACCAGCAAAAATGAACAACTTTGTAGAAAAAAAGGAAAGTGTTGAAATGAAACTCTTCTAATACATGTATTTAACAGGCAATTGAATTTCTAAAACACAATGCATCATTGTTGAGGACTCTCCTATTGCAGTAGACAAGTGTGGACCATTTAAGGATCCTTACAAGACTGAATTTTTAGCAGAATGACAAGATGCCCTGAACCATTATAAAAATAAACATTCTTAGTAGAACGATTTATTACATCACAAATCATTATGAATTAATAGTAGAAGGGATTCTTTTCACAAAAGAATTGTAGATTTTATTGGTTTCCTAGTCATGATTTTAGCATGCATATGTGGTAGGAACCGGTATAGCTCTCTTGAAGAAAAACATTTGGAGGAATCTTGAAGGAAACATTTATTTAGTCAGAAAGATAAGTATCCTCTCTCCTTATCAATTCTCTGCCTTCTGATATTCCTGAGCAGAGAAGAAGTAGCAGTTGAGATTCTAATACAGAAGGTACTCATGTTAGTTCCAACCCCTTTTGGCATTTCACAACACAGAATTGTGAAGAATAAAGAAAATTCCTCTTTGATCTTTAGTAAAAGCATTGGTATGTAACTATTTGACATAAAGTAAAGGTTGTATAAAAGGATATGAGGAGTAAAAGACTTTAGGTGCTGTAGTTCAAATTGTTCAAAATTATCAAATCAGTAGGGCTTCTCTGAGGCTGATAACTATTAACTAGGCAAGATTTGTTCATGAATCAGGACTTTTGATTTTTAAAAAAAAATTATTTGCCTTTCTGATGTTGATTGAAATCATAGTTCCAAAGTATGAACAATTATTATCAGAATGTTTCGCCTTTTATTTTTCATTGAAGTAATATAATAATTGATAAAAATAATCTAAATTGAATTTTGCTCTTTTTACAACTGGAATATACTATATTAGTTCAGAATAATTTATATTGAGCTTTTGAATAAACACTGAATTACTATTAACTTTAAACCCTGCTTCCATTTAATTTATAAAATTTTCATTTTAAGAATATTTTTAGCTTTATTTGTTTTTCTCTGAAAAAAATTTTTCATGGCTTCGTGACCTTTGAATTCAGTCAGTCACAATATTAAAATATTTCTGATTCAGAAATCAGAATATTAAAATATTTGATAAAGAATTATTAAACAAAGGCATTAAACAGAAATGCTGTCATTATCTTGAACATAGAGAAATGGGAAGGAAAAATCCAGTTATTCCTATGGCTAGTTGTTAAGAAAATGCATTTATACTTTATGTCTGAAATGAATTAATCTGAACAAAATCTAATAATTTTCTTATCATATTCATGATTAGGATAAGAAACAAGGAAAAAAGAGAAAGAAAAAAAAATATCACACCTTACAGAAGTCATCTGAAAGCTCTAGTTCAGACTCTGATTCAGATAGCAAGGTAAAGTAAAAAAAATAGTATCCTTACCTAATTTATGAACTATTACATTGGTTAGACTGCACTAGTGACAGAAATGCATATGTGGAATATGAATGAAATTTGGATCTCTGCTTTGTTCTAAACTGGCACACTGTTTGCTCGTATTTGCTCTATTGCAACAGTAATACAGTACATATACTGTATGTTTTATTTTTCACTGAAGCTCTGTTTTGATTATTCCATTCCAGAATACCAGTTGCCGTTACTTTTGCATTATTTGCTTACACAGAAGCAAATTTAAGTGTACACTGTCATTAATGCTGTTTTTTTAATCATAATTACTTCTTATTATTTAGGATAGTTTAAGAACTAAACGGACAAAGGAAGATTATGAAAGAGACAAGGTAAAACAATTTCATAGTACTTTTAAAAATTCTTTGAAAATGAATGTCCGATTATAGAATAACTGAATGAAAGTTCCTAGTTGCCTAATTGTAAAAAAGCTCTGAAATTAACAGCTGTTTAGCATTAAAATTGCTAGTTGTTAGGCAAACTAATTCCAAAATCTGATCTTCACATCTGTTATATCAGTTGGCCTGTAAATATTTATTAATTTAATGTAATGTTAAGTATATTATTGCAGTTGGTCACATAATCAGCAATTAATCTTGATTTTGTTCTTAAAGAAATAGCAACGTGAAATCATAACAGCCAGTTCTTTAATTGGTGTTGGCCTTCATTTATATCAAGTTTGTTTCAAAAACGATAGGTTGTCAATATATCAGCATAGTGTACATCCAGATCCAAACAATGTGGTCTTATATAATTAACAAATGAAATTGTCAATATGTAGATTTTCTAAGTACCATTCAAGGCTTTTTGATATGGCACCCAATATCCCTGTAACCATGGGACCACCATTGCTGGTTATTCCATAATCTTCCAATTTTGATTTTTGAATCTTGATACTTTATAATCTTCTCCAATTCTTTGTCTTCTGTTTTACTTTCTTCTGGTATTCTCACATCAATTATCCATACTTTTTTTCTTTTCAACCATAGTTAAATCTGATGAGTTATGTGCCAAAATTTTATATGTTTATATTTTGAAATCATCATTATTATTATTTTGGATTGCAACCAACATCAACTAGATGTTTAGATTGGATTTGGCATTTTTATCAACTTATGAACTCTTTTCTACAGATCTGGGATAGGCAGATGTGGTTAAATGACAGTATTAACGGTACTGTTGCAGGATGTAAGCTACTCCAAGTGAAGTTTTTGCAATTAACTAATGATGACTTTGTCAATGCTGATGGTGTTCAAGTATGTTGCAGGGGTATGGGGATTGCTTTCTTTTGCCATAGTCATTTTACTTCTATTTGCAGGTTGTATTTTGTAATTTTCTCCAGTTGTTTCTCTTCTACTTTGTCTACAGGGATTGCAATGTCCATTATTCAGTCTTTCTAATCAACAATAGTTTATTGTTGCTATTTTGTCATCCTGTTGTTATAAGTCTGCACTGTTTTCCTGCTAACTAAGTGGTTATTGTTTTTTTTCAGCTTCTTTGCAGAGGTAGAATTTTGTTGTCTGTTACTATACAGAATAATTCTGTCTCTTCAACTTTCCTGCTCTTAGCTATTGCCAGGGTTGTTGTTATCTACTTTGCCTTCTTTCTGTGTTTCTCTCTGTCTCTGTTTCTCTGTCTCTGTCTCTCTGTGTGTGTGTGTGCACATGCATGCGTGCAGGCTATGTAATACTTGTTGTGACTATTTACTAGTCTTCAAAGTATTATATGGTCAGTACATTTTAAAAAAGAGCAGATAACAAGACCTGACAATAGCGAAGAACAAGAAAGTTGAAGAAAGAGGGGCTAGTCTTATTCTTTATCAGAGGAAACATGAGTTTTCAAAAGTAACCATAACTATTTTATAAATATTTTATCTTACCTAGGATTCAAAAAGTCTTGTTAGGAAAAGAATAAAAGCAGACCATACGGAAGAATTATTGCCATCAGACTCTTCACTAGAATCGACTGAAACAGAGGAGGTCAGTCTAAATATAAAGCAAAGCATTTACACGATTTTAAAATGTTCACCAGGTTCTCCATTCATATGCATACGTGGAAATATTTGTCCATTTTTCCCATATGTTCTGCTTCAGATGACCATGAATTAAGAGACCCACCAAAGATCTTTCTTACATAGTTATTTCTAGACTGTAGAACTCCAAAATGTTGGCTCTGATGTTCCTGTAAATTTTAGGCATGGCAGCAGGATTAGAAAACAGGAAATCACCAGATAGTACAAAACAGCTATTGGAGAAGTAGTCCTTTTTTCCAAAGTATTATTAAGCAACATTTCTATTGTGGTTGCTATTTCAGTTTTTCAGCCTTTTTGAAAAATGTGTATTCTGTCATTCTTCTTTTCTTCACACTTAGGTACAAGCAAAAAAGAAGAAAAACAGTGAAGAAAAAGAGAAAAATGTAAGCTTATTTTTATCTGTCTAAGAACTCCCTATTTCAATTGTTCTAGTTTCTCGTGACTCTACTGAATCAATAATTGGATGATTTTCGATTATTACATAGTGCACATAAGATATAGATAAATACTTAATCCCCATTAGAGTAAAAGTACTAGTCAGAAAATAGGAGGATTGCAAAGGAGTACAGTGCCTGGAATGTTTGACAGAAATGTGGCATAGAAATCTAATAAATAGATAATGAATACTACAGTATTAAATTTAAATGATTGATTCTAGAGATTTAAAACATATTATTTTTTCCTGAATACAATAGTCCTAAGCAGGTAATCAGAGATAAAGTGAATTAACAAATCAAATTTAATATAGACTATTTAATATAGTCTTGCTAATTTCACTTGGCAATTATGAATTAGGTTTTTTGGAAAAAAAATTTTGATTAATGAAATGTGATATGAGGAATTAAAGTTAGAATTTATACGTGAAGGAAAACAACTCTAGAGATAAATCTGTTGACAGTGCTTTCTGTAAATCTTTTAATAGAGTGGTATTTGTTATTCTTAATTTAGATGGCTTTTTGTGATATTCAGTGGCTTTAATTCTTTCCTTGAAAATGCATTTGGAGAGACAAAACTTGAATTGGAATCAGGTAGTTTCAGTATATAACAATTGTCTTTTGGTATTTCTTTTTAAAGGATAAAACAAAAAAGCGAAAGAAACACAAGAAGCATAGCAAAAAGAAGAAAAAGAAAACAGCAAGCTCAAGCTCTCATCCAAAATACTTAAGTCAGGTTTTTCTTTCATCGAAAGTGCAGTGAGACTATAGATACCATAGAGAATTGCAAATTGTGAAAATTATGATAAAATCTGCCAACTGCATGAGCTCTCCTATGTGTTAACAAATCTAGACATTCAGCTTGCCCAGTACCATTGGGCTGGAAATAGCCATTGTTGTTGCCTGATGCTTAATATACATATAGTACCCTTCTCTAGAACTCCAGTAGCTAATAGGACATTTTGGAAAGAAGCCCTTCCCATGGTTTACATGATTGAGCAGTAGAGTAAAACTGGATGGATGCCAGAAAGTTTTGCCTACTTTATTCAGGGATATGTGCATGTGATCTGATATGCAGATGTCAATCAGCTTCATTGTTGTAATGAATGAGGCAACTCCCCGTGGACTAAGATGCATCAGGAGGCCTGTATCTATAAACCAAAGTTGAATTTGGGTGTTTTATTTTAACAGCCTAGTAGTGAAACTTAATTTTTTATTATAAAGACATTTGCAAAATTCTTCTACAGAATCGAATTTAGCAACTCCTGTGACATTTTATTTTTACTGATACCATTTTTGGAATAGGAACGTAGCATTAATATATACAAATGTTACTTTTTTTAGATATGTGTAATATAATTTTATTCTTGTGTTTTTGGGTTGAAGTTGTTAATTAGAACACATAGTTTGATTTGACAGATGAATCAGTTTTGCTAATATTGTTTCAGTACTTCCCATTATATAAACTGCAGTTTTTTTCTTTAAGAATTTAAGGGGAAATCCACTATGAATTTTCCGAGCATGCCCCATTAAAGTAAATGGAAGTGTGGAAGACTGACTAGGCCAATAATTGTAACTGAGCTGATTATGATAGGCTGTTTTTGTTTACTTTATGTTAATAAACTTTCATCTTTCATGTAATTCTAATGATGAAACATATGCTTGGCTGATGAATGAAATGAAAAGTGGACGTTCTTGCTCCTTTGGGCATGTTCACTTCTAATGTTGGTATTAGGTACAGAGAATAGTGTCTATACTATAGGAACAAGTGAAGATGAAGACTGACAATTCAGTTAGCCTCATTTTAACTTCAGATATAAGACACTATTCTTTTTACATAAGTAACAAAGGGGGAAAAATCTTAATATTCCCCTCTAACTTTTTCCCCACTTTTATATATTCTGCTGGAATAGATAGAAGTATCAATCAAATATAGCACAGCTGACTACTCTTTGTAAGGATTTTATTACAACTGAATTAAAACAATGCTGGGCCTGAGATAGTATGCCTCACCATTATCTAGTGACATTGATTTTAACTATAGTTTTCTGGGGTTTTTTTTTAAACTGTTGTTCTTAACATACTTAGAATTATTCTGCATGATTTTGTATCATTGTTATAACTAATTAAGGAATACAATTATAATCAGTGTTTTAATTATTAACTGTCAGAAATAATAATTTTAAATTATTAACTATGTTTCACAAGCAACATCATGTCATCCTTATCTTAATGTACAGCTGCTGAAAATATTTAGCATGTAAAAAGCTGAACGGTGTTATCAGACAGCTTCATATTGAAACTGTTTTTATTCTATATAAGTTCAGTGGTAGATTTATTTTATAATTATGTCCAAACTGCCAGGCATTTCGTAAAGACAATGTTTTAAAAGTTCTTCTGGTCCGGATTATATGTGTATCATTTTAGCTTCTTTAGCAATAAAGTGTGTACTTTAATAAATACCTCTACATGTGAGACCATAAAGAAGCTGTGATATTCACAGTGAGTATGTACAATTACCATTTTATGTAAAGAGGCATTAAAATTACTGGGTAATACTTGCTTTTTCAGCCTCTTACTAAATAAATGTTTAAGGAGAAAAGGAAGGGAAAAATCATAGGTTGGTGGAATGATTTATATTGTTACTGCTTTGAAAGTTTGTTGTCAACATTTGTTCAAATTATGGCAACAGATATTATGTGAAGACTGTACAGGGTTGATGAACGGTACTTATTCCAGTCTTTGCGCATGCCTAAAAAGGAAGGAAAAACCCTAGATTGGGATGAATTTTTCAGCATTCAAGCAGAATGAGCCCAGTAGTGCATACAAAGTCTTGAAAGAATAGGGTAGTGTATTTTTATAGGATAATACCTTTATGAATGAAGGCAAATATATAGGTATCCCAGGATAATGATGCAAGATCACATCTGAGTCGGTCACTGGGACCAAAGATTTACTCTTCTGAGCTTTCAGATTCATGGTAGAGCCCTGTTCATGGAACTTCTCTCTGCTGGACTATATGCTTTGGGAAATTCTGTAGTTGTGTTTGTGTGGTGCCTACTTATTGACTGATTGGTGTATTGAGGGTTGGGCATTGGCTGTTGTTTCCTTGTGTTGCCAACCTCTCAGATTTTAAGTACTTGATTAGCTGGTGGTAAATCAGCACTCCTGTTAACTGACAAGGGGCATATTTTCCAGGCTTCAGTCATTTCCTTGTATAGCCAATGATCTTAATAGTTGCAAAATTAAATGTGTGTCCTTGTTCATTGCAACGTAAGGATATCAATGAGTTTGAGTTTCCTAGTCTGACGGCTCACGTGGTTAGCTTTTTCCCTATTTGTCCTACATAGTTGCAGGGGCAATCCATGCAGGGGATCCAATAGATTACATTGGAAGTATTTCCCAGCTCCAAGTGAACTTTACAATATTTAATTGTCCTCATATGGTAGCCTCTGGGCAGTATGTGATGCCTACTTGCTGATCTTGGAATTGCATTCTGCTTGCATTCTACTGCTTTTGAAATGTATGGCAACGTAGAGTTGGTCTTTTACCTTCTCTTCACTTTTCTCTCCTTTGCATTTTGTGCAGGCATCTTGTAATAATTGCTTGTGGGTACCCATTATGCTTGAATTGTTCATTCTCTCAAGTTGTTTAGTTTGCTGGGTACTACAGTTCTCTTCTCATTCTCATAGTATTCTGATGCAGGTCTTTTTGTGTAACAGTGGATGGTTATTGTTGAAACTGAGAATGCATGGAGTGGCCTTACGATTACTGCGGTTTTTAGGCTTCCATCTTCCTTCCTGTTGACAGGCACATCTAAAAATGGTAATGGTTTGGCCATTTCTTCCTCCATTGTGAATTTTATTTCTGGGAAGATGGAGTTCAGTAGCATATGGAAGTCTTTCAGTACATTTCTTTTGATGGTGACAAAGGTGCTGTCCATACAATGACACCAAAAGTAGGTGTGTAGTTTTCAAATGCAGTGTTCTAGTTCGCTTAGAACAGTTTCTGCCATGACTCCTGATATCTTTATTACGGGTCAAGTAAAATACTCAGAATAGTGAACATCCCTTTGAATTATGCAGATATCATCAGGCTGTATAGGAAAAAGAGCAGGAAGGATACTGGATTTAAATTTTAAAAAAATTAAAATTAAAAGCCATAATCCCTTTATAAATGTTGAATTCAAATTTGTTTCATATACAAGATTTACAAAATTTGTCAAAATGTAGTTCATACACAAACACGGCATTCGCTCTTATAGGAAATATTAAGTTTGCACTAGAATGTATGCAAAGCAGACTGATCTCCAATGTATCAGGCCGTTATGCTAAATCTGTGTTGCTATCAGATAGCTTTAGACATCAAGGAAAAACAATGTTTATACAGGAGGTTTGGTGGTAATGTACAGTTTTGCAAATATGAACATGTTACAAGTGTGATCTTTTTGAGCCATAAATTGGGCAGAGGTTTGATCTTCAAAATATTTTCACTAATAAAAGCAAATGGTTATACAGAATAATAAAACAAAGATTAAAATCTGATAGAGTTAGGAAATAATTGGCATTTTACATTCAATATTCAGCTTGTAAGTTTTTTTTCTAATTATCAAATGAACAGCCAGAAATGAATCACATGCATTCTAGAAAAACATCTTTCACCAACATTCCTCCATTTTTAAATCTTTATAAATTATTTAATAGTAATTCCTTATCCTGGTCTTCAAAACCTTCCACAACTTGTTTTTGCCTTTTCTCTTATATGATCTTGAGCATGTTTTCTTTTTACCAGCTCCACTAATCATCTGTCCAGAGGCTGGCTATTTTCTCAAAAAGCTATCTTTATTATTTAGTTTCAAACAAATTTGTTTGAATCTCCCTTCAAGAACCTGTTTTAGGTTCTTGGAATTTTTCCTCAAAATTAATCTCTTCTGAATGCTTTGGAACAAACTATTATTTCAATGATCTACTGTAAAGAAACCTAGTATATGTAAATTAATTTTCCCTAGTTTGTGTTTTGTTTTGTGTATCCCTTGTTAAACATCGGATCATTGGCTCCATGGGGGAGTAGAATAGAACAGAACAGAACAAACAGAACAGAACAGAACATGAGTTATTTATTGGCCAAGTGTGATTGGACACACAAGGAATTTATCTTGGTGCAAATGCTTTCAGTGTACATAAAAGAAAAGATACATTCGTCAAGTGTCAAGAACCATCAGGTACAACACAATAGTCCTAAATCAAATCATACTAGGAAACAGTCAATATAAATCATAAGGATATAAGCAACAAAGTTACAGTCATACAGTCACAAGTGGGAGGGGATGGGTAATAAGGAGTGATGAGAAGATTAATAGTAATAATAATGCAGACTTTGTAAATAGTTGGACAGTGTTGAGGGACTTATTTGAGGGAGTGATGGCATTCGGGGAAAAAACTGTTCCTGTGTCTTGTTCTGGTGTGCAGTGCTCTATAGTGTCGTTTTGAGGGAAGGACTTGAAACAGTTTATGTCTGGAATGTGAGGGGTCTGTAAATATTTCACAGCCCTCTTTTTGACTCGTGCAGTATACAGGTCCTCAATTGAAGGCAGGTGAGTAGTAATTGTTTTTTCTGCAGTCCTAATTATCCTCTGAAGTCTGTGTCTGTCCTGTTGGGTTGCAGAACCAAACCAGACAGTTATAGAGGTGCAGATGACAGACTCAGTATAATTCCTCTGTAGAACTGTTATCAGCAGGGAAAAAGTTTTGTAAAAGCCATGCCAACTGGCTACATCATATGTTGACTACTGTCAACCATCCCAGTTTGGTCAGTTAGAAAAGGAAGACTCTCAAATTTATTGTTAGCGAAAATACAATTTACTAAAGCCTACTGGTTACAGAAGAAGCAAAGCTGGATCTGAATTTTCGTGCCGAAAGCATATGGTTAACTTTTCCTTTATTCCCACCTTTCAAATTATCTTTGATTTCCCAATTAGGTGCTAAAAAATTGTTTGGGTAACAGTCTTCGCAGGCTGGATAGTTCTGCATTCCATAATGTGACTTTGAAATGGCTGGTAGTTGTCACAGAACAGCACGATGCCTAGTTCCAATTCCTCTTATGCATCCCCCTTATCCCACCCTGGAGTCCCTGTCCCCCCACTGAATATGGCAGGTTGACAGCAAGCAATGCATGGCATAACAGGATGGTAGATGGCTACCCCTAAAGGAAGGAAAAAAGAGCAATGATTCGTCAGAATTATTTGGGTTTGTTAGGATATTTGTTGTGAAATTTGCGAGTGAGGCAGGATGAGTGCACATGGTGACCATCAATTCACTCTGTCCGAGAACTCTGTTCCATAAAACAAAGTATTGCAGTTTGCCTCTATGGAGGCAGGAATCAAGAATCTCTTTGACTTCAAAATGTTGTTCCCCTTTAGTTAATAAGGGAAGGGGTAATGGTTTTTGTTGTGGGATGCAAGGGGGATATAGTTGCAATCTTCAGAAGGCTGTAGTGGGAACTGGATGGACACTTCTAAGGTTTTTCAGCAATTTCAGCTCCACAATCACTGGGTTTATAACTCTAATGATGGGGAAATGCCCAATGTACTTTGATCCTAATTTTGACATAATTGCTTGGACTGTAGAAATTTGGTGGAGGTATAGTGTATATTTTATCCCCCACTTTGAAATTATTTTAAGGGGCTGTCTTTTTAACAGCATATTTTGTACACCTCCCTTGCCTCCTCTACTGCCTTACAGACAATTGGCCAGGTGTTTTGCAAAGTTTTCACTCAGTTGACTAATGAAGCATGGTGGGGGTTATGTTGAGAGAGTTTTGGCATAGAAGCAAAGTCCAGGCTGGTACCCATACGGAATGACTTAAACGCTGTGCTACTGTGGACAGAATTATTATATAAGATTTCTGCAAGTGGAAAGAGATCTGCCCAGTCATTTTGTTGGTAATTTACATAGCAATGGTTCCAGCAATTCCTATATTCACAACTCCATTAGTCTGAGAGTGGTATGAGGAATTGAGCCCTGGGAGGTCCCCAACAGTTTTAGGAGCTCCTGCCAGAACTTAGATGTAAATTTTACACCCTGATCAGAAATTATTCTGTCTGGGGCCTTGCAGAGCCTATACACATGTTGTGTATAGGGTATCTTGGGAAAGCCATAAAATGGGCTTGTTTGGAGAATACATTGGCTATGACCCAAATCACTGTTGTTCTCTGAACTTTCCAGCAGTTCTGTAATGAAATGCATCTATATTTCTTTCCATAGAACGAGGGACTGGTCACAGGCTGCAGGAAACCGAAGGGCTTGCCAGGGTATCTTTTAGCTAAAGCATCTGTTGGGCAATTGACCACATAGTTCTCATATGCAGCCACCAGAATTGGTGTTTCACAAGGTGAAGGGTCTTTACAAACCCAAAATATCCATCTGTTTTTGAATCATGGTTCTGCTGTAGGACCAAGCTTTATTGACTAGAGGGCACATAAAATCTGGTCCCCATCTATGCCAAGTTGTCTCTCAATGAAAACTTTGTGGAAGTTGAACCATTTGCCCTCACTAGAGCGGTCTTCAGTACTTGTGTTAATTCATCAGATATTTGGCCCTGGGGGCTTTTCTGCACTCTTGTGAGGATATGTAATTGGATGGGATGATGGAATTTATTACTTCTCTGGTTCTGTTGCATTTGGGCATTCTGGATAAAGCATTGGCTAGGAAATTCTTTCCCCCAGGGAAATAGCAGAGAGTGAAATTGAAGTGATTAAAATATTGTGCCATCTCACTTGTTTAGGGGATAATTTCTGGAAGGATCTTGTGCTTCCAAATTTTTGTGATCAGTTCACACCTCGAATGGAGTCTTGCTCTTGATGCACTCTAAAAATTGCCTCCAAATAAGGAGTGTCCACTGCACAGTGTACACCTCTTTCTCCGATACCACCAAATGGTGCTCTGCATCAGAGAGTTTTAGGGAGATGTAGGCACAGGGCTTTAATGCTCCCTGTTGGTTCTTTTGGAGGAGAACTGCTCCTATTGTTACATCACTGGCATCTACCTGGAGGACAAAAGGCTGGTTAGGGTCAGGGCGCTTGAGCATTGATTCGGCCATGAAAAGCTGAAAAAGGTTGCCTGGCATTCCATCCTCCATTTCAGTGGCTGGCTAGGCCTTCCCATTTTGTTTTTAAGAAATTTGATGGGTAGAGGAATTTGGGCAAAGGCTGGTTTGAACCGCCTGTAAAAGTTTGTGACCTCCAGCAGGAAGATTTGCAGGTGCTTTCATATGGGAGGCGCCTCCCATTTGAAGATAGCTTTCACCTTTTCTGGATCTATTACCACCCCTTCATGAAAGATTTGGTATCCCAGATAATCCAGTTTAGTTCTGTGCACTTGGAAAACTCATACAGTTGTGCTACATGAAGCTTTTCAAGTACTGCTCCCATCAGCTGTAGGTGTTCTTCCATGGTCTCATATAAATTTAAAAAAATCATCCAAGTACACAAAATTATTTATTCAAATATTCATGTAAGAGCTCATTTATCAGTTGCCTGAACACCGTGAGGGCTCCCTGTAGCCAAAGGGGAGGACTTGGAACGGGAAGAAGCCCAGTGGACATATCCTTTCTTAAGATGGTTTCTCCCAGTCAAGTGAGGGATTCAATTTCTTTAGCCATGCAAGCCCAAATATCATTGATTCAGTTATGCCTGAGCTCACAAAGAAGCTGGTGGTTTCTGTGTGGGTCCCTATCATTAACTCCATGGGCTTCCTCCCACCAAAGTTCCATCTAGCTGGGGGAATGCTATGGGTATCTTTAATTCCCTAAGCTTCATCCCCAGTTTCTCCACCACCCCAGGGCTGACCAGACATCTGTTCAACAAGGGCAAGCCACTGTTACTTCCGCCCTGATGGTCATTGTGATAATTGTCTCACTTAGCATAGGATCATCTTCTCCTCTGTTATTGCTTCTTGAGGATGGTCTCAGTTCTCTCGGTCAGAGTTCACTCACCACTGCTGGAGGATGGGGTGAACTTTATGACCTCCATGCCTTTCCGCCCCCCTTTCCGTTTTGGCAGAGGAGTGCTTTTTCTTTTTTTCTTGATGTTGTGCAGATGCTGCTGCTGACCGTGGAAGAAGGCACTCAGCAGCCCAGTGGCCCTCTTTGCACCAGGGGGTCCTCAAAATATGAAGTGCATTGCCCTTTTAACACCTAACTCTTCATTGTCCTCCATCTCACTGCTCTTGTTTCTCCCCTTTCCTTTTAAAACTTTTTTTTAAAAATATAGAAACTGCAAAGCACAAACTGTGGCTCATTATCCTGTTCTGAGTTAAAGAGACCATGCAGAAAGGCAAAAGGCAGTGGAAATGCTGCTTTGCCAAGATCAGTTTGCAAAAGGTTGCTCCAAGTGGCCCAGTACACTGAGTTCTCAATGTGGCCCACAATACTGAGTTATGCGGATCTCCGGAAGGTAAACAAAGCATTGTGAGGGGTGGAAGAGGGGGCAAAGCAAGAGCAATCTCCCAGGGACCCAGCAGGGTAAGGGTGGAGCTGGGATAGAGATAGATGGGCATCTCTGCAAAGTTGTGAAGCCACCCAGTCATTCATAAGTGCAAATGACTGGATAACTTTTGTAAAATTCTTATTTTCGAATCATAGTTATACATGGCTTTTCGGAGGTCTGTTGTAACTTTGATCAGTAAATGATCTGTCATATCTTAAGACAGGCTGTTTTCACACTAAAGAGTGCTTGAAAATATCAACAAAGGTACGTTTAGGATGGTTTCTTCAGAGGGAGGGTGGGCATTGGCTGGTAATAAAGACCTTGCCATGATCTAGTCATGTTCAGATTCAGAAGCTGTGCCTTTTAGCCTAAGCCAATGGATTGAATGCAGAGATCTCTTGCTATCTCTAGGTGACAACAAACTGAAAATTTATGATGGTTTTCCACTAAATAATTATAGTAATTTCTTTTAATTTTCTGTGTTCATATATATTCCCAGGATGCCTACCTGAAAGACAATGAAGCCTAAAGTAGTAATCCTCTTTATATTCCTGAACCTCCATCAAAAAGTTTTTCTCAGTTAATGTATTCTAGCACTACTGAAAGGAAATATAAGTGTCTTTGAGTTACTAATAGATTTTTTTTTGTATGATTTGCAATTGTTTTTTATGGCTTTCTAATAGCCAATTATTTGAAAGAAATAATAAACATTCTTTTATGGTGGTGATGGAGACAATTTTTGTATGGAAACCCACGTTCTCAGAAGTGTGAAAATCCTTGAAAATTTGAGTAGATGACATCATTCTTGCAAATGCTGGGGCGGGAGGGGCATCCTGGTATCACCTTTGAGGTCAATCAATATCCCAGTTCCATATTTTTAAAAATGTCTTTAATCAATCAAATAGGAAGTGGTATGCAGCAAATCCATAATATTGATCATACTTGCAACAATGTCCTTGGCTCCAAATAGATCTCCAGTGGAGAAACTTCAGAGAAAATTTCATCTTTGACCTGTTGTATCTACAAGGGTTCTGTAGCAGATTTTGGAAGGTTTTACCATTTAGTCATCCTCAACTAATCTTGAAAAAGCCAGTGTCTGACCAAATTGGGTGGGAGAACACTAAAAATTAAAGAAGTAACTAAGAAGGCGAGAACAGCAAATTAATTCTATTTAGTGAACCAATATCAAATGTGGACCCTTTGTCAAATAATTGACATGGTGGAGTCAAATATCTACTACTTGCTCTTGGACATCCAAATAAAATGCTTCCTTGCTTTCCATAAAGAATGACAAAGGCTCCTTGCAGATGCAATGCATTTATACCAAATTCAGAAACAAATCCAGTTGATAGAGTAGCAACTGTAGTGGCATTATTATGGATCCTTAGAGCCACCTTTTAATACCTCAGACAAAAAAAACTCTCAGTGGAGCTTATGAGCAACTTACTATATCCTGCATAATAATAAGTATATGTATAACGGTTTAATAAGTATAATAAGTATATGTATAACGGTTCATTTATAAAGATTAGTAACAGATCCTTATGAACAAATTCCACTAAATCTTGTGATGAGCTTCTTAACTGTGCGCTAATAGGACTTACTGAAAAATGAAGAACATGCCAACACCAACCTGATTCTTTCAGAGATCAAAAAAAAAGTACAGGTAATTCTTGTGCAAGACTAGGCTGAAGCTGCAATACTCAAAAACGTTGCCATGTAAAAAAGGTGCATGAAAGCCAGGAAAAGCTCCCTCAGGGAAAATAGTTAAGACGGAAATAAATCGTTAAGGGAACAAAGAAAAAATGTCTCCTGAATCAGAGAAAAGAAGTTGGGCTTCAGCATATGGGGAACTCCTCCCCAAGTCCCATCAGCAGCTACCAGGACAAAGGAAGGACTTTGGGGGATAAAAGAGGTCCTGAAACTCACCCATTTGAGTCATCTTTGGACCCAGACATGGAGGTTTCTGTTTCTTTGGCTAAGTGCTTGCCGGGCTAGTTGAGAGCATAGGTAAGTGTGGATGAATGTATGTGTGCATGTATGAAAGAACAAATATACGTACACTGTAATCAGTAAAGTTTACTATTTATTTTAAATTCACCTGGTCTCCATGTATTCTAAAGAATCATTCGTGCTTCAGTGTTCGGTTGAAAGTTATTTCAGTGTGGCTGTTTTCCAGTGAATATAAGCCAAATCTGGCAGCACATGTGTAACATTTTAATGGTGTCAGAAATAGGATACATGGATTAGAATAGGATGGGATAGGACAGGACAGAACAGAACCTTGGAGGTCTTTTAGTCCAACCTTCATGCTCAGGAAGAAAACTCTATTCATTTCAGACAAATGGCTGTCCAATCTCTTCTTTAAAAAAGTATTGGAGATTCACAACTTCCGAAGGCCAGTTGTTCTTCTGATTAATTAGACTTTTGAATGTATTATTTGAATGATCAGTAATGCCTTCTAGAAATTTGGGGGTGCCCAGCAAAAGGTGCTTTGCACTGCCTGCCTTCCAGGCGACAACTCCACTGGAGAACCTGAGGAAATGGATTCGATATACTATGAAGTGATAGAGAAAGAATTGGGATTGTCTATTGGTGATTTGCAATAGAAAATGAAGTCAGTGTATTCAGGGACAGATGTTAAGATAGAATTTGGGAAGCTGTACAAATTAAGAGGAGTAATGAAATAGAAAGATGTACCTGGAATGTTTGCAGTGCTATTGGGAGTTGGCCTGCCAAAGGGATCAGCTCTTCAAGCAGTTGGAGGACACCTCTTTAAAAGGAGACTTGGAGCAACTAAAAAAATATCCACCATGTTTCGCAGCCTGATTACTGGCTGCAAAAGAGCCAAATGATGGAATTAAGAGAGATCTTGGCTCTATTGAAGGAGAGTGTAGGAAGGGAAGAGGAATGGCAACAAAAGCACGCTGTGCAAGAATTAAAAATTGAAGCCCTAAAGGATCTTCTGCAGACCTCTACTAGGAACAAGCAGCCTAGCATTCTCCTGTGGAGTATAAGAAAATAAAACCCGATCTTATTTTCGGGAAACACACACACAGACAAACACAATCAGTGCCGCCACCAAGAAACAGGTGGAGGTGCCCCCATAGCCAGGCCACCAACACCCTGACACCTGCCTTGCTTTGCAGCTGTGGCTCCAGCAGCCCCATCCAGAAGGGCTCTGCATGGCTGCCGGCCCACTTCTGCTTGCTCACGGCTGCAATAGAGCAGGAGGCTAAGTGATGTGCTGGTGCTGCAGCCATAAAGTGAGGTGGTCACACCTGCGGAAGGGAGCAACGTGCCATTCAAAGCATGCGCTGACCATACAAATTTGGAGGCACCTAGGACTCCTAGGATTCATTGAAGCAAGTTCAGTAGGCACAGTATTTCAACCAATTCAACTTTACCCTGAAGTACTTTCCGGCAGGGAAGAGTTTCCTGGCTGACGCCCTCTCATGAATGTCCCAGTTGGGAGAAGGTGGTTGCAATTATTCCCTCCCCAGAAAGCAGCCCACCTGGTCCTGGGAAGAGATTGCGATGGGTTTCATAGTGGAGCTGCCAGAGAGTGCAGGAATACCGTGATCTGGACAGTGATCGACCTGTTTTCCAAGTAGGTTCATTTTATTGCCTGTCCCAGACTACCATCCACCCACAAGTTGGTGAAATTGTTCCCGAGGTATATCTATCAGTCGCACAGAGTGCCAAGGAGAATTATTTCGGATTGGGGGTGGGGGTTCAATTCACAAGTTCTGGAGAGAGTTCATAAAGTCAATTTGGTCCCCCCAGGGGCTTAGTTCAGCTTTCCATCTGAGTACCAATGGGGTGGTAGAGTGGACTAATGCAATGGTGGGCCAATTGGGCTCCACCTGCTCCCCTTTGCTGAAGTGGCTCACAACAATGCAGTGCACAGTAGCACATGGCTTACCCACTTCAAAGTGGTCATCGGGGTAGACTTCATTCCCATGTCAGAATACCCCCAGGAGCCTCCCTCTTCTGTTAGTTGCAGCTGTAGAGATGGTCAATTATATTAAGTATCTGGGGATGAAGATAACTAACAATCTGACTTGGTCTCTTCATATGTTTTTAGTGAAACATGCAAACCAGCATTTGCATTTCCTGCATCAGATGAGGAGAGCACATTTTTCTCCTTCTGTCTTGGCTAGTTCTTACAGAGGCACAATTGAGAGCACTTTAACAAACTGCATCACTGTTTGGTTGGTGGCAGCAATGCCTCAATTAGACGCTCCATACAGCAAGTGGTAAGGACATCTGAAAAGATTATAGGAAGCTTGCTTCCTGTTATTCAGGATATTGCTTATAAACACTATGTGCTTAGAGCTCAAGGCATTGTTAGAGACCTCAAACATCCACCTTATGGTCTGTTTCTGTTGCTCCCTTCTGGGAGAAGGTTTTAAAGTATTTATAACAGGGCTAACAGATTGTGTAACAGCTTTGTTCCTTATGCCATCCATCTTTGTAAACTCGCAGGATTCTTTTTTCTTCACATGTGCACGTATACATTCAAACTAGACTGTGATGTTTCTCTGTGTCATATATGTGTGTGTTTGTGAATATATGCATAATGGTTATTTTTGAGCTGAATGCAGTGAAATATCATTTTACTGTATGTTCATTAGTGTATATTTAAAGTTACAATAAAGTCTTTATTCCATTCCATTTTTAAGCCCTGCTATGTTTGTAGAACTAAGTCCATTCAATCATTTAATATATGGATACTTATCAATGGCTGATAAACATTTTCAAAGATAATTGTTCTGACCAAGAAAAAAAATGTGTATTTTAAACTAGGCCATGTCTTTAATGAAATGACAACAAAAAAAGAAGCAATTTGGGAAAGACAACTGACAACTGAGAATAACACAGAATTATAATTTTGCAGTTATCAGAGAATAATCAAACAATAATATAGTACCAAACTTTTTATTGGAAAAAGCAAAAACAAAATTGTAGTCTAAAACCATAACCACTAGGTGGCAGCATGTAACCAACACTTTCCCAATTTCCATCTTCTAGGCTAGATAAGATTTAAAGTAAACAACTGGGTGAGTATAGGGCAGTGTTGGCAAACCTTTTTGGCACCGAATGCTGAAACAGGAGCGCATGGACGGGCAGGGGAACACTGGAAACCAAGAGAACAGCTCCCCTCTTTGCCTGGCCTTGTCTATTGAGCTGATCAAATACTAAACAGGCAGGAGGGAAGTCATTGCTCAGCACTTGGACTGGACAAACCCTGTGCTGCCCCCCAAGAAAGCTTTGCTTTTCAGCTTTTATCAGCAAGCCTATCCTCTGCTTCGAAAGAAAAAATGTTGTTGTTAGTTGCAAAGTCGTGTCCGACCCATCATGACCTCATGGACAACCTTCTTCCAGGCCTTCCTGTCCCCTACCATCGCCTGGAGTCCATTTAAGTTCACGCTGACTGCTTCAGTGACTCCATCCAGCCACCTCATTCTCTATCACCCCCTTCTTCTTTTGCCCTCAATCGTTCCCACAATTAGGCTCTTCTCCAGTGAGTCCTTCCTTTTCATTAGGTGTCCAAAATATCTGAGTTTCATCTTCAGGATCTGGCCTTTTAAAAAGCAGTCAGGGTTGATCTTCTCTAGGACTGACCAGTTTGATTGGCTTGCAGTCCAAGGGACCTGCTGGAGTCTTCTCCAGCGTCATAGTTCTGTCCTGTTTTAAATGTTCTGTTTTAAATTATTTTAAATTAACTTTACCCTCATTCTTGTAATTCAAGTTGTGTTAATATTAACTGCTTAATCTATGTATCCCCTAATGGCAAGAATACATCAGCTTTATCATTCTTTTGGCATACCTTTCCCAATTTTTTGCACACATATACATATTTTGCATACATTTGCATATTTTTGCATGTTCATTTTTTGCCTCTGCGTTTAGATAATTTTGAAGATGAATGCAAGGGTTGTGCTTTAAAAGAAGACCAGTGACTTACAGCCAATAGTGTTAATAGAAACAAATATTTAGATTCTGTCTTAAGTTTTTCTTATATTCTTTGCTGAGTTTGAAAGAGTGACTAGTAAAGTTATTAGCATTTCTATTTTTCTGGCTAGAAATAAATTTCTTCTGACATTATTTGTACAGCAATTTAATTTGATCTAATGGTTAAAGCATTAGGCCAGATCCTGAAGATGAAACTCAGATATTTTGGACACCTAATGAAAAGGAAGGACTCACTAGGAAGCAGTAGACTGTGAGTTCAAGTACCACCTTAGCCAAGAAAGCCAGCTGGGCATCTGGGCCAGTCTCTCAGCCCAAATCACTTCACACAATGACTGTTGTTATAGAGAAAAGAGGACAATGAAGATGGGTTGGACATATTCAGCTCCTTGAGTTATTTGTAAAAACAATAAAGGTGGGATTATAAATAAATGAATAAAAATAATGATAAAGTTTTGCATTTATTGTTCCCCACACTGAGGATGTTTTAAACTCAGTGTTATGTGACAAGATGAAGACATCCTTCAAAACAGTAAGGAACATTAAATTACCACAGAAAATGAAATTTTAGAGATAGAGCAATGGTAATATGTCACTTTTTTAAAAAAAAAACATTGTCCATGTACTCCAATCTAATTCAGTACAGTTCATTTAGGCTTGGACAACCTGTCTAATGCTATACTAAGGCAAAACATATTGATTTCTCTGAATGGAGCATGTTATGGTTTGAGTAGTAAATGCTGTAATAGAGTGCAACACATAACCTATGTTTATTTGTTTTAAAAGCACCAGAAAAAAAATTCCTGCATTGTCAGTTGTTAAACTTTTTATTACTATTAAAGAAAGTCATTGTAAAGTATAAAATACAATAGGGTTTGCAATCTTCTGGAGAAACCTTGCAAATACATTATGGTTGATAGTTACACGCATAATATAACACAAAAGAAAAAATACAGATTTTTAATAAATATTTTAAGAATCATATTTTTAAAATGTAAGGTAAGGTGAAAATTATGAAACATACAGTATAAGGGAAAAATACCTTAAGACATTGTTTCACATGAAGGAGTACTTGAAAACATCAACGTGTGTTAAAGTTATCTTTTAGTTAAGAAATGACATTACTGTGAAGAGTATATGATTTATATAAGTAACATGTAAATTTTCTCGGGGGGAGGGTAGGCATTGGCTAGTAACAAAGACCTTGCCAATATCTAGTCATGTTAGATACAGAAGCTATGCCTTTTGAATAAACCAGTACATTAAAGGCAGAGATTTCTTGCTGTCTTTAGGTGACAACAAACTACAAATTTTTGAGGGTAAGCACTTTCCTTATTTAATCTGTCAGTATTTAGAGGCACCTAGCCTCATGACATCAAAATATCAAGAAGAGATTTTAAAACATCATGGGGAAAAATAGTTAATACTCACAAATTTCTCATTTTTTAAAACCACTAATTAGAATTTGATACTCAAAGACACATACAAACATATAGAACTCATTTATTTTTAGAGATATCCCATTTTTACCTTTCCTATTTCCATTCATGGGAAACAATGATAGAAAAAAGACACTTCATTTTCACTGCACAGTAACACTTAGTAGAGAATACTTACCACACGTTTTTATATATATTCATGTCTGTCAAAAAAATTAGCTTTACTGTATTCGTGTCCTGAAAGGAGACTGTTTTCCACTTATAGTGATTTTTATTTTTTAAATTTTCTGGGCATAGATATATTCTCAGGATGCCTGCCTGAAAGGCAATGAAATCTAAAGTAATAATCCTCTTTATATACCTGAGCCTCAATCAAAAAGTTATCCTCAATTAATATATCCTGGCGCTACCTATTGACATAAACAGAACTTGAAATGCCCTACAAAAAGGAAATACAAGTGTCTTTAATTTACTAATAATTTTTTGTAAGATTTACAGTTGTTTTTTTTATCATTTTCTAATAGCCTGTCATTCAAAAGAAATAATAAAATATTCTTTTTAAGTGGCGATGGAGACAATTTTTTATGTTTCAGAAGTGTAAAAATTCTTGTAAGTTTGAGTAGACAACATTATTCCTGAAACTGCTGGAATGTTTCCTAGTATCTTTTTTTATTATCAACCAACATTCCCGCTCTATCTTTTTTTAAGTGTTTTTAATAAATCAAAAAGGAAGTGGTATGCTGCAAACCAAAAATCTTGATCATACTTGCAACAATATTCTTGGCTCCAAATAGATCTCCAGTGGGAAAACTTCAGAGAGAATTTTGTCTTTGGTAAGAGGTATTCTTTGACCTGTCATGTCTACAAGGATCCAGCAGCAGATTCTGGAAGATTTTGACCATTTAGTCAAACTCAGCTAATTTTGGAATAGCTAACAGTCTACAGTTATAAAGTTGTAGGCTACACCCAAAAATAAAGCAAAGTAAGTTAGAAGGTGTGAATGGTAGGTTAATTTTATTTAGTGGACCAATAATATTCCTGTAATCATTAGGCCTTTCAAATGTGGACCCTTTGTCAAACAATTGGCATGGAGGAGTCAAATAGCATGGCCTGCCAGCTGTTCTTGGACATCCCAGAGATCAATCCAATCAAAATGCTTCCTTGTTATCCATAAAGATTACCAAAGCTCTTGGAAATGCAATGCAAATCCTGTTGCAAGTGTCCTGTGGATTATATACCAAATCTAGAAATAATGGATAGAGTGACAACTGGAGAGGTATCAAGGTGCATATTTAGAGCCGCATTTTAATACCTCAGACAAACAGATTGCAGGACAGTGGGGTTGCAGAGTGCAGGTGGCCAAAAGAGCAGAGGTGGGAAGGGGAGATAGGTGGGGGGAGTTGAAGCACTTCTTGTGTTGGCAGAGTGCCTACACTGGCAGAGTGCAGGTGCTCTGCCAACGCTCAGTATGTGACTAGAGGGGTACTACAACAGTTGTAACTTTGAGGACCAGATAGAAGTACCATTTGTTAAGCTCTGTTGTATCTTCAGTTGTGAATGAATGATTGTTAAGTGAGGACTATCTGTATAATCAGTGCCATCTCCACTCTGTGTCCCAGCTTAACACCTGCCTTTGAAAGATCTATTTCCTCCAGCGCCCTCTGGAGATGCAAGCTAGTCACCATCTTAGCAGTTTTCTCTAAGATGAGAAGCTTGGAAACTAGATGAACATTATTCATAGCCATGTTTCTTTGAGAGGGGTCCTATCACTAACTGTTTCCTTCCTCTATCAAAGGTGTAAACTATTGCATGATCCAATCATATGTCATCTGCCAGGCAGTGCTAATTAACTGGGGGAGCAAACAGAAAAGGAAAAATGGTTAGGTTACCATCCCAAAGATCCTGTCCATTTCTCCAGGAGTTAATAGTAAATTCTTCCTGGATAACAGAACAAAATGGCATCTCATCGACTTGCATGAGTTCATCCAGCTGGAATTCAACTTTGAATAGGTCTAAGCAGGTTTATATGATGAATCCTTGAATGTTTCTCAGTGTCCTTAAAAGGATTTGTGTGATTTTTCCCTCCCCAACACATAGCAGGTCTTAAAACAAAACCATTGGGTAGCTTCCAATATATCACCATAATATAATGTCTATGATGGGCTCTTTTATGCAAGGATTCAGTCTCTTTCTTCTTCCAGTCTGGTTATGTTTTCTGTTATCCATTCTCCATATCTTCTTGGAAAAACTATGAAACCCACAAGATTAACAAGTGGAGAGAGATCCCATAGAAGCAAGCCAATCAGAGCCCTTGACATGTACCTGTTGTAGGTAGAAATTGAGGCCTCAGTCAAACTGTCTATCACATCTCCCCCTCCCCCCAAACCCTAAGTTAGGCTGCTTATTCCTTGAGCTAAAAGACCCAACTTGTCTGCAGAGGGAGACAGAGCAGAAAACAGAAGTGCACTTAGTGATCTGACCATTATAAAGCACAGTGCCATATAAAGCCAATTGCAATAATCCACACATGAGGTGATCAAGGGATTCCAAATCAGGAAAAAAACTGTAATATCCTTTATCCTCAGATTGGATCCCAAGAGCCCAGAGACAGAAAACAGTGTTAATGTGTGATTTTGAGAGAAAGTCAATAATCAAGGAGAGACTTTGTTCATGTAAGGGATGTTGATTATGTTAATTCTTTATGCTAACAGCCATGATAAAGGACAACTTCTAAGAGTATTAATGAAAGTAAAAATAACTCGCTTCAGCACATGAGAGGGGGAGGAAAACTAACCAAATGTCAGTTTAGAATGTTATGTGGTTATTTTATGGCTGAAAACTAACCAAATTTCAGTTTAGAATATAGCCTGGAGTTATTTTATGGCTGTTTGTATTATATGAACCTAGGAAATTGGATTAAACCATGGTTTAGTTAATCATGGATAAGCATATTTTGCAAATAAAACATTTGCTGATCTGTTATTCATATAAAGTCACTTCTCTAGGAAAAATGTAACATATATACAGTGATCTTAAAATGAAATACTTAAAATCCTAGAGTTCTCTGAAGATTCTGAATTTTTTTTGAAAGTCATGGATCCTGTAGTGTATTTCACCCACTTCTATTGACATCTCCATATACCCTCCTCTCATTGTAAACTTTCCATTTTAAATGTTAATAGAGTCTATTATAGATCTTAGTATGGAAGTTTTCAATACATCAATCCTGAGACAAGTCTTTGACATATTGATATGAAATGAAGGAAACTCCTATCATACTAAAGAACCAATCAAGCTCCCATGGGCATGTAAGTGTGCTTCAATAAGAATCTTAAGACTGCATGACTCACAAGGTTAGGATGTTGGTCTGATGATTGGCATGTTTGCATTTGAGCTGGTTGCTACTGAGGGATGGGGTGAGCTCCCATTACACACTCTACTTCCTACCAACCCAACAGTTTGAAAGTGTAGATAGGTACTACTTTAAAGGGCAACTTAATAGGGACATGAAAGAAGCCCCCAACTGGACATCCCCCCGGCAACAGTGATAACACTATTCAATCCTTTAAACCCAGGAGTACTTTGGTGCTCTCAACACAAATGTAATAGTAGCATGAGTTTTTGCACTACCTCAGAAATAGTGCCACCTCTCTCTAATGTCAAGTGCCTGTCATTATTCAACAACTAAGCAGATTTATTTCAGCCTCTGTGTCCTGTACCCATAATTACTCATAGGAGCTCTTTTCATTTTTAACATTAAAGCTCTGCAAAAGGTATAGCAACTTACACTCCCTTACTGAATTGAAAGAAACACTAATTGGCTGTGAGGTTGTGAAGATGTCTGATTTAAATTGTTTTTGAGAGCTTTAGGAATGAAAAATATAGCAGTGTAGGGATGTGTCTAGATAAATCTCTAAAAGCCATATTTGAAAAGGGAACCCTGCTTATTAACTATACTATCTTGATATATTTAATTATATGATTGAAAAACATTTTGCCAATATGGATATTCAATACAGCACCAAAGATTATGCCCAAAACAACTAAGAAAAAGGCAAAAACCCGGACACTGTAGTTTCCTTCACAGTTTATTATTGATATGAGATTTAACCTGTTGATTTTAAGTTTAGTCACTATCCTGCATCAAACACTTGTGAAAGACTTTGATAGAAATATTCGCTTTGAATACATCTATCTATCATCTATCTATCTATCTATCTATCTATCTATCTATCTATCTATCTATCTATCTATCTATCTATCTATCTATCTATCTCTATTATCTTATCCATCCATCTATCTTTATATCATCTGTCTTCATCATCTATTTCTATGTCCTTTGTACATGAATGTTCTGTAACAAATTGATAAACAGCAAAGCCATCATTTTGCTGAGTACATTAGTGTCTTTCTTTTATAAGAAACAGCTGTAAAATAAACACTGAGCCATGAAAGTTAATATTTGCAAAATGAATGTAAGCACATGCATGCACATTTCTACTGAAATCAATGGGATTTCAGGGTATTTCCTCCCAGATCATGTCCACAGACACTAAAAAAACAAGATTAAGAAGTTACTATTAGTGACAAAGTGATACCAAACTGTAAGCATGGACCCTTTTATTTTTGCAAAGGGTTTTCCTTTTACTTGTGTATATTGTATAAACAACGTATTGTTGTATAAACAAGATATCACAAAAGCGCACTCTGATTTTGCAGATGATTTCTAAAATCCTCCTCAATTTTTTCCCCATTTAACATTTTCCAAAATTTAATATGCATAATGGACCTTTGGTGTTGAAAAGTAGTCAATGTTCCCAGCCACATGCATTGTTTAGATTCATATATTTATATTTATAATCTTTATATTATAATATGTACAAAGACTTTCCATTATACAGAGCAGGACAGAAGTTACACTTCAAAAATCCACACTATAATACTACATAGTTTATCTAAGTCTAATTAACATGGAAAAAACAAAAAGGAAGCCAAAGCTTAGCTAAAATGAATAAGCAAATAAACAACCCCCCCCCCACCCAAAAATGCATGGCAAATTATTAAATATAATCTGATTGGCAGTGCCATAAATTTGCCCCATCAGTGTTTGTCTTAGCTTTTATGTTTGTCATTCTACTATCAAATGTACATTATAATTGTATCAAATGTTTTGACAAAAGAAATTTTAAAGTAACCACGATGGTTTTCTTTGTTGACAAAAATAGAAATCTATAACAAATTTGAATAACTCCAAAATAAAAGAAAAATATTTTAGTTTCAGTTTTACAGTCTTCTTATTATCCTGATGCTTTAATTCTTGTACTTAAAAATAGCTTTATACAAAAACCACAGGCTTCTTAAATACAGTTTTTCATGCTCAATACATTTTTGTGCACACATTTCCAGTCCACTCACGTCCTTTCAAATCTTATAACAGTTTCTATTTAAAAGACAATCTGTGCTTCATATATAATTCCCTTGGCTGTTTAACCAGTAATGAATGCTTAAAAACTACATTTATCACTAATTCACGATGTTAACCCTAGTGTTTAGCACAAATGTAGCATTCAGCCTGAAATGATACAACAGGATGGGTAACAATCTTCAGCTGTAAGACTGGTTGCAACATCATCAGCATGTTAGGAAGGCTTGGTGAACCGTACAGGCCCAGGTATCACTTTTAAGATGGCTCTTTGGTGATGGTGGAAGATGCAGTGGCTTTGCTGACACTTCCATTCTGGGACTTGTAGCTGGTAAAGCTGGGTGTGTGGATTGACCGAATGTTCTTCATACTTTGGTTTGGTAATGTGGTAGAGATGGAAGAGGGTGAGGAGGAGGAGGAGGAGGAGGAGGAGGAAGCGGAGGAAAAGGAAGAGGGAGGAAGAGCGGTTGGGCGGCCATTTTGAGTCTGTGTGGAGAGTAAAAGGTGACTGTGGCCTTTACCTGTGTGAGTAGGATTCTGGAATTTTAAGGAGCCATTAGCAACTGAAGGGATTAAGGAAGAAGAATGAGTAGGACGACCTGTTGGAGGACTGAGAGAATTAGAAGGAACGGAGGCTTTAGTGGATAGGCTTGGAAGGTTAGTGCTATCACCACTAGACATAGAACTACTTTTTCCAGAAGTGGAAGAAAAGGCTGGAATTTTTGAGGCAGATAGAATTGGGGAAATAGCTTTATAGTCCCCACCAGCTTTCTTAGCACTTCCATTAGCCTGTAAATAAAGATGGTGGGAGACAGTTTAAGTCAGCATACATCACAAAGCATGGGAATATGTAGGAAATTAGGCTCGAGAAGAATAAGAATGACTTGTTCAAACCTGTCCTAAGTCTTGCATTTATGGGCTGGAGCTTTCCCCATTTTTCCTATCCCTTTAAGCTGCACAGCAGAAAATGCACAGAGCAAGAGGAAGTTCAAAGAAAAGGATATGTAGAAAAGTGACCCCAAATATTGGGGTTGATGAAACATGCGTCAGAATTGTTAAGGTGAAGATGGAAACACTCCGGTGGGTGGTTAAGAGGTGCTGACTGAAATCTGTTAAATAGGGAGTTAGTATATAAACACTTTAATCAGAAATGCTTCAGACTTATCGATTCCTATTGCTGACCTCAAAAAGTATTACAGCTGAGTACTGGAACAAAACTTCAAAAGCAGGAGATGTTTGCCACGACATGCACAAGCTGATATCAGAATAATGCAACTGTTAAGATACTTTCATTCCCCACACCCTCAAGCCCTGGATTCCAATTCAGGATCTTCACTGGGAAGACAGTTCATGATTTGGTAGCATCCAAAACTGGCAACTGGACTTAAACATTTATGCAAAGCATTCATCTCAGTACTGACTTCATCCCAAGATTTGGTTTAGGGTAAAACTACCTGTCTGTACTGGCGTTGGTCCTGTAGCTTGTGTTGTTTAATGGTCTTGTCCACACCTCCTTGCCTACTTTTTGTGGCTGCAGGGATTGGCATCCTGCTTGTTTGTGAAGTGTTGGTTGAATTCTGTGAGGAAAGCAGGTATAAGGATAGGAAAGAGACAAAGGGAGACAGGTCAGCGGGGCTCACTGTAGATGAGAACGATCACAGCACATGGGGAAAGCTGCTTTAGGTGAGAAGCTAAAGCTCAACATGCATGGAAAGCACCAGAGTAAACCACATCAAAGTCAAAGTCAAAGCACTGGTGTTAATTTCAAGAATAAAAAAAATGGAATAAAAGTTTAAGTGCTAACCAATCATAATTTAACTGCTGCAACCCACAACAGAATATCAACTAAGCATCTTATGCCCACCACCAAAATCAAACAAAAATCAGCATTTTTAAAAAATTGAAAACACACAATATTAGCTGTTAAGTACTAAATTGGATGCACCAACAAGCCACCGGAAAAGAAGCAAACCAATCAGAAGACACCTCTTGCTTATTGTTGATTACTACTGCAGATTTTTAGAAAGCAGCTGGAGTTGTGATTTTTCATACTAAAGTACCTTTCGTGAAGATGATCGTATTGAAGGAAGCGATTCAACATCAGCATTGCTTTCTTCCACCACTGTGGATTCTTTGGGTGAGAAAAAGCCTGGGCCAGGCGGTTTCTCTGCCTGGCCTGTGGTTTCAGAAAATGACTTTGGACTCATCTCACTAATGGTGCTCTCTAGCTGTTTGATAGTTTGTTCCAGGCTGTCTAGAGTTCTGTATGTATTCTTCCTGATTTCTTCAGTTCTAGATGCCTGGACAACTGCCTTTGATTCTGATTTTTCAAAAGTGCTAACAGATTGAGAACTAGGTATTTCAAATCTTTTTGCTTCTTTATGTTGTTTTACGGTGCCATCTTCCTCCTCCTCTTCATAGACAACAACTTGTAATGTTTTCTTGCCTGTTTTAGTTCCTGTGCGAATTGCCTGAGTGAGAGCGGCTAATTGCTTTTTAGGAAACTTAAACTTAAATTTCTTCTTAGCATCAGGAACATCCAACTTTGGTTCCAATCCATAAATATAACTGGATTTCTGATGCTCCTTTTTGTCCATCTCCTGTCCTTCAGACTGTAGAACTTGGGGTGCTGAGTTAGAGGAAGTTTGTTGTATGGATTTCTCAGTAACCTGTATCCTATTTGTCTCGGTGGCTTCTTCATAGTGAGTATCATCAGTTGTATCAAATTCTTCATTTTCTTCCTCTATTTTTCTTCAGTCATCATTTTTTCCAACTCTTCATCACATTCCTCAAATATTGTTGAAAGTCTTTTTGTAAGCTGATCTGATATCCATTGGTTCATCAAAAATAATGATGACTGGTTTTTTGTCCAAGCAAACCACTGGTTCTTCACCTTTAAAAGTTTCAAGCATGCTTTGTTGAGATGGTGTTTCTTTTTTGGAATCAATGTTCACAGTCTGTACAGCATTTCCCTTCCTGTTCACTATGTCATGAACCTCTCCACCTGATAGAAACTGAACAGCTGTTCTAGTAATCATGAAGCCAACATTCTCTGATTGTGAATTCTCCTCATTTGGAATACTAGCTGGTGATTCTACTTCATCAATATCATTTAAGTTGATGTTCTTAGATGCTCTGTGCCTTAGTGCGACTTGATTACAGGCACTAACTGACCTTCCCTGTTCTTGTGTTGATGGAGAAACTAAAGACATTTCTTGGGTGCATGCATCTGTCTGTCCAACAAGAGGTACCTTTGCATCTTCCAGAAGGTCTTTTGGGGATGTATCAGTCTCTCTTACCACAACATAACTTGGTTTTTGTCTTCCATTTTCTGCTTCTAAAACTTGTATTTCTTCAGGACATCTCTTTCCTTCATTTTCTAACATACTACTAGAGAGGTTTGTGTTTGGTTTAAAAGAATTTTTGTTGGCATAATCCTTGTTTTCCAAAAGCAACTCTGGCCTAAAGGCAGAGTTTTCAGTGATGCTGAAAGCACCTGAGATCATGACTTCTGTTCTCCCTTCAGTCTTGTCCTTGGGATGGTCACTATCTTTTGTGGCCTCCCCATCAACCTAGGGGGGGAAGAGTTGCATTACTTAGGTTTTTGCTTTTGTTTTAGTTCAGGACTATTATTTGACATTTAGTCCCCTCTTATGGAGATTTTATCTGATGTTATCCCAATCAGCTAGTATTATCATCAGATAATATATGTATGCCCCTCTTTACATCAATACACAGCCATTTCCAATGTCTTCAGTTGATTTCAGTATCTCTTCATAGGATAACTTCAAATTGTGAACAACATATGACATAAGTACAAATATTTTGCAGACAATGTGAATGCTAGATGGAGCTGGTCCTTTAAAGGCTCTCCATATTATGAAATACTTTGCCCCCAACTAAGTCACGAGAGAATCAATGATTTCACTCCAAATGTTCTAATACGTAACTGTTCTTCTAGCTTAAAAAAATAGTTATACCACTATATTAGAATATGTCCAATTTTTTTTTACGGGAATTGTTTTTCCTCCAAGCTTTAATTTTTAAATGTTGTTTTCTCAACTTCTGTGATGAAACATAAATTTTAAGAGAGTAAACTCTTAAGTCCTAGGCTTATTTGACAGAAAAGGATATACAAAAAATGGCAGAGCAAATTTTACTCCAACCTTCCTGATAAATTAACCTACAATTAAATTCAAGATAAGGTTGAGGGAGGAGCTATCAAGAAAGAGAAACAGATCCTGCCATATAGATGAAACTCTGTGATGCTAGGTGAAACTGGATTAATCTATTTGTCCAACATAACCTTCCAGTTGGATAGCAAGACAACCTATCTTAGCCTTCTAATCCTTGCATACTTAAATTGTAGCTTTTGCTATTGGCAAAAGTACTCCCACAGTAACTACAAATTCTGCAGAGGACAAATGATTCCTATTTCATCAATCATTCAAATATTAAGAAGAATTGTATCAAACTTCACTTTTAAAGACTGCCACACTGAATGAAGGGAGTGAAAATGCAGTGGGATACTGCTCTTAGTTTTGCTAATCTTTCAGGAGCCCTCTATGGTTAACAGAGGGTGTGAAAATTTGAGATCAATTCAGAAGACCAACCCAGCAAACCAAAATTCTTTACAAAATACAGTGGTATAAAAATATAGGTAACCCTCGACTTACAACAGTTTGTTCAAAGTTACAACAGTACCGAAAAGAATGACTTATGATCATTTTTCACACTTATGACCATTGTAGCATCCTCATGGTCACATGATTTACATTCAAATGCTTGACAATTGGTTCATAGTTCATAGACACTTCTAAATAGGCTATGCTTGGCCTACTGCCTAAAATGAACCATGACAAAACAAGGTGAGTTTTCTTCTTCTGGAGTTTTCAAAATTCTACCCATTTGGCATCTCAGCAGAAAAATCTCCAGAACTATTAAGCATCTCAGAAACTGTTCATTTGAAAAAGGAAGAGGAGACCTCCATTCTGTTTCTTTAGCCTCTCTGAAGTCCCCTTGATTACACACCAACATATGACACATTGATGTTCTACTGCTTCTATTCTCAGGACAATTTAAAAAGTTTAGTGGAAAAGATATTTAGAGGTAAAGATAACCTCTAAAGAAGTTACTTATTACCCTATTAATAGAGCACCTCTTAAATGTCCCTCTCATAATGAAAGAAAACAACCTCAGGCTCCATATACCTCTCCTTGTGACCATACCACATGACTGCTCAGCTCCCTGCAAACCTTGGCTACAAAAGTTCCTCTCTTATAGAATTAGCATCATGATACGTATTGTATAGATAGATACTCAGACGTTTAACCTCAGAATACCCATAAATGTCCATAATAGGGCTTCATTCATCCTTTCTCAACAAGTCCTACAGAACCTTAGATTTGCTCTGAGATATTGCAACTGAAATATTGCAGACTGACAATGCTGGTGCCTACAATGGTGAGAATTACAGCAGTTCATCTTCAAAGTTATGTCGTCACTGGAAAAAGTGAATTTTACACTTACAACCACTGCCGCATCCCCTTGATCACGTGATCAAAACTTGGATGCTTACCAGCTGCTTCATATTTATGACTGCTGCAGTGTCCCGGGGTCATGTGATCACACTCACTGAACTTTTGACAAGCAAAGTCAATGGGAAAGCTAGATTCACTTAACAACCGTGTTCCTAATTTGACAGCTGCAGTGATTTATTTAACAAACATGGCAAAAATAGGTGTAAAATGGGGCAAAACTCAGTTAATAAATCACTTAGCAACATAAACTCTGGACTCAATTGTGGCCATAAGTCGAGGATTACCTGTATTAGTTTAGTTTAAATCATTTAGTCATGTTCAGTTCTTGGAGACTGTATAGGCAAGTGCTCTCCCTGCTACCCTCCCAAGCACAGCTTCTTTCAGTTGTTGGATATGTCAGGTATAAAAATATAACCCAAAAAAGAAAGGGATGACAAGTGTAGACTATAATGTGGCCTGTCATATTAGAAATTTAATTCAGCAACTATTTGGATTGAATTAAAATAATTCTACACAGAGCACAGTTATTTGATATCAAATTATGATGTTGAAATGTTAAATATACAGCCATTATTAAATTTAAATATACTGTAAATTGCTACCTTGGCACTCTAAAAGCTCTTGTAGGTATAAATAAAGTCACTTGTTTTTTTAGGGCAGAGGATGATTTTACCGAAAAGAGAGATGGAAAGA
The DNA here is from genome assembly GCF_049901715.1 of Pseudonaja textilis. Classification (NCBI taxonomy): domain Eukaryota; kingdom Metazoa; phylum Chordata; class Lepidosauria; order Squamata; family Elapidae; genus Pseudonaja; species Pseudonaja textilis. Next base: position 27,441,498 of record NC_142008.1, on the reverse strand, counting down.
GAACTGTCAGCAAATAAAAGGGAGTTTAAGTTTGCTATTACCATGCAGAGATAGTGTGTTAGCATTCAGCTCATGCAGACTAAACCGCAGTAAAAGGGAAAAAAAGAAAAACAACAACACCAAAGCTGTAGGTTTTCTGCCAGGGCGGGGCGATGGGGTAGGGTGGGGACAGCAACAGCTGCACTTCAAGGGCCAGAAATGAATACTGGACAACTTTACTATTAAACATTAATTTTCAGGCAGCGGAATTTTTCCTGTTGAATTATTTCTGTTGTCTGAACTTACTTTTCTTTCTACTAACATTTCATTACCAAGGTAGGTAATTCATACTGAAATGTAGTTTATTACTGGTCGTTTCTGTGGAGTAGTTTGTCTGTAACTGATGCTGCTGCCCATCCTGTCATGACATGTTTACTGAAGAGAAGCAAGTTCAGAGACGATCGGAGATCCAATAATTCAACCCTGAGCAACAAGATTATCCTCCATGACAGAGGTGGGGAATGATGGCTCTTCTATGACTTGCGGCCTTCAATTCCCAGAATTCCTGAGCCAGCCATGCATAATGTCATAAAGGGGCCATCATTCTTGACCTCTGCTCAATGAGAATCATCCCTGTTGGTTAGGACACAAGTGATTTATCTGTTACAGATTCTCAGGCATTCTTTGTGTGACATCTCCCCAGCATCCCTCAAAGCCCAATTTCTTAGCATCTGCCAAAGAAGATTCTTTATCAAACCTGGTTTTCAATAATGCAGTTTTTCCTTGTTTGAGGAGCCCCATGAATATGTCTGCACTGGTAATCTTTTCTATAAGTAAGAATGTGACTCTATCAATGGGAAAAAGGAATTGAAATTAACTCGAGTTGGATCTTTCACTGGATACGTCTTTTCATTGCTTCAAACTGTCTCACAGTTATTAAGCACCTGTTCTTATAAGATCAATGACTACTCATTCGGTTGAACCTTAAATGATTTCAGTGTCAACTTTAAGACACCTCTATTCAGATTTGTGCATTTTGCCTTCCAGTTTGAGGTGTTAGCTGTTTCATTCTTTTAAATTCTATTCTTTTGAATATGCAACATTTGTAAAGAGTCAATGCAGAATTTTGTTATTGTTGTGAAGTTAAACATTTACTAGTAATGTCTAGTAAATGCTTTTATATTATTCTCTGCCCCACTATTTATGAATATGTGAGCTACAGATTAAAAAAAAAGCAATTATAAAGGGAAGACCTGGAAAAGGATTTAATATTGTGTAATGCATTTAATAAATAAATGTATTAAATTCAAACTGTAGATTTTTTCATTATGAAGAGACAAGGAAACAAAAACATAATTTTTGCTATGCAATTTTATACAGAATTCTTGAGAAATTTTCTCTGTCATAATGAGGCTTGCTACCAGAATTATATACAAATGTTTGTAAATCTGGATTTTTGCTAAAGCATGACATTAAAACAGACAACTTTCATTTAATTTTTTTAAAATTTATGTTCCCCTATTGTAATTCATAATTGATTCTGAAAGAACATTAATGAATCTTGATCCTAATTATCCTTTCCTGTTCTCAAAAAGAGTCCTTTAGACTCTGTTTATTAACAGATGTATTCTGTTTATTAATTCTTTTTGGTCCACATAAATGAAAACAGCCATCAAGACACACAGAGTTAACCTGATATAAGGTTAGTTTGGAAAGATGGGAAGAAGGTAAGGCTAAGAGATTGAAGTAGAGTTCAAATGACCCTGTTACCTTCTTCTCCTTAGGATGCATTAAGGCCACAGACCTCGCATCTTTTTTGTGTGTATCATTTCTGGACTGTTCAGCATGATTGTTTGAGTTTATATCCATGTAAGAACACTTCTGGAAGGCCTAGAGGATTAAAATAGGGCAGGTTATTAATAAACATTTTCCAACCCTAAGCCAAGTCTTCGTTTGTTGGGAAATCATGTATACACTTTCCTGAATCGATTAATAAATTTTGTATGTGAGCCTCAAGAATCAGCCTCATCAATCAGGTCAAGCTAAACAGGTTAATAATCTGTATATGATAAATAAACACTGAAAAATCTTTTCCCTTGTAATATAAGAAAAAGGTGGAATTTAGCTTGCACAGATAGTCCTTGTTTAGTGACAACAATTGGGACTGTCAATTTGCTTATTAACAAAGCAGTAGCAAAGCAAAACTCTGTGCTTACAATTGTATTTCAGCTTTCCTTTGCTGAAAAGATCATAAATACAAGAATTGATTGAAAAATTACTTTTTCATCACCATTTAACTGTGAATGGTTGCTTTATGGGGCACTTTCTAAAGAAGGGCTATTTTTATCTTTGGTCTTTAAAAAGATTCTAAAACTACAGGCATTTTTTCCTCCTTCAAAAGTAGTTTAAGGACTACATGATTAAAAAATAATAATATCCGGGTTAAGAAAAACTCTTTAGACTAAAATTTCCTTAGCTTTGTTAATTTGTTCTATGGTCCAATCCTTTATGTTTCCACTAGTTAGCATCAATGAGGGCAAAATGGCAACAAATGGTTCCATTTTCTAGGCCTCAGCCTTCTGCTTTAATTGATTAGTACTGATAAAAGAACCAAACAAATAATTTCTCTATATCAATGACTTTAACTTTAAGATATGTGATTTCAACTCCCAGAATTCCCCAGATACACTGAAGTCAAGCATCTTAAAGCTGCTAAGGTTGAGAAATATTGCTCTATAACATTCTTCTTCATCTTGAATCCTCTAAATAGATTGGACTGAAAATTCATTTTCCCTTGCAGCCAGTGTGAAACAGTAATGGAAGCTGTAGTTCAGTGAATGCAGAAAACATCAGATAGTGAAAGTCTCCTCTAGAAAAGTTGGACTTCACCTCCTACCTTAACATGAAGTAATACTTACAAGTAACAATAACATTGTCAATGTAGTAGAGCTTTTTTTTAACACAAGGTGATTTTTTTTTGAGGGGGGCGGCAGGATGGGAGTCAGTATAGTGCCTCACAATCACTATAGTGGCATCATATTCCTAAAGACTGCCTGTATGTCCAAACTGATTTAATCTAAACCAGATTCAGTTTTTTAATCTAAAAATTAAAATTGCCCAAGTCTTACCGCACCCCTCTCAAAATTTGGGCAATTGTATGCAAGAACTTTGGTGCTCCTACAAATCTTCGAATTCTTCATGCACCATCTAAGATGATAATAGTATTTGCACATAGGATATTAATGTGAAACTGCTGAAAACGTATGATTTGGGGTAGGATAATCATTGTCCAAGATTGCATAATGGTACCAGAAAATGTTGGCAACTCCTGCCTACAGGCACTACTACATTGGCAACCAAAGCCTTATTGAAGAACTTTGCAATCATCTATTTGTTAAGATGGTTGATGGTACTGAGGTCCAAGATAGAGACTAGTTTAATTATGAGTATTTATCTTCTATTGACTGTAAAAGGAAAACTAACTGTAAAGATTGTCTGGCTTTAAAGTGCAATAAACTAAAAAAAACTACAGTATACAGTTCAGCAAATGTCCATTTCAGCAAAGAATTTATCTTAATCTTATCACTTAGTTTGATGACCAATATTTAAATATGAACCATGGAACTGGGTACATGATTGTCTGGAAGAATTGCTTACATCCTAGCCATAGTTGTTTCAAATTCTTTCTCCTCATTGCAGGGAAACTTCTGCATCCTCTTGCATTGCCTTGTAGGTTCCCTGAGAAAAAGTACATGCTACTTTAGGCAAATTGATAAGCTCATACCTGTAGTTCTGCCATTATTTTATCTCCTTCTTCTTCCTCTTCCTCTTTCATTGGTGTGCTGGCTGATTGAAGAGAGACATTTTTTTCTGGGAAGAGTTTGGATGATGCTGCTTGAACAGAATCTTCACTGCTTTCCTAAATTGCATGATGACAAGAAAGGAGAAAGTTATAATTCATCTGATTTATATACTGCTCCCATAATTATTTCAATGTTTTTATTTGGTGTTCGGGAGAAATCTGGACTTTTCCCCATCCTCCTAAAGGCAGGGCATCCCCTATTATCAAATCTAGAGAGGAGGCACATTGTTGGGCCCTTTCTAAGCCTGCATCCTATTGGATTTCACTCATTTTTGCACCATGGTTGCCTATTTTACATAAGCAAAGCTGTCAATGCATGATGCAGCATAAGTTTGTTTTTTCGCTCAACTTATCCCATAGCCTGATGCTGATATGGAGGCTGAGAAGAAGCAGCTGGCCATAATCATCCAGATGGCTTTCCTGCATAATGAGGACTAGAATCTTAACTACTATGCCATATTGGCCTTTTTGGATTTTACACATATAGTCCTTGATTTATGAGCATAATGTAGCCTGCCTACATAAAGCTGTATCATCATAAAACTGTATCATCACATAATACACGTGATGATTATAAAGCTGTATCATCACATGATTGACCCAATTTTACAATAGTCAATAAGTGAATCCCCATGGTTAAGTGAATCAGCAATCATGAAGCAAATGCTACAATTAAAGGGGATCCATTATATGCCAAAGACTGGAGTTTTTGGCAAAAATGTTGTAAATTGCAATCAGGTGATTGCAGGATGCTACAAATCGGTTACCAAACACCCAAAATGCAATCACATGATTGCAATATATGTGAGACCATCGAAACTTTGGAACTGGGACATAAGTATCTTTCTGCAACATAACTTTGAATCATCACTAAGCAACTAGTTGTAAGTCTGGGACTACTTATATTTGACTGAAATATTCTCAGGTATTTTGATTTTCTTATTTTAGTCTGAAACTAACAGATGGTTAAAGGAGAATATGCTGAAACCATGGAACTGCTCTGATTCATTTTGTCCCTTTGTATAAGATGAGTTTTTCCAAGGTGCAAATAGTTCCTTAAATATACACAGAAATGAGATGGCATGAGTGAGATTGTATATTGGTAAGACAGCAGAAAGACTAAGTCCCACATGCTGGGAATTACCTGCTGGTTATTGATTATAATTATGGTGGGGTTGGCACTTGCCTATACAGTGCTAGCAACCACACCTATTAAATAAAAAAAATTAAATCTAGTTTTAAATCTTATTTTTAAATTTCTTGCCTCTTTAGATCATACCTCCCCTCCTCCCAGTACTTAATTCAAAGTGATGTAAAAATAAGCTAGATACTATCTTGTCCCAAGATGATTCCTGTTTTGGACATCTGAGGTGCCTCCATAATCAAACCTTGGAGATAGTGTTATCTTTTCTGGATGTATAACTGACTTCACTCAGTCTTGTGCTTAATCCAGATCCTAGCACATAGCTTCGCCGTGGAGGTGGAGGAGGTGGAGACTTCACTGCCTTTTCCAGCTCCTGTTCTGTTTTGGGACTATCTTCTGAAAAATCAAAGATTATCTCCAATGAAGTGGTTTCATACAGTCTATTTGCAAGATAGACTCTTGCTTCAAGTTTAGAATTATGTATGCATCTTTTTTTTTCTACATCTGACAGGCAAGATAGAAATCTAAACAAAGGAAATTTGCTAATTGTTTTTGGCAAAATACTAACTGAGACGGAAGAGCAAAAATTTGTATTGTAGCATTTTCATTCTAGTTAATGTGGACAAGATCAACAAACATTTAGCTGAATTAAAGCTGACTGGTATAAGAACTGAACAACATTAAGGATTTATCCATGATACCTGAAGAGTGGCCATACTGATTCATCATGTGTAAAAAACAGGAAGAGTTTTGATTAGATCGTCACTCCCACTATATTAACTTTTAGTGTACCCTTGTCCCTGTGCTTCTTGCTTTCCTGTTCTCTCTCTTCTACTGCATCTAATTCAGACTCTAAAACTGAGGGTGAGAACTCCAACTTTAATTCATTTCCTTCTGATAATGGGTCACAGGTGTTTCCTACAAATGGGGAAATAAACTTTAATTACCAGGTACTTGTGCTGCATCAGCTTTGGGTGAAACAGTTACTTGTGAAGGCATATCAAGGTTTGGGATAGACTTCATAATGTTTGCTTGTGCTTCTTCTAGTAGTTTTTCAAATTCCTGCCCATCATAGTGATCCAGATTCTGCCTTTTCTCTTCCCATTTTTTCTCTGCTTTCTATAAAGAAAGACAGTAAATCCCAGTCATATTTTGAATTCTGCATTGCATGAAGCAAATAGGGAGGGTGCTCTGATTACTCCTGTTATCTCTGCATATGCTGACCATGGGGTAAAATGCTCTGCATCTGTCAGTAGATATTCTTCAAAAAGATGGTTCAATCAGACCCCTTTAATGTTGCATCAGAGAGATCTGTATGTCAGCTTCCCAAGAAAGGCAAGTCACCTTTGTGAAGTATGACTCTGGTATAGGTTGCTGATAACCAATGGTTAATGGGTGAAATCATCATTAGTGTTTGAATCACAGAGAACAAATTCAGGCAGAGTTGTATGTCATTTCCCTATAAAGACTTTGCCACATGTTCAAAATTGATTAATATCCATTGCTCTTGGCTTATATATTTTGCACAAAACATCATATACTAGGAAAAGGTACATGCATACAAGCTCAAGCATTGTGACATATATGGGAAAGAAGGACATAAAATATATATGGAAAATTGTTCGTATAGAAATGGACTAAAAAGATGAAATCTCTTTACAGTTGATCTTAACTCTTGGTGGCTTCATGGACGTTCATATAATATATATATATTCCATTATGAAAACAATGCATAACTGTTTTTACTATAGCAAGTTATATTTAAAAACATGCAAAATGCATAGACCTAAGAAAGCTGCACACCAAAACAAACCACTTACTGCAATTTTTTAAACCTTGCAGAAAAGTTGAAACAAAAATGAATAAATATCATATGGATACTGTATATTCTAGCAGAGAGATTCCAAATGTTGAGTGTGTCAGGTTTGAAATAATTTATAATTATCATAATTATTTGGTCCCTTAAGATCAAACCCAGAATTACGTAAATACACTTCAGCTCTCTGCTTTGGAATGCACAAAATACCTCAATCGAGAGAGCTCTGTTCCTTGTACTGGCATTGTGAAGTTCTTCAATAAAAAGACTTTGCATGTTGTTGTTCACAGGAACAGGGGGTGAATGAGGCACCTGTATTTGCTGGGTATTGATGGTGGTCATTGTTGTTGATTCCATGTAGGTTGGAGAACTTGATGTAGCTATAGCTGGCCCTGGGCTATTGGTCAGAGGAGAATTTGGGACTTGACTGACCAATGTGAATGAATGTTGTGACTGATGGGTAACCACTGGAGAACTTTGTGCATGATGCACTGTCACAGTGGAGATGGGAACCATTTCAGATTTAACAGACACTTCCGCTGGGGATTCAGCAACATTCTGCTGTGAATGTTGGCTGTTGGTGGTTTCTTCTTGATTTTTCAGAACTTCTGCTGCAGTGGCCTTCTCCATTGCATTATATTGGGCAGCTTGTGATGGATCCACACCTTTGAGCAAACTATCTGTAACATGCCTGAAAAAAGAGATTGACAACCTGTGAAGTATAGCTAGCAGTCTCTCAATGTTCTTTCAAGAAAAGGCTCCCTCTGATTATGTCTGTCTGTCTAGCTATCTATCATCCAGGTATCATCGAACTAGCTACCTTATGTAAAGCCATTTAATTCCCTTCCCCTCCCCACCAAACATTAACCATGTGGACTATAAAAATTCAATTATTCCCCCCCACCCCTCCCCAATTAGTGCCTTCCAGGTATGTTGGATTGCTGCTTCCCTAAATCATGGCTTTTATGGCACTTGGCTACAGCAAGGATGGAAAAATTTTCTGGAGTCTAAAGCTGCATTATTATAAAAAAAAAAAAATTGAGGACTGTGGTTATCATGGCCATAAAAGAAAGTGTTGGATCAACATCTTCTATCTCTTTCACAAACTAGATGTGGTATTGATATGTTTCAGAAAGCCCAGTGAACAATTGATGCATCTATTTTCTTTTTTTATTATGGGAGAATCAAAACCACAAAAACAAGCCTGAATGTAATCTTCAAGTTGTCTAATCCTCAGCTCTGTTGCTAGATATTTTCAACAAACTGATTTTGTTTGTTACAACAAATGTCTTTTTTTAGTGGCAAAATATATCCAAATTATCTCACAAGCTGATCCCTTTGTTAAAGGTCCTGAAGAGAGAGAGAAAAAATCTTTTATTTTGAAATAAATATTTCACCATTTTTTTAAAAATAAAAACAATGGCCTTACTTAATGAAGGCTTATTCTGAAAGGTGAGTTCAAATGTGAAGATTAGCTCAGAGTTGCAGGCTGAACCCTCAATATCTTTTTTAAAAGAAACTAGCTTTTGCTTAGCCAGCACCACCAACGCCGCCCTTCAAGGTTGAAAATTGGGAGGATAGTATTTAAAGGAAGGAAAAAATGCAAGGAGAACCTGCTCATCAGTATCTTTAACCTGTTCATCAACTTGGGATCCAAATTATCTTTCTAAAATTGAACTGCAATGAACTCTGACCATGTTCTGAAAACCAGATCTTATTCAAGTAGGTTGAAAAGAGAAGCCGGGGCTAGGTAGAAAAACAAAGTTTCATAATTGGAATGCAGAGTTGCATTAGCAACATTGTTTAGTTTCATGGTCATCATACAATTGGTTAGATTTTTATTTCTGGGCTTTGGATAGGCTGATCTGAAAGGATGACACCCTTAATGGAAGAGTTAAGGATCTACCTAGATGAGGATGGTGTAATGATCTTTTACTGGGATGTCAGTGAGGTTTTAAATGGGTCCTTAACTGTTATGCCTTTTATTTTTTTCTAATTCCCCACCTGAGGCACCATTAACGACAACAAAATGTAACAGAGGGCAGTATGAATTTACATTATGGCTGCCATATTCTGAATTGAAGTATCCAGATCGGGGTGGGATTCAACTGGTGTTACTACCAGTTCAGTGACTAAGTTTGTGTGTGAATGCGTGCTTTGCATACATGGGCATGTGTAAAAAAACTTAAGCTGTGCTGCCCGGACAGCTGAAAAGCAAGTGCGCAGTATTTGAAAAGTTGTTTTTTTCCTGCTTTTTCAACCTTCGCCATCCCGTGCAAAGCAGCTGAGGTTGAAAAAGCAGGAAATAAAGGACAGGTAGGAGCTCGGGCAGGCGGGTGGGCCAAACAGCAGCAAACACAGAACCAGTTCAGTGTCTGCTGCTGTTCAGAGCTACTGGTTCTATAGAAACAATGGCCTTACTTAATGAGCCAGGCAGAACCAATAGCATCCCACCCCTGATCCACATCCCCAGAAGATGGGATCAAAGAGGAATTTCTACATGATTTGGTTGCAATCTAGTGAGCAGAGTTCTGCACCCTAGATAAAGTAGCCTTATATTAAGCCTTTCTGCTGGGTTAATTAATCCCTTAAGAGCAATAAAAATAGTTAAGAACTGGATAACATCAATTGGGCTGATCCTAACCAATTAGATTCATGATAAGGAAGCAATTCAGCTTCCTTAAATAAAAATGATTTTACCTTTCTAAATCACACTAACACTAAATATTTGTAAAAAGGATTTTGCTTCGAGATTGGCTATATGATTATACAAATTTATTATTTTCCTAGATTTTTAATTTTTGCATGCAAAGGAAAACTGTAATAGGACAGATTGTGAAAATATCCACTGTCTTTCTGGAATATAAGCGATGAATGGATGTATGAATGGCATGAATTTCAACAGGTTGGAATAACAAGTATCACCTCCGGAGTGTGGTCAGGATTTCTGTCATGCTCCGAACTCTCTTCAGTAAAAGATCTAGTTTATGAGGTTCTTCTTTTAAAAATCTCACAGCCTCCACTTCGATACGGAGAATAGCTCTCATTTTATTCTGCAGTGTTGGAAATTCACCTGTGGAAACAAGAGCCCGTGAACCACTTCTGAAATGCAAGATGGCCTAAGTTCCCATTTCATACTGAAGTTGCCATTTTGTCAAACTTGTTTGTGGAATAAACTAATTGGATTCAGTCATCAAGTACAGATAGTGAATCATATTATTTTAGTTTAGTATATGTTCAGACTGCTATGTCTGATGGTTAGCATACTGGACTGGGATCAGAAGTAGCCAAGTTCAAGCCCATTCAACATGACACTCACTGGATCATTTTAGTTCACTTATTCTTTTTCAGACTTAAGGCTTTCAAAAGAATCTGGCAAGGATTAAAATGAGAGGTGACCTCACGTTATTTCTTTGACTTATTTAGAGGCAAGGCAGCATATTTAGATATAAAAGCAATGAAACAAATTACAGTGTTGGTAGTTTGGCTTACTATCATGTGTTGATCCAGCCAGTGTTAGAGACATGGGGTTATTACTCAAATACTAAATGAAAAGGGTAGGAGAGGGAGAATCCAGCTTTTGAATCTGCATCTTCATGTGCAAGTACTAGATGGAAGAAAATCGGTTTTGGGTGAGGAGACTGAACAGACTACTATTCAGATGTCTGATAAATTCAATGTTACTTTATCTTACAAATTACCTAGCAAACATTTCTTGATTTTCACTCTTGGAGAGTATATAAAGAGTTTTTCTTTTTATTCTTGAAATAGAATACTGTGAAAGGGGTAAAGAGGGAAGTGATAAAAATAGCATTACTTCAGTTTAAAACATATCTGAATCCAAGAGAGAGCGATTCACATGTATACATACAGTAGATACTCATGCATGCATTGAGGCTTTTCTAGCTGGTAAATGGTATCAACCTGGAGCAGGTAGGACTAGTAGGATGACCTATTTCTTAACCTTGCTGGGGAATTCTGGGAGTTGAAGTCCACACGTCTTAAAGTTGCCAAGGTTAGGAGAAACAGGTTGCCAACTCCAGTTCATCATCCTATCTTCAATTTCCCTAGTACAGAAATAGGTCTTGAGCTTTCCTCACCTTAATCCACCCTCAAAATTATCTCAGTTCTAAGATCCATGGCCCAGGCCTAGGCACATAGACTTTGGACCTAAGTCCCACTGACCTCACTAAAACTTACTTCCAATGCACTTGGGTGAAAAATGGGGCATAAGAAGAACCTAGGCAATGTTAGTTAGATACTTAAACCAAAGGGGAAAAAACCTAAAGGCACCTTTGAGGGTGGCAACTGCCTCTCCAACTTGCCGCAAGAGGAAAGCTCCATCTTCAACATCTTTCAGTGTTACTGTTCTGTTAGATGTCAAAGATTCCTTCTTCAGATCTTCAACAAATCTTTCTAGCTCACTGGAAAAGTAGAAGAATTGAATTGGATGTGAGGACATCTTAACAGACTGATAAAAGAGCCATTCTCAGAAATTGGAATGTTTCTAGTTTCCATTCTTAAGTTAGAAATTCTTGTTTCTATGTCAGAATATTGCATTAAAATGTTTTGTACCCTCCCTATTTTTCATATGCTTTGAATTTTTTCTTCTATACTTCTGAGGCAGCATTGTCAAAGATGGAGAACTACAGGAGTTGAAATCCAATATTCTGGACAATATCAGATTGGAGTATACTGATATAAAAAAAGCTAGAGAAAGACATAATTAATATTTTAATGTCATATACTGTAAATTTACTCTATTATCATGTACCCCCAACTTCACTAGGAATCAAGTTCAGCTCAGCTCCTTACCTTTAAGCTCTGCTATTGTTCTGCTACAACTGATTACCACTTAGGCATTTAATATACAAACACCTAAACTTATGAATCACTGATAAACTTTTTCATCAAAGATACTGCACTGATCAAGAAAAAAATGTGTATTTTAAACTAGATCATGACTTGGATGACAACAACAAAAAGGAATCTGGGGAAAACCACTGATTTGAGAGAGTTATACATAATTCTGTAAGTGTCAGAATAATTGAACAATTATTGTTCAAAAGAAAACTTTTAATGGAAACAACCGTAAAGCAAAGTTGTAGTCTAAACAACAACCGCTAGATGGCAGCAAGTGACCAACACTTTTTCATCTTCCCAGGATAAGACAGATGCCATCATTAAACATTGCAACTGGTGTTTACATAAATGGATCACAAAGAGTGGGTCGGTAATGGTGCTAAAGGTAAAGCCCAAATGAAAACTAACCTAGTTTCACTTGTGTGCAAAAGTAGATACAAGATTCTTTAACTCATCGAGTTAAACATATTGTGTAAATACAGCCAATCTGTTCAAGCATCCATGAAACATTCCTCATCATTTAGCTCAGGAATTCAGCCTTTCAAAATCTATGGATACTGTCCTACAGCATTCGCATTTGTGTCCTTTGCTGGTAGAAAGGGAAATTCTACTTTGAATTATGTTTGATTCCTGATGACTCCTTAGATGATTCCATATAGTTTCTGGGCAACTGTGATGTCAGGGTTGTCTTGTTTTACAACTTCCCAGATCTCATCTGCAGGTCTGGAGTTTCCTGGTCTTCGCTTACCAATGCTAATTAAATTTGATTCCACCTAGATTTTTGATGTAGTCAACATGAGGGTTAGACTAAACCAAACAAAATGTTTACTTAATTTAATTAAAATGTATTTAATTAAAGAGCTATGATTATTCTCTTTGGGTTTAATAATTTCTTCCTCTGTCCTATTAAAAATTGCATTATGGTAGTTATTTGGAAGGGGCTTTGGGAAATGCATTCAAAGCTCTAAGACAGAATTTGTCAATGTGTGTGTGGACTTCATCTCCCAGAATTCCCCGGCCAGCGTTAATCCAGTGTTGAAGTCCACACATCTTAAAGTTGCCAAGATTGAGAAAAACTTCTTTAAGTGGTGGCCTGCAACTCTGGGATGATAAAACTATAGAATTTTCTTGCTTTTAAAGAGAAATTCAATATTAACTAGTTGTTGAGGTGCACTGGGATGGGTAGGGAGGAAAAACTGTGGCATTATCTCTGAAATTTAAGCAGTCCATTTTTTGCTGCACTTATGGCATTGGAATCTCTTTTTGAGATTGACTTGGAGAGGAACAATCATGTTGCTTTCAAGAACTTAAACAAAACCTAGTGAGTGAACTTCATTGCTCAAGTCATGGGCTTTTATGGGCAGCTTAAGTTGAATTAATCCATCTGAAATTTAAGAGGATTTAAACCTCTTAAATGCACATTCCAGTATACATATATGCACATTCCAGTATACATATATTTATTTGTTCTAGGGAGCTTGTTAAGGTGTAAACTGGATTCATGAAAAATTAATTTTACTTTCTTTCAAAGGAAATGATATGAAACGTGTGAACTCCAAGATAGTTAAACAGTAGCGTATCAAACTTTCACAAATCTGAACAGAAAAAACTGGTTGGTTAATAACTATCACTCTTGGTTAGTTTATCAGAATCATTTACTCTTTGAGTTCAAGTTCAGTCATAATATTGTGCTAGTTCCATGATTAGTATTACTTAATTGGTGCATTGAGGGACAATAATGTTCCAATATTATTATTTTTAATGCAGATGTTCCCACAACACAAAACAAAAGCAGAAGAGAAAGTGACGAAAGAAGAGGAAAAAAGAGAGAAAGATTAGTTGACATGAAAAGCCAACCAACTAAAACTCTCTTTTAAAAAAAAAAGAGATTTCACATAGAATTTAAATTTTTTCAAGTTGTTTTTTTTTTTTTTTTGGAAAGAGCAGGTACAACTCATTTTCTTTCTTTTTGGCAGTCAAAGCGGGCAAAACAATGCTGGGATTAAATCATTGAAATGATAGCTGGGATTTCCAAGATTCCAGAAATTCTTTTTCTCTATACTTCCCTTTTTTTGAAAAAGAAAAAAAAAGAACCAAAATATTGTCTTTCAGAGATTTGTAGCCAAATTCCTGAAGTTTTTTGATGACTCAAAAAGATTTAGGGAACTAACCTTTATAGATTTTGGATTACTCTCCAAAGCTTTACAAATATCTTTCTGACTTAGATATATATCCAATTCACTTATCTGTAAAATTAATTGCAAGAACTTTCTTTAACTTGAGGTACCCCCAACAATTCCTATAATCCCCTCTCTGACACTGGAATCTTGTGAGGAGTATGGAGAATATAGTCAAACAGACTTTGTAGCTGTTGTCACGGGTTCAGAAAGGGCCCAGATTCTAGAACACAGAACTAATACAAACCAAGATTGAGAAGTTCTGTGTCTCCTGGCTAAAGTTAGGCTAACGTTTTAGAAGAGATGTCATGATTCTCAATTATGGTTATATATGTAGATTTAAATAGTTGGCAGCTTAACTCTAAATTTATTTCATTATGATTTTTCCAAACTGCTATTTTAGTCAATTGATCTCAATATATGGGCTTTCATTCTTGAAAGCTCTAGAGCATGGGTGTCAAACCCGATTGCATTGCAGGCCTTAGTGTGACATATCAGGATTATTATTTTTTTTTGCCCTTGTGCGGCTGGGGTGGATGTGGCCTACACGGGGCATTTGTTTGACATGCCTGCTCTAGAGTACATTTATGTCTACATCAACCATTTCCAGCTTCTCTAGATTAATTTTACAGAATTAATTAATGGTTACAATGCTGAATCTAGACCAGCAAAACCCTGGTTCCTATACACTCATGGGATTCAAAACATTACTCTAGGCTAAATATTTTACTCAAACCAATTAATTACACAGGGTATGGGAAAACTCATAATCCATCTTGAATTCACAAAAACAAGGGAATCAGTGATTAACTGACATATCCCAACTAGTATATTTAGAGGGTAGCTGGGTTAATAAATACAATGGTTAGATCATTTTGCAGCATATTGAAGTGATAATTTCCCTTAGAATCTGTTTTGTATAATGTATTTACAATTATTCCAAGCCTATTTGTAGGCACTATGGTAAGAATGGCAGCAACAGGCATGCCTTAAAATAATTTTGGAATTAAGGAAACTGTTTGACACACAGAACTACCTGTAAACCTGGAAGCAATTACTTAACTAACAAAACATACAGACAGAAAAATATTTCCTGGGAAAAAGTATAGATTTCAATGCAGTTTAATCAGTAAAGGTGATGATCTTGTCTGAAAAGTTATTATTTCAAGCTCTTGAACCAACCAATACCGAGAGATCAATAGAATATATTAAGAAACCTCACCGGAAAGACTTGAGCTGCTGCCAATGGCTGTTACTTAGAAAGTTTGTAGAACTTACCTCCAACATCTTCTGTCCATACATGTTTAGGTTTGTTAGGATTTTATTTGTTTTAATTATGAATGCTCTCATGTATCCAAACTTCTCAATTTCTCAACAACCATGGGCAATTGGTTAAGAATGAGCTGCTTGCTCAAGGCCACCTAATTAATTTCATTTATAAAACAAGCTTGGAGCCTCTGCAACTCTCTGATTCATCTCCTAGTAAAAGCTGTAAGCAATATAGACTGATGGCTTGCATGTATATACATGTAATAAAAAGAGTAAAATATACTGTGGCCAAAATTCATTGGAAAATATCTGAAAAAGTGTGCTTATTGTGCAACTGCCCCCCTACATATGAAGTTTTATAGTGGAATATCATTTCATAAAGCCTTAATTCTTTCCTTAGGCTCATGAGCAAAACCTAATCCCCTGCTTGCTGAGACAGAAGAAAATCCACCAATTTCAAAAAAGTTCCTTCTCAAACTTGCATAGAACTTTAACCTAGCAAGACTTCTAAAGACACACATTTCATTATTGTCTACAAAAGTTTTTCTGCAGTTGGGTGAAAAAAAGGGATTGTTTTTATTATTTTTTCCAAAGCACAAAAAATATCTTTTTTTAATAAATGGGAGCCAGAATTATTGAATTTCCCTTAATGGCAGTACTAGCTGGCTGGATGTAGGTGACCCCTCTCTAACACCAACTCAAAGTTGTTTGTGGATGGCTTTTATTTTAGATTCACCTCCACCGATGTATGCTATAGTTTGTCCAGCTTCTTACACTTCCACTCAACCTCCAGGAAGTAAAGGAACTCTTCTTAACGAGGCAACCAGCCTTTTCAGAGAAAAGTAACTATTGTAGACTGATGAAGAAAGAGGAAATAGCTCCCTCAAAACTATCATTCAGTATGTATCACTCAGAAGCCAAAGCTTCTGTAGAAAACAAGGCTTAAACTATAAAAAGAACTCATTTGAACGGAAACTATGTCCATGCAGTGGAAGAATAACTGAAACAATGGATCACATTATTCTGTATTGCCCTCTCTATGCAGGTGCTCACCAGGAATTATTATCTATACTCTACTAAATATCCTGCCCTCCTGACTTGTATTACTTTAAATTGTTATTATCATATCAGTCTGATATTTTATTTCCTTTGCCACAGTTTTCTAGTTTATATAGCATGATATATTGTCTCCTCTAATCCTTTTCAGATATTTTAGAACAATTATGTTTTTCTTTATCCTAATTGTGATTTTTGTGTCTTATCCACTGATCCATGACAGAATAAAAATCGATCGAGTGATTGAAGCAAGCCTTTAAAAAAACCTTAGAAAAACAGAATCTTTTTTTTCCCTCCCCAAAGGCCAAAAAATAATAAGGGAAATTGAAGAATAAGTCCCTTGCAGAATATACAACTAATAAATATACAAAAAATAAAATAACTTGAGTCTAAGCAAAGGGGAAAAATATAAACTGAAAATGTTTTCCTTTCCAAATTTCACTGTGCCCTTACTCAAACCTCAGTAATTACGTGAGAGGCTGATGAAATAATAACTAATTCCTGTCAAGAGTTCGCTTCGACTTACCATAAGCTCTTTATAATCCTTTCTGTCTCAAGAAGGTATTTCTGTCTTTCTTGCTCCACCAGGTGGCGATGGCGCTGCATGGGGTCTTCCAATCTTTTTGCTCTTTCCATCACTTTGTGGTTGATCTCCAGTTCTGCATTCCTCATCATGGCTTTTAATGTCTCCTGATTCTGAAGCTGTTACATTAAAAAAAAATATATCAGTGTCAATTTGTCCTGCCTAACATCCATCCTACTTCAACACATCCCATTGCTCAGAAATGGATTTGCATAAACAAAATTGCAGCTGAACACACTTAAAAAATAATATATATCAATGCTTACACATTAAAAAACAAACAGGGGAAGCAGAAATGAGCATGAATGCTATTAATATATAAAGTATACATCTAAGTTCAGCAGATTATTGATTTAAAAAACTAAGTGGGTTTTTAAAAGGATTTTAATTTTTTTTAAAAAATAAGCTGTAGATATAATTATTTTTAGCTTTATAAGCAAAACAGTCTAGCACGTTATATCTATCACATTCTGATGTGTTGGGCAACGATTTTCTACAATTCATTTTTAGGCACAGATACAAATAAGAATCCCAAAAGACTTTACTCTCTAATAACACAAAGCAGCTCCCCTTCCTGAAGATGGCACAAATGGGTCATTGTTTGGATAGATCAGTCATTCAATTGGGTGATGAATATGAAAACAAAAATAAAAAACCCACAAAATAAAATCCAAACAGTGGAGATAGACTCAAAAAGGATCCAGCAAAAAATGTCTGTGTGTGTGTGTGTGTGTGTGTGTGTGTGTACGAGCGTGTGCAAGAGGAGGAGAGAGAGAGATAGGAGGGGAGGGAAGGAGGGAGGGAGGGAGAGGGAGAATATATTAGATTTTAGTATACCTATTGGACAAAAAAGTCAAAATGGAAGCCACAACCATGTAATCAAGGCTTTGCCCCTTTTTATGTTCATTGTGGTCTTCCATTCCCTCCTGGCAAGCTCTTTGACAGTTTCAGAACATAGTAATGCTGACAGTTTGTATACTGATTAAGGTGCTGGTCTAGAAACAAGGAGACTAAGAGTTCTAGTACCTTTTTAGGTATGAAAGCTGTCTGGGTGATTTTGGGCCAATCATTCTCATTTAGCCCAATTCACCTGACAGGTTGGTGTTGTGCGGAAAATAGGAGGAGGTAGGACTATTATGTATGCTTGCCATTTTTAGATAATTATAAAATTAATAAAGGCAGGATAAAACAACTAATAATAATAATCTAATAATAATTTGATGAGGCTCAAGTAAGTATCAAATGAGCTTTGCACCTTCTGCTTTTCCTATTATCTCTATACAGAAGAGATAAATTGAAACACCAGGGTCTCCTCCTATCAGATAACACAGTGATAACGTTCTGGGTGGCTATGAAGAAAAAGGCAATGAGGATCACCCAGGTTTAACTTGGTTTTTTTTTTTTTTTGGTCTGCAACATTTGTCTAGGTGAAATTTGTGAACAAACAGACTACATTATGAAGAATTCAAGTAAGTGTAGGCGGTTTTGAGATTTAGAAATAAAATTAAGAGATTGTACAGTTTCCAATTAGCTAAGAAGGAAGGAAAGAAGGATTACAGTGGATCATATGGTTAAGTTTCAAGTTAGCCAAGTATTGTATCTAACGTTGTTACTGTCTCCTCCCTCTTTTTTCACTTCTCATTGCAGCTCCTAGAATGATGTTGTCATTCTAAATGAGCACTGAAGTCATATAATTTCAGTAATCCAATATTTCATACGGCTAAATAGATGCTTTCATTTTTCATTAGCACCTAATGATTTTGCTTATGACTCCTTGAAAAGGAACTTCCGGCAAAGACAATGCTGTTATAAATCTTTGTCTGTCTGCCTGTCTGTCTGTCAATAATTTGCATACCACAAACCAGGAAAACTATTCTTGGTGCTTTCCAGATCGGTCCTAGATATAATATGATCATAATGGAGTCTACCTATTATGGTCACATGTTGTGATAGCCATTAAGCAAAACAGCCTCACTTAACAACCTCCAATCCCAGCTCTTCCTGATGCAGCTGTTAAATGAGCATGCAGGTGTTAAGACAGATGCCAAGCAGAGGTTGGTTCGACAGGGGTAGACAAAGCCCTAGCGCAAACCAAGGCCTACCTACCCAAGGCCTTCCAAGGCTTCCTCTATCTCCCTGAGGCACCCCATGCTATGCTCCCTTTCCTATGGATACTACTCAACTACCCAAAGCAGCCAAAAACTGAGCAGCAGAAGCTACTGGATCGCCAGGTGGCTACCAAAGCCCAAGGTGGCCTATAGCTGTGTAACATAAATTACCAGTGCTTGATGAGCTGCTAGAAAAAGGCCTAGGTCTAAAGCTCCAACAGCTCCTTGTGAGCTGGTAGCTTGTGCTGCCTGGCTTTAGGCTCTTTTTGATGGCTGGATGGAAATAAGGCTTAGGCCTAAAACCTCTAATAGCTCACCATGTGCCAATAGGTTCTTTTGACCAGCTTTAGCCTGCCTGGGATGGCTGGATGGGATTTCAAAGGCCTGTAGGGACCCAGCAGGATGGGTGGTGGTGGGCCTCTGCAGCATCCCATTATAAGAGTGTACAGTCTCTGAAACAGGGTTGTAAGTAGCTTTGGGAGGGGGACGGTCTATTGTATCTTCAAAGGGCCATTAAGTGATCTCTTGTACCTCAAGGATGATCTGTATGTCTTACCAGCCCGCGAGGCCAATGTATATAATAGTGAATAGTGAAGAAAGATGGAATGTTCATCCAGCATGTCTGAAGGCTGCTGGCTTTGGGGAAAGCGATAGCTTAAAATTAGTGCTTGATACATATTTTGTATTCGGGTTCAAGCAGCCCAACCATAATTTCCTGGACAAGCTCTAGAAAGTATCTTTGCCCACAGACTTAGAAAGGAAACATGCAGCAATATGTAACCTAAACTAGGGATCAGCTTACAAGAAATGTAGGTTTTTAATGTAGGTTTTGTCTGTAATGTAAACCAGTGTTTCTCAATGTTAGCAATGATAAGATGGGTGGGCTTCAACTCCCAGAATTCCCCAGCCAGCATGGTTGGCTGAAAGATTTTTAGGTCTTCTAGAATGGGCAGCAAACTTGTTTTTTTAACCAACATACAGACAGTAGAAAGAGATATTTCTATGAAGTTGACATAGGATATGGCTAGATTTCAAGTCTCTGCAGAAACTGATTACTATTATCACAGCACTCTTTGTTTCTATAATATAAGTAGTCCTTGCTTAACAACCAATAACTTTTAAGCTGGTTCCAGTGTTGTGGAGTCATGTGATTTACAACTCGCCTCTCCCCCAAAACCAGCCTTTTCAGCGAAAAATGCCCATAGGAATGTATTGACTCGCTTAATGACTGCCATAATTGCTTCACAACCACTGCAAAAAATATCGTAAAATTGGATCAGTTAGATGGGTGCCTCAACTTATGACCATCATCTTTTATGAAGAGAAGTCTAGACTTCATTACAGTCCTAAGCTTGAAGCTTCCACTGATCAACTCATGAGTAGATATTTATACTCCTAGAAAAGGCTTATTAACATGTACCATCTCTGACTATGAAAGTCCTCTTTATTGCTTCTGTTTTACCTTTGGATACCACTGTCAGATGCAGCATTATTGATCTTCTCAGCCAATTACAGGTTGGCTAGAGAAAGAACTGGGAAAGCATTTAGTAATTTGACCCTCTTTCTCATACAATGAACAGAGGCCAAGGTTTTTAATTATGCCACACATTACCCCAATCACTGATCCAAATAATGATCTCACTATCGATAGGCAATTATGGCTTTTTGCATTTCTGCTTTTACAACCTCACCCTCCCTCTCTGTCCACAAAACACTGAAGACCAAAAGATGAGATAAACAATCACAAAACAAAACAAAAGGCCAATGCTTTGTACTTTGTACTTTTGAAACCAACTGGCCATTAAGATGCCTTTAGCCCTTTTCCATAAATATTTACGTGTTGTTTTCATTGTCATTTGGCCAAAGAACAGAACGAACTATTCTTGCTTGCTTCTATTGTTTGTGATGAAGGATACTGAAAGCACATGTCCTTAGAATCAACCTTGGCTGCATATGGACACATATTTGTACATTATGGAGGATCACTGAATAAATGCTCTTACCATATTCATATGTATGCTGAGAGAGAAAAACGTCTGAAGCAAAAAGATACCTCAGATTCTTTTCCACAGAGTTCACTGTATTCTTTAAAACATATATTTTAAGATGTCTATGGAGACTCTCAGGCATCCAGGTCAAAGTTGTCCCCAAGGTGCTATCTTTCAAAATGGCGACTGGACTTTTTGGTTTTGCCTGAAGATGTTTGGCTTGTCATCCAAGAAACTTCTTCATTTCTGACTGAATGGTGGAGAATGGAAGGATTTATATACCTTGCAGTCATGTGGTTGTTATCCCTCTTTGACTGCATGACAGCAAGGAATATAAATCTTTCCATTCTCCACCATTCAGTCAAAAATGAAGAAGCTTCTTAGGTGAGAAGCCAAATGTCTTCCAGCAAAACAAGAAAGTTCGGTTGCGTTTTGAAAGAAAGCACCTTGGGGGCATGTACTTTAAGATATTAATATATCTTAAATAAGATATCATTCTTGAGTGTGAGTAATAACAAGAATTTAAATTTTAAATTACTATAAATAACTCCTGGAAAGATCAGAACAAGAGCACCAACATAGACAATGACTCTAAATAAAACAAAAACTCATGTTTGTATAGGAATCCTAAAGAATACACATTAATGAGCATAAATTAGTTCTGATTAAATAGTTGAACATGTCTTCTTTACAAAATTGATGATTTGGTTGTCATTCTCCTCAGATAAATGTGAAAAGATGATTTGGTTGTCATTCTCCTCAGATAAATGTGAAAAGCCAATCAAAAGAACCATCTTGTGAATTTTTCAGCCACTGAAGGAATTTGGGAATCTAAGAGAGACTACCCAGAGAGGAGGCAGTCTAGATGACCTTACAGAATAACAGAATTGAAAGGGAGCCTGGAAGTTTTCTAATCCACTCCCCCTGCCCAAGCAGTAGACCCTATGTTATTCTGAACAAATGGCTGTCCAAAATCTTCTTAAAAACCTCTAGTGATGGAGCACCCACAACTTCTGAAGGGAAGCTGTTCCACTGATTGTTCTCACTGTCAGGAAATGTCTCCTTAGTTCTAGATTGGATTTCTCTTTGATAAGTCTCTCTACCTTACTTCTTGTCTTGCCTCCAGGTGCTTTGGAGATTAAGTTGCCCCTTTTTTCTTTGTGTCAGCCTCTCAATATTGGAAGACGGTTATCATGTCAACCCTAGTCCTTCTTTTTGTTAGAATAATTCCTGAAACCAGCCATCATACATTTTAGCTTTTGGATTCCTAAATATCTTGGTTGCTCTCCTCTATACTCTTTCTAGAGTCTTTTTTTTAACTATTGTGCTGTTCTCTTTTTAACTATTCTGGTGATAATAGATAAAAGAATTAGATACAGTATTTTTATATGTGGTCTTACGTAAGCAGTGTATAATGGTGCTAGTATTTCACTGATGTTGATGTTATTTCTCTGTTGATGAAACCTAGGAGTACATTGGCATTTTGGCAATGCAGCATGCTACTGGCTCACATTTAAATGATTATCCATTAGGACTCCTAGATCCTGTTACAATATGAACTTGCCCTAATCAAAATAAAAACCAAAAGCAGGCTTGCAAAATATATATTTTAAACACTACAATTTAATGTTTAGACATCCTTAAAATATATGTCTTATTTATTTGTTTTAAAATAGGCAGCATTCTCAGCTTTATAAACATGATGATATAACAACATATGTTATCAGGCTGGTGAGATGGATAAAGGGTAAACTTCAATTTTCACCAATCAGTTGTATCTTTATCATTTTAATTTATTCATAAGAATAACTACGGCTTAGCCACATCTTTATGGTATATGACTGTTGCTCTATTGATCTTACCTTCCTTTACAAACAAACCTTTAATGTGATGTTTACACTAATAATTTGAAAGAATATTCAGAGTAATTTTCAGAGGAGTATCTGATCAATTTGTTGCAGAAAAGCAACATAAACTTTGTGGAATCTAAAAAAAGGCACACTGATAAATGTTCTATTAAATTTCTCTGAGGCTTGTGCCATCATGACTATCTCTTTGTTTTTTTTTAAAGAAGTTCAAATTAAAATGTGTTTGCATTTTGGTACCCATTTCAAAAAGTATATTCCTCAGCAATTTTACTCAGCTACACAAAATAATTTTCTAACAAGGGTAATTTTGGCAAAGTGCACTATAAAATTAGGAAAAGTGAATTTTCAAATGTAACTAAGATTTAGTTTGTGAATGGGTCTGAAAATGCAAATATAGATATGCTTGCACCTCAGTGGATGCTTTCTCTGATATAACAATACCTGTAACTGCCTGATCTGGAGAAGCTGAAGACGGAGATCAGATACGTTGCGTTTCACGTTAAGGAGACTGAATTGCATGGCTGCAGAATTTGACGGAAGAGAATGGCGGGGGCTTTTACTGGAAATCTCAACTTCTGCTAATGAATTCTTCCCAGTGAAGTCATGAGTGGATCCTAAAAATAAAGACAGGCAAATGACTCCATTAATAACCTTACTTCCCTCACTTCTATTCCACCTTCAATCATTAAAAATTGGAGCTCCCATGGATCACTTAATAAACTTGGTGTTTCAGAGTATCAGAGATATCAGAGATTAGAATATAATGGGCACAATGGTTGACTGATGTGTTGACAGAGAACAGATGAGACAACAAAAAGAGAATCATTGTCAAAATATAATTTATATATAATGTAAACAAACCTGCGATTTTTTTTCTGCTCAGATATTTGATGAAATCTAATCACCAGTCTACTAGATTCTGACAAATTCAGTAACATCTATAAATAAGCCTAAATTATATATAAGATACTGAATTTGTCAGAATCTAGTAAGTTGATGATTAGATTTCATTAGATTTACACTTTTTATTGAGCCATTTTCAAACAGACATTCATAAAATAAAATAATTTAGACCTACATAAAATAATCTAAGATAAAAGTAAACTGTATACACATTTACACAAAAATAATATATATACAAGAACAAAAGGAAAGGAAAACTTTAAACCATAAGAAAATACAAAAGAACATAAAAATAAAACCTGTAATTATAGGTATATAAAGTTCACCTGATTCTATAAATATTTAAGAAGAAAAACTAAGCTTTTAATATTGACCAAGCCTGTTCAAAAATGTTTTCTTAAAGGGAGAAAACATGACATTTTCAGACTAACAGATTTTTCTCAACAATGCTAAATCATAAAGTTAGACACAGAATTAAAGGAGAAATTTGTCCTTTCTGTTTGGAATTGGATTTTTTTTTGTTATGATTAGAGCATGAAAAACACATCTTTGTTCTGAATAATTCATTTTGTTTTCATATTATTTTCTTCCATTACTTTCCTCATTATCAGCTGGAATCCAGAATTGGGCAAGTCATGTTGCTGAGTGGGAAAATCTTAAACCTCTTACAATGGAGTTCATTCTTGACTGGTTAGGTCATACTTTTATTGTCCAATTCAAGCCCCAAACCTCACTATATTTAGTTTTAAAGGAAGCCTAAACATTGCACAGAACTGTTTTTCCGGCCTTGGTTTTCCATTGTTTCAAAATTTTGAACATCAGTGAAGTTGCAGATGGGCTTGATTCCAACAATAAAAAAAAAAATCTGAATGATAGTTTTTCTGTCAAGCAATTAAAGTTTAAAAGGAATTTCCCATCTTGAAAGGGGAAAATGAGGTGAGGGAAAATAGCTCGTTTCTCTGCAATAGGTCATGTGTTTTCCAGTTGGCATTTTGTTTGGATGATGTTTCAGCAATATAAAAAGGACTCTTACGTAATCTTTCATGCGAGAAATTAAAATGGCAGATGTAGATTCTTTTCTAGCATACCACACCCACCCAGCTGTGTCTGCCTCTTCAAACATGCAACCCTGGGCAATGCCATGTTTAGAGGCAGCTCTGTAGGCACAAGAAGAAAGAGAAGAGAGAGAGAAATATAATGCCTGAGCTCAAGGCTTGGGTATGCTGTCTTCCCAGGAAGCTAACAAGGCAACGTTCAGCATAGATGTCTTCATGCGGTCTCTTTTAAAAGTCAATCCCTTTCCATGTACCTCCTTTATTACTGGAATTAATCATGGGGTAAAATACAAACGAAAATAAAAATTGTGAGGAAATGGGAAAGGGAAAGAACTGACTTCCAACTTTTTCAGTACAGTAAAATACAAAACAAAATTGCAGCTTCAACTTTACCAAATTAACAGGGACTAGCCATTTCTATCTCTATCTCTCTTCTTTATTTTATTTATATCCCATCTTTTGTATTTTTACAGATAATTCAAAATGGTAAACATATCTAATACTCCTCCTTTCTTTTATTTCCCCACCACAACCCTGTAAGGGTGGGCTGGATTGAAAAAGAGACACTCTCTTTCATGACTAAAGTGAGATTGGAACTCTAGTTTTTTAGGCCGATCTAAGGACTAGACTATGGGTTCACAACTCCTGTTGGGAACTGGAAGTGGTAGGCAAGCACAGGAAACTTCATTTGCGCATGCGCAGGATCTAGGTTGCACATATGAAACTATCCCTTCTCCCTACCACCACAGCCACTGGTCTATGGAGCCAGGAAAGTTGGGGATTGCTGCACTAGACCACCAACTGGCTCTCTAAAGTAGATTAGTCAGCAAAATCCAAAGTTAAATTTTCATTCTTTTTCTGTCTCAAGCACGAAGAAGTGGTTTCCAAGTAGAAACAAAATGGGATATGTTTTCTTCTCTAATTAAAACAGTCAATTTTGCCAACTTTGAAAGTCCTTTTAATGACTCTGAGGAGGCACATTCAAATGCCAGGCTTAGTGATAGCAAATAAACAGGAGGCTGAAATTCTTGAAAGCATTTTTCCAGAAAGGACTTCTTCCAATTTATCACTTGTAAAAAAAAAAAAATATGATACATTTTTTTTGAAACACCTCAAGATGTTGTAGCTCTTTACTGATTCGGAAAACCAACTCTACACTTGTTCAAGAAAGATGGGCATTGAATTGATAGGATGAGTTAACTATTTTATATGCCCAAATTCTTTATCAACCAGGTATTGTATATTGTAAAACACCCCCTGAGGACACAGGACACTTCTGAAGGTTACGTGGTTGAGTGCTCTGTGCTCTTTTCTTTGCAGACCAACTTTTTATGTACTCTTGCATTCTGAAGGGAAATAGACCAGGTAATATAATAAAAATGATTTTGTTTGAATTTTACTCTTTACATCACTACATTCCATTGTAACTGTCCCAAAACCACAGGAATCCAAGGCAGAATTTTATGTTTCCTTGGACAAAAAGCATTACAGACTTACAATGTCTTTATAATGCTTGTTCATACAAATTAAACATAGAGCTATAGAAGAAAACAAACTAAACAATTAATCTCAGTACTGCAAAAGACTATCATCTTAGGATGCTTCATATTTAGCAAAAACAGTGTCTTGCTTTCTCTCCAGTTTCATGAAATTCCTTGGCTCCTTGGCCAGATTCTTAACAGTTGAAAGTATTATGGCACATTCAAATTTTTATGTTGATTCCCAGAATTTCCTTTAAGGTAAAATGAATTCTGTTGTACTTATCACATCACAAGAAAGCTTACCTGCCTTCTCGGCACTGCTCTTACTAGTTACAATTTTGACCATCTTCTCACTAAATGGAAGAAAAGTAGATAATAATTATATTAAAATCATCTTGATGTTGTCAGATAATGCAAACTATTTAAATAATGAACTATCAATGCTTTTGTTTATAATTTTAATCTAAATTACATCTTGACTAGAATATAGATTGCTTTGTAATTTAATTACTTGCTATGTTAATATATAATTTTAAAAAAGAAGAGTAGAGGTCCACCACCAAAAGAGATGATTAACTGAAATGTTAATCAGAAGAATAGGGCAAATCTCCATGAATTACTGTTGTTTCTACTTTATCCAACTTTCTAAAATGTGAAGATGAAATCTTGACTCAAGTGAAACCAACAAGGTCAGGATTTGTCCTGGGACATTCCTTCCCACACCACCCCCATGGTGATCATTAATATCATTACAATGAAATAGATTTAATGATTTTATTTCATTTTGGGGTTTTTTACCTAGAAGGATCTTTGCTATTACTTGTATTTGGCCCTTTTAAAAGCGCAGATTGAACAAGGCCAGTTAAACTGGCAATCTGTTTTTCCATGGCTTGCATCCTCTCTCTGTAAGACAAGAGAATCCTTGGTTAAAGCCAAACACAGTCATTTCCATGACTTGATTTTCTGAAGGGAATGAGGATCACAGAAAATTACCATGGAGTTTCTTTTATCGTCTGTGAACATCCATTTGCATGTATCATGTGACAAAAGGCCAATTGATTTATGTACACTCATACAAACACACAGACCCAACATGACTAACATTCCTGTATAACCAACAGTATATCTCATTGATCATACAACATTCCATGAACACTTACAGACTCAAGAATTCCCATCCAACAAGGTCAATAAATATTTATCAATATTTGACTATTGACAAATGAACCAATCAGAAATTTAAACCTATTTTTTTTGTAAAAAATATTCTATTCCACAATTTTTTTTTAACTTTGGCAAATTTGAGTGGATTTTAGCTCTCATGATTCCCTAAGTTGGCTGGGGAATTCTGGGGATTGAAATCTACACATCTTAAAATTGCTAAGATTGAGAAACACTGGTCTATGATATTTTAGCGTTTCTTGGTCCCTGTCTGGTAGCTTCTGCTGCTTCCTCTTTTTGACTGAGTTAGAATTTCTTTCTTCAAAGGGAAGAATCATCTGAATTTTCTCAAGTTCTTGCACTCCCTATCTTAAATTCATGTCATAAACGCCTTGACTGGGTTTCTCCTGTTTTGTCCCTCTCCCCAAGTCTTCTTTGCCTCATTCTGAGGAACCAAAGTTTAAATAAACCCAAGTATGAAAAGAGATAGGTACAATTACAAGGGAAAACTTCCAATCTTTTTATTGCATGCTCTTATTCTACAGTAAATCATTATGCAATAAAAATGTTTATTGCATAATGAAAATATCGATAGAATAATATTGAAATGATGACATTTTCTCATTCAATAACAGAGTATGGAGGGAAAGATATTTGAACAGAAGCTATATCAGTCATAGCACCAAGTTATACTTCTATACTTGCGTCTGACTGTTTTTCTTTTTTAAACGAACCAATATTGGATAAAATATTAGTTCCCAGAATTCCTCCTCATCAGCTATGTTAGATGGGGCTAGTGAGAGTTGTAGTTCCGAATCATATTAATTTTGGAAATCAAATATTATCATTGTCAAAATGTTGCCTGGGGGAGTAGAAAAATCCTCATTCAAATCCTTGATCAGTCAAAAATTGTTCTTCAGGCAGACATGAACCTTCAAAATATGAACTCCCTGAAGAAATAGTGGCATAAATGTATCTGATAAACAAAATTTTCTGATCCTGTATAGAGGCAGATAGGCACTGACTTATATCCTAACCATTATTATTTAGTTTGGCTGATGGTGGCTTTCCAGGATCATAGCTCAGAGTCTTTCCTGATCTTTCCTCATAAACGGAGCTGCACTTGGAACTTTCTAAATTAAACCTAATGGTCTCCAGCTTTTGCACTGCAATTCACATGTGGCTACCAGAACTAGGCTGCAAAAATCCAGATGCTAACTAGATGACAGTTATTTATTGATATTTGGATTCTTGGTGCTCTCTGAGTTTGCTTTCTTGCAGATGTTTCATTACTAAACTAGATAACATCAACACTTATTTATGTTTATACCCCACTGCAATCCCATAGGATTTCTGGCAGCTCTACAAGAATACATGAATAATTAAAAGATCAGTAGACCAAATAAAATGAAAAAAATCTGTGAAACATCCAAAATTAAAATAATTTGAAATCAAGCATTAAGTCCAAAATGCTCTCCAAAAAAATTCCATTTCCAACTTGAACTCTTGGGCTCCATCAAACCGAGCTCTCACTGTCTGGAGCAATTATGTATAGAAAAACCTGTTAGTCCAACTCATACCATCCAGACCACAGGTCGTAGAGGGCTGTCCAGTAGTTGGCCCTTTAAACCACAAGCCAGTTGTATATGTCTAGAGGGAATTGCTTAAACACCTTAATGAGGAGGCTGCCTCAGGTAAGGTTGGAAATAGTGGTATTTAGCTATGGTTATAATTATGTTAGGATTTTTTAAAACTATGTTATAGGTAGAACTCTCCCTCTCTTCTCTTGGCATCTTTTACAAAGCTTTAATCTTGGATTTGCCTCATGTCCTTCTAATCCTTCTCTCAGCTTGGCTGAACTACAGATTATTCTGCTTCTTATAATTTAGCCAGACCTAGGGATACGGCAAAGATCTCCCCTTCAATCCATAGCTGGTTCTCCAGCGGGTTGGTGGAAAAGGGAGAAATGGAAAGCCGTGTTTGTCTATGCAACAGGAAAGGGATCTAATCTTCCAGTTACCACTCATCCCAAGGTAAGGGTTACGTAAGAACCAAAGAGCTTCAGACAGAGTGGTTGGTTCGACCCTGTAGGTGCCTTGCCCTTATTACAGAGCCAAAGGCTAAAATGCCCGAAGGATACCACTGGTAAATAGCAGGTGACAACTCTTTTGACATCAAGTCAAATATAAACGCTGCTGATCAAAATCCAAATACACTTTTTTTGGCTGCAGTAGTGTACCATCAAAAATACCTGCCCTTTTCATGGAGCACCTTTTATAGTAGTAGGTCAGTATGAAAATTCCTTCTGGCTGAGAAATGAAAATTTGTGAGATCAAGGAATGAAGCACGATAGTAGAAGAAGCTATCAGTTAAGATTAAGCATCATATTAGGAAAGGAAAGAAAAATGTCATTCTTGTTTTAGATCATGCAAAATCTGAAATAATTTTGAAGAGCAAAAGGAAAACCGTTTCCTGGCATCCTTCTGAAGCTCCAATAATGGGCTAGATTGATTAGGCCTTAAATTCAAAGGAAGACTCAAATTTAGAACTTTTACATCTTTGCTTTTTTAATTAAAACAATCAAAATTCCTCATGATTTGGACACATAGTATGAAGACTTAGCTTTTTTGAGAAGTATGGAACATTCAAGATAGCTGAGGAAAACAGAAGAAATGGACAACCATCAGCAAAGTGAATGGATTAAATTACTGCAGTTATGGGGGTACTATTGGGAAATCTAAAGGACCAGTTGTGAACAGATCATCATCTATGTGGTCACTAAGAGGTAACACGAACATGGTAACATATAATCTATCAATCAATCAGTTAGGAGACTATTATGGTAGAAGGCCACAAACTACTATGCAAGTAGTTCTCAACTTATGATCACAATTCAGCCCAAAATTTCTGTTGCTAAGTGAGACATTTGTTAAGTAAATTTTGCTCCATTTTATGACCTTGTTTAGAGAATCACTTTAGTTTTTAAGTTAGCAACATGATTGTTAAGTAAATCTGGCTTTTTCATTGACTTCTTGTTCAGAAGGTTGCAAAAAGTGATTACATAATCTTGAGACCCTTGAGACTGACAAAAATACAAATCATGTTTGATAGAGACATAAATTAGAATGTCAATTGTAAAATCTTCTATCAAGTTTACATGCTCATTAGTTGTTGAGTGGTTGAGCTCTAATCAAATCAAGATGGATGATATTTCCTCAGAGATAACACAAAATTTGCAGAAGGTTATTTGCAGTATTTATGAACCTTTCAATTTTTTATTTTTTATCCTAATAAAATTCATTATTAGATCCCACCATGGTCTAATTGGAAGGTTTCTCCAAGAATAACAGGGAGATGAAGCAATGTTGACTTAGGAACAAAGGTTATGTTTTGCCATGAAGTGAGAGTAGAGAAAGGTCAGGACAACGTTTATTCCACTCACCCACTATCAGTTAGAATAATTGGACCAAATACAGACTAATTGAATCTTTCCTCTGATGTTAATCTCAATTCATGGTTGGCAATAAACATCTATAGAACTTGGAGGTGGCTTTTTTAATTAAAATTGAACCTGATGCCCTAAAACACCCTTCCCAATTTAGTTAGGGGTTCTGGGATTTGGTGCTTAACATATCTGTAAACTATCATGCCTGTCAATTTCAGGCCTTGCTTTGAAGGGATTGAGAGTCTGTGAAAATACTAGAATTGGCATCTGCTTTGCATTTGCCGTGTCATACCACTGCTAATCAAACTGATTTCCCATATTATATGATTGCATTAAAATCTTGAAAACGTTATGTTTTCTAGGTTGATTACCATATGAATTCACAGAACTGGTTTGCATTCAAAAGAATCTTCCTGAAAGGCACCCCAACCACAAAAGCTTTTTTTTTTTTTTGAAAAACACTGCTCACAGAGAAAGTGAGCTGTAGAGGTTTACCCTGTGCTTCATTTGGCCCACAAGTCTTTATGTTGAGAAGCTCTATTTGTCTCTGCCAATTTGATCAGAATGCAAGTAAGCTTCCTGAGTGAGCATTTTATAAGATTTGCTTAAAGCTTCTTAGGCAATGCTAAATGTACAGGTAGTCCTCAACTTACAACACAGTCGAGCCCAAAATTTGTTAAGCAATGGTGGGATTCAAAAATTTTTACTATCGGTTCTGTGGGCATGGCTTATTTGGTGGGTGTGGCTTAGGGTCACATTATTGGGTGGGTGTGACTTGGTGATCATGTGACAGGGTGGTCATGTGACTGGGATAGTCATGTGACTGGGTGGGTGTGGCCAACTCAATGTCACTCACGTCAAAGGGTGCCTCACCTGGCCCCTCCCTTCCCAGCCATTTCTTGTCACAACCAGCCTCAACATATCTACAGTTTTGTAAAAATGTTGTTCACCTTTTTTTGACTTTATTATCTACTATAGATGTACTTTAATAGATTACTGAAAGGAGGAAATGGCTCACATGCTTTGCCCAAAAGGGTGACAGGCAACAGGCTTTTAGGGGGCTGCCAGAAAGAGTGGGGGTATTTTCCAAAGCACCAGAAGGATGGAAAGTAATCAAGGAGAGAAGCAACCTAAAAGTAAGGAGAAACTTCCTGACAGTGAGAACAATTAACCAGTGGAATTGCTTGTCACCAGAAGTTTTGGGTGCTCCAACACTGGAAGTTTTTAACAAAAGACTAGACAGCCATGTCTCTGAAATGGTATAGGGTTCACCCCAAGGTCCCTTCTAAGTGTTATTCTGTTATTCTGACACCTTTCCCAGGACCTCTACTCAGATTTTGGCATCCTCAGAGTTTTCCTGCCTGAACATGAAAACTCTGAGGATGCCAAGGGGGTTGGACTAGAACAGGGGTTGCCAACCTTTTGGACCTCAGGGACCACCAAACTCATAATTTTAGATCCCAGAAACCACTAACCGGTTATGTAAGTGTGGCCTAATTTGTGGGTGTGGCTTGGTGATCATGTGACTGGCTGGGTATGGCTTGTATGTAAATATTATAAGTATTTATATAAATATGGAATTTTTTATAAAAAAGAGCAACTTTTACCTCAAATCAGGCAAAGCAGGCAGATTGAGTTGCTCACAGAATCACAAATTCATTCAGAGATCTATCTATCTGCCATTGGTTAGCTCAGTCTGTCACATAAAATTTGCTAGCAAGCAAACTCACAAAATTAACTCACAACACACCATGCATGTAAATATTGATTATTATTATTTTTATAAAAAAAATTTTTTTATCCAAAATCAGGCAAAGCAGACAGATTGAGTTGCTCACAGAATCATTCAGTGATCTATCTATCTGCCATCGGCTAGCTCAGTCTCTCAAATTTGCTTGCTGTGAGTCTGCACTGAATTTGATTGCAAGCAAACCTTCAGTCCTAAGGGAGGTTCGGCTGTGCTCAGCCGAAGATCTATAGACTAGCTAGAAAGAGAGAAATCCAACCATTTCTGGCTTCCTAGCTAATCTAAATCTCCTCGCACAGCAGAACAGATGAGGGTCGGAAAAAGGAAAAATAGCAATTTAGCAGGCAAGTTTATCTGGTAAGGAGTGAGTGGGCAGGGAGGGTTCCCATGGGCCATATGGGTGGCGCAGCCTTGTGTTTCTGCACAGCCTGGATTAATTGCTTTGTGCGGGTGCTCTGGGGGTGAGATTTCTCTGCGGCCCACCATAGTCCCTTTCAACTCTATTAAACGCACCTGTATTTATGCTCTGGACTTTTGACATGTAAACCCTGAAAAATACCTGGGCAAAAGAAAGGCAGTAAAATCACCCTAGGTGTAGGGACAGTGCAAAATATTAATATATGATAAATAATGGAACAATTAAAAATAATAGCAGAGCTTTCTCCCCCCCTTCCTTCTTTTTTCTTTCACTCTTTCTCCCCTTCCTCTTTCTTTCTTTCTTTCTTTTCTTTCTTTCTTTCTTTCTTTCTTTCTTTCTTTTCTCCCTTCCTCTTTCTTTCTCTTCCTTCCTTTCTTGCTCTTTCTTTCTTTCTCTTTCTCTCTTTCTCTCCCTTCCTCTTTCTTTCTTGCTCTTTCTCTCCCTTCCTTTCTCTCTCTCTCTCCCTTCTCTTTCTTTCTTTCTTTCTTTCTTTCTTTCTTTCTTTCTTTCTTTCTTTCTTTCTTCCTTTCTTTCTCTCCCTTCCTTTCTTTCTTCCCATTTTTCTTTCTTTCTCTTTTTTCTTCTTTATTTCTTTCTCTCCCTTCCTCTTTCATTTTTGCTCTTTCTTCCTTTCTTGCTCTTTCTTTCTTGTCCTCCCTCCCTCCCTTCTTTTCCTTCCTTGTCTCTTACACACACACATCTTTTCTGGGAAGAAATTATTGGGTGAATTCCAGAGCATTGAGTGGTGGGATGATGAAGAAAGCAGCAGCCCCAGAACATCCCTTTCAAAGCACATGGGTGGGCATGGCTATGGGAAGTAGCCCCAGGACATCCCGGCCTCCCTTTCGGAGCACAACAGCGGTGGTGGTGGTGGTGGGAACAGCTGTGGTGGCATGGGGAGACAGCGGCAGCACGGGTATGGGAGAAGGGCACGGAGGCGCCCCAAAAGTGAGGGAGAAAGCAAATGGCTTTCCCTTCTTTCTCTCCACTCTGCTGGGGTGGAGAGGGGTGTGGACGTGCCCCGAAAGGGAGGAAGAAAGTGAACGGCTTTCCTTTTCTTTTCTCCACTCTGCTGGGACGGAAAGGGGTGCAGAGGTGCCCCGAAAGGGAAGCCTGGAACTCCTGGGGCTGTTTCCCATAGTCGGACTGCCACCACTGCTGCCCCACCCCTGCCCCGGCCCACAAACGGTGCCCCACCTTGGCCTCCTCCCACCCGGAAAGGTCCCGGGCAGTGGGGAGGAGGCACGGAAAGGCCCCAGGCGGTAGGCGAGGGCCTAGCACAACTCGCAGGCTTACTTGTGAGCAGGCAGATCAGGGCTGTTCAGTTGGGGCTCAGGCAGCACGTGGGTAAATCAGGTTAGGCAAGCCATGAGGGCTCAGTGTGCCACATAGGGAGGAGTGACTGGGCGGGGCAACCAGTGGGTCGGTGAGCTTTGTGAGCGAGTGAGCATTGGGTGGGCGGGGCAACTGAGTGACCGGAGAACTGGTGCAAACCGGCTGACTACCACTTCTGTTGTTAAGTGATAAATTTATGTTGTTAAGTGAGTTTTGCTCCATTGCACGATTTTTCTTGTCACATTTGTTAAGTAAATCACTGCGGTTATTACATTAGTAACACAGTTGTTAAATGAATTTGGTTTCCTCATTAGCTTTGCTTGTCAGAAGATTGCATAAAAGTGGTTGCATGACCCCCCGAACACTGCAACCATCATCAATGTGACTCAGTTGTCAAGTGTCTGAATGTAAATTTCATGGCCATGGGAATGCTGCAATGGTCATAAGTGTGAAAAATGGTCATAACTCTTTTTTTTTTCCAGTGAGATTGTAACTTTGAACAGTTACTAAGTGAATTATTGTATTCAAGGACTATCTGTA
The DNA here is from genome assembly GCF_049901715.1 of Pseudonaja textilis. Lineage (NCBI taxonomy): Eukaryota > Metazoa > Chordata > Lepidosauria > Squamata > Elapidae > Pseudonaja > Pseudonaja textilis. Next base: position 27,406,700 of record NC_142008.1, on the reverse strand, counting down.
AAAGCAGATTGACTTCTGGGATCTGAGGCAATTGTCTTCAAAAAGCTAGAGATGGCATTTAATGGACACAAAATTCCTCTAAGAACTATTACTCAATTTTTAAAGGAAACCTCCCAACAATTTATTTTTCCAGACAATCCCTTCTATTCCATGATGTAGTCAATGGCACAATAATGTCCTAATAATGACATTAGAAATCTGGAATCCATACTAAGTATAGAAAATGTCAACCACCCAGAGTTTGAAATGGGAGCCTCTCACATCAGGCAATATAGGAAAGCCTTTGACATAAAAAGCAAACCAGAAAGGCTGGTTCAAACATAATTATAAATAATATAATGGTTTAGCGGTGTGTGTGGACTTTGTTACTCTGGCGATTAGAAATAAGAACTGCAGGGATACCAACCCCAGATCTTATCACTAATGGATTTTGCAGTCTGAAAACCAAGTAAGACAGGCACTTCTCTCCCATCAAATTCCCTGCTTTGGAAATGTAATTTCTTCCCTTTTTCCCACCTTCTGATTCCCATAATCTTCAGGTTGACGTTTGTAAAATACTGCAGTTCATAAATGAGGAATATCTTTGAATAGGAATAACTACAAGGAAATGACCAAAGATGGGGTGGGATAACATTAAACTAAAACACCTGAAACATGATCGATTGTTAACATATATTGTGCATTATCTCTTTTCTAGTGACATGCCTCAAATATTCTACCTCACATTTTAATAATTCTTTCGCTCCATAGAGTATATTTGAGTTAGTTTATGTTCAGCCAAAATTGACAGTAGGAACAGATGTGTTATGTTTCTTTTTTAAAAAAAACTTTTTTTTAGAAACTTCTGTGATCCCAGCAAATTACTTTACCTTTCATACAAGTTATTTAAATAAGCACATAATAGGCAAGGTTAGCTGGAACATCTCAAGCAGGATTGTATCAGCAGCTTCCTTGCTGGCTTGGTTGGCTCAGTCTAATGGCTGCCAAGCTCCTTGGCCAGCAGACATGCCAGTTATGTCCACAGAACTGGTCCTTTATTAAAAAAAATGTTTGTTGACCTATTGACTATATTAAATATTTTAAAAGTCAGTTTGATTCTCCTTGTTTCTAACAAGATATATTTACCCATGCCTAGTCACTCACTAAAAATTGGAGTTTTGGATCCCCTTTTGCAGGTGATGGAAGTCAGATGGAAATAATATTTTGATAAAATTTACCTTTCAATTTTCTCAAACATGTTGTTTTCCCTAAAAAACTCTTCTACCATTTCACCATAGATGGTGGTTCTGATGTATGTTATAAAGGGGTGAGGTTTCTATTGCATGGTTGAGATCTCCATATTGAGTGTTTTTTATTCTCTTCCTGAAAACTTAACTTCAGTAAATGAATTATAAATACTTTTTTTTTGCTAAAGAGAAAAAGCAGGTCTGAATAATAGAAATGTGTGTCTGAAAACACAATGCAAGGCTGAATTAAAAGGTCTTTTGTGTCTTACGGGGAATTGATTTGAAAATTATGTAAATGAGTATTCTAACAATATTCATAAGCATTCCTTTATAATTTCTCGGGTACTTTATTTTTTCTCATAAAATAAATATTGTATCAAATTGTTTATGGTAATATATTCTCTTTCTCATCTCAGCCTTCTGAGTAGGAGGCAAGTGACTTCACCTCTGGTGGTCTAGTGGTGAAGATGCTAACCTCCCACTTGGAAGGTTGAGAGTTCAATCCTAGGTAGTGGCAGATGTTTCTCTATCAGGCGCAAAGAGAAAATATCTGCTGTGAGCTCTGTGTAGGAGTCAGGAAAAAGCATCTGGCCAGTAAATGCTCAGCTCCATCCAATTGCACCAACTCCACTCCAAATCAAGTAATTAAACGGTCGTAAAAAGAAAAAATATATTCTCTTTCTCCAATTTCAATTTCCATTCAAAATAAGTAAACAGCAAAATGCTAGATTCTTGTAGATAAATTTGAGCTTCTTGGTAGATGGATTGGGCAACTGGTATAGTCAAGAAAGGAAAACCCTTCTTCACTCTATAATGAAGAAAATGCAGTGCTGAATCCAACAAGTAAATATCAGATAAAACTACTTATTCTCCTGTTGTTAGTTTTGGATCATAAAAATAACCTAGTTAGTCATCTTCTTAACAAACAATTAAAGTATACATTAAAATAAGTCCTATGTATTATACCACTAAGATATAGTACATTTCTATAAATAGAGCTTTTCTTTTTTCTTCTTCCTTCCTATTATCTTAGGAAGTCTTAATTTGGTGTAATATACATTAAATGCTGTCTACTGTGCAAAACAGCTTATGATGATTATAAATATGCCTCCACCAATTTTTTTTGTAAACATTAGCAAATAAATTTATCACTAAATGCATCATTTTCAACTACACCAGCATAACAAAATCATAATAGCAAGCACACTGGGGAAACCACTTTTTTGGAAGGTGGGGAGATTATTCCTTTCCCACCTATAATCCCAGTGAAAGTTCCCCTTTTCATGTAACTGTAAATGTAGCTCTTTCCAGCCACCACCCAACCCCAAAGCCAATAGCAATATGCGTGTTGTGGATCAGAACTGCAATCCTGGTTATGGAGATAAAATGTGATCCTCTCTCCATATCTCCTATTAAATAAATATATTTTGAATAACTGCAAATGCCACTTTCAGTGTCATCTGTACTTTGGTCCAGATTGTCATTTCCAAACTATCGTTAGCAATGTGTTAGTGTCTGCTAAAAGACACATTTAGGTATTGGAATGTACATTAGGTACATTCCAGGACCTAAAAGGAAGGTATAGTTTCTATAGTGATCTTTTGAAACCTCCACTCTGGGTCAAAGGCCAGACATAATGATGATTCTTCAAATGCCTGATGCAACATGTTCATTTGATCGGTCACATTCTAAATACATATCTGGCTTAAATCCAGAGCACCTTACTTCATCTTACCTGGTTTCATTCTCTTTTGGTACTACTGCTGTTCCATAGCCAAAAACCTTTTTGTCAGGAATCACAGGGGCCACCTCAGCCATGCCAGATAAACCTAGGGCATTTTGAGCTTTCCCTTCCACAAAGACAGGAGTGCCCGGATCTTTCTTGAGAGACTGTCGACCAGGGGATGACCTATCAAGGTGAATGGTGTGCGGTGACACTTGGTGTGTATGAATGTCTATCATTCGAATGTCAGCCACTCGGTGAGGAGAGGCAGGAGGTGTTTTGGAACTCAGAGTTGGCAAAAGGCTCTCAGGATACTTCCTTGGTTTCTGTCGATAGAGTGATTGCTCCACAAGTTCTGCTTGCACGGGAGGAGTGCAGTAAGTGCCTGAAGACCTCATTGTGCTACGATGATAGGCAATGATGTGATCGGGTACATCCAGGGAATGTCCTGTATGTGAACTCGCAATGCTCATCCTGCCCTCATGGAACAAATAAGGATCAGCATACAGCCCCTCATTTCGGAAAAGAGTAAGGGTCTTGTTGCCCATGTCTTCATCTGGCTTCACATCCCTCCTTTCCAAGATGGCACTTGGGCTTGGTGAGATGGACCGTGATCCAGGGATGTTAGAAAGCCTATCTCGGGGAATGGTCGCATTGCCAGGGCCACTGACTGGCCTACCACTATATGGGATCCGGGATGGAGAAGGGGGCATTGAGTGTGGCACTGCCATAGGAGGAGGGGAGGTTGGAAGTGCATGAGGAGGATGTGAAATAGATCCTGGCCGAGAAGTATTTGGGAATATTTCTCTCTGCATCTGCAAGATAAAGAAACCGACTTAGAAAGGCTTTTGCTCCTTTTTGGTCAATAGACGGTGATGATACAACAAGATCATTATCATCATCATTATCCAAACTTTCATTACCTGCAAAATAGTAAGATCACACAAAAAACCCCAATGCCAAATATCAACAGTACTAAAGACTCTTTCCCAAAGAGAAATAGTTTATTTTTACATCTACGAAGTAATGTATTAATATAGCTACATTACTTGGATTTCAAAAAGCTATTTGTTGCCGTTCAGAGACCAAAATTCACACTTTAGGTAACTTCCCCCTGAATAAGCCATCTGTTACATTGTGTGTACTTTAAGAGATAAAAGAGACAAGAAAGAAAGGTGGGGACTCTTGATTTTTAAATCAGATTTGAATTGGCTAACAAAACAAGAATCCCCTTTTGGATTCTGGAGTAAGTCTTGAGGAGAATAAGTCAATTCAATACCAGATGACTTCTATCTAGGCATGTGTTGAAGATCTGGGTTCATACCAGGTCAGTTTAGCCCACTAACCCCTTCCAGCTATCATGCACAGTAGCATTCTGAGTGGCAAAATCTCACACTTCTTGGAGAAGAAGTTCTGAACCTTCTATTATTTCTGGAAATTTGTACATGTGATTTACAAATACTGTTGACATGTTTTATTTAATAAGAATAATATTAGATTAATCTTAGCTGCAAATTAAGAACAATGCTCTGGTGGTTAAATCCCCATAATATCCATCTCACTGGGATGTGGTGCATGCTGCATGGTGATGTTACTTAGCAAAACAACTTTTTACAATTTTAACACAAAGAGAGGATGTTCCCCACTGGGTAGTTTTTTTGGAAGATTCTTTGCACTGCTACCAAAACACAGAATTGCGACCTCTTCCTTCCCCATTCATAAGTTTGCTTTTATTCTGATGTCAATTCCCAGCCCAGAATATACAATTACAGTTCCTATTAAACTCCTTTCCAGAGCCAGAGACTATAAAGGACTCTTCTGGCCAAAGGTCAAAGCCTTAAGCACTGGTAGGCTAATACTGCAGCAACTACGAAAATAAGCAAGAAATAAGGTGTAGTAGCAGATATGAAGTACTATTTCAAATAAACATCAAGCAGTACAATCAAGCTTCTCAAGTCAATTGTGATGTACACACAATTATTTCAGGCTTTCCCATAAATCATGCAACAAGACCCCATCTATCTACTGCAAGAACACCTCATAAGGGATCCATGGATAATCCTAACTTTTTTAAATGTGCTGATTAAGGGTCATGTTATTATCTTCATCCACTTTCAACTATTTATTTCTCCTTAGATCTACATTTCTAAAAATAATACATTTATTTTAAAAAATCAACAAAAAATCAGTACCTCCAAATTAATTAGATTAGTTAGCACAGAAAATAGAGTATTTCAGGGATAGCCCATCTATATAGAATTCCCTCTTCCCTGACTCACATTCAGTTCCTGACCAGTCTGTTAAATCCTCATTGAATGGCACTCTGCATTTTACTAATTGGACTAAAACATTGCTTTGATTCACATAAACTTCCAGCAAAGAAAAGACTTTTGGATTGTCAGTTATGACACTTACCTGCAGTGCACCAGCCTTGCCAAAGTGTATTGTGTACTATCTGCAATACATCTGTTAGGAAGCTGAGACCAGTTTGGATGTCCTTACTTTTAACATAATATACAACTATACCCTATTATATGGTGAGTTATCAACTGTCGGCCAGGCAGAAAATTGTTTCTCTAAGAAGTTCATCTTGTAGAAAATAGTAGTCAACTGATAACCTATAGATCCTAATTCTACCCAGATGAATATTCATCTTGGCATAATTGGCCAGAGCCTTTGCACACACAAACTTGCATAAAGTTCAAACACCTTCCCATTTCTGTGTTATGTTATATGTGTACTGTATAACAGTATTTCATTTACTACAGTTTACATATTTCAATCATTTCATTGCTGTGTGTGTGTGTGTGTGTGTGTGTGTGTGTGTGTGTGTGTATCCCTTTTCTCCTCAGAGGTATGTTTTCAAAAGATATATCAGTATTTCACATCAGTTTGTATATTTAACATGTATGTATTTAGCAACTACCAAACTTATTATTTCAGAAGGAAATACAGTCATACCAAATTGTGTTCATATTGTAGTAACTTAATTATATACTGAAATTAAATCTATATACTGAAATCAAATGTACAATCTCTCCTCTCTAAAAAAGCAATATCTATTATTGTTGTGAGTAGCCTTCTGTTAATTATAGATCTACGCATACACAACTTTGTTCCTTCCATCCAGTATTCTTTTGAAGCAGACCTTTTAGATCAACTTTTCTCAATCCCTTTATTAGCTCCTTCTGTTGTTGAAGAAATATTGAAAAAGCAGCATATCCAAACTGCCAATGTATTTCTTCTCCCAAGCTTTTTTCTTTGCCAAAAAGAAAGAAAGGAAGGAAGGAAGGAAGGAAGGAAGGAAGGAAGGAAGGAAGGAAGGAAGGAAGGAAGGAAGGAAAAGAAAAAAGAAAAGAAAAGAAAAGAAAAGAAAAGAAAAGAAAAGAAAAGAAAAGAAAAGAAAAGAAAAAATCCACTTACTTTAAACTAAGCAAGTCTTTCTGGTAGATCAGATAATCACTACACTGTATCCCACATGTTGCAACGTTTTGCTTTTCAATCTACAAAGTCTCCATCTAGAAAGACAAATGTTCCTGCATTCATCTTCTTCAGAATGGTTGGTATCAAAAAAGACTTGTCACGTTGGTCTGAAGAGTGCCCTGCTTGCTTCACTCAGTCCTTCAAACAGCACTGCACCAGTAGCCCAAAGTACTTTTCTCCCACAATAAACATCTCAGTTTCTCCTCCTCTTGCAAATTAGTCACTAAATAACACCCTTTGGCAGGTCATCCAGTCAGAAGCCCTGCAACATTCCAGACTGCACATTGGCTCCCTGGGTAAAGCACGCACATGAAAAGCGCAGAACATGGCAATTTGTAAAGAATACAGTCTTCCAAATAAAGAGAGGAAATAAACAACCATAAGACAGTTTCACCTCTTCCTCTTTCTCTAGAAATCCATAAGAACTGTCCTTACAATAATTGCATGACATAAATGTTTCCAAATGTTTACATTTCAATAAACTCAAAACAGCTAACAAAATTCACAGTCTATTTCAAAAAAGAAATCCAAATATGCCTGCTTCATCTGCAACCCAGATGAACGGGGGGTGGGGGGTGGGGGGGAACCTGCTCTTTTAACTGCACCAGGAGAAATCAGAGACGTGTCTACTGATTAACTTTTTACCTTAGCTGCTTTGCCTGGTTGAACTTTGGGAGTCACCATAAATCAATATGACTCCTATCTGCATTAACATTACACGTGCAATTGCTGTAGAAGAGGTAGAAAACAATGAAAACACGAACTGTGTCACCTTCTTGATTATCTATGATATTAGTGAAGACATGCTTTAGATCTGCTTTCTCACCCCAGAGCCCTCCAAATCAACAGATTCAGTCCTTTCCAGCCTGTGGGGGCATGGGTTATGAGTTGGGGATTATGGGAATTATAATCCCATAGGAGAAAGTTGCTGTAATGGGAGATATACCCGCTGGCAAGTACATTTCGATGTCAATTGGTCGCACACTGTGGCTAGTTAGTGTAATTAAGTAATAAATTTTACAGGTAGCCCTCAACTTACAACAGTTCATTTAGTGACCATTCAAAGTTACAGATTGAAAAAAGGGTTATGAATGTTCTTCACATTTATAACCATCGTGGCATCCACACAGTCATCTGATCAAAATTCAGATGTTTGGGAACTGGCTCATAGTTGCAATGTCCCACATACAAATGTCCACTTTTTCTGACCTTCTGACAAGTAAAGTCAATAGGGAAGCCAGATTCACTTAACAACCATGCCACCAACTTTAACAACTGCAGTGATTCACTTAACAATTATGGCAAGAAAGATTGTAAAATAGGGCAAAACTCACTTAACTGTCTCGCTTAGCAACATAAATTTTGGGCTCAATTATGGTTGTAAGTTGAGGACATCCTCAACTCTGCTGTGTCATTCCAAAACCATCAGCCAGCACACAAGCAGAAATACAGATCCGGCAGCAGCAGAGATAAGGTGACAAGGCCAGCTGACTTGCTGCGAGGCATATTCGGAGCTGAGGGGCTCTGGTTGAACTTGGAGCCCGCAGGGACTAGCTGTAGTCTCAGTCTCAGTCTCAGTCTCTCTCTCTCTCTGTGTGTGTGAGAGAGAGAGAGAGAGGCATGCATGCAGGCTGGGAAATTATGGAAGTTGAAGCCCACCCATCTTAAAGATGCCATTGAACTGGGAGTATAGCATTCCTTCCTACATTGCCCATCCCCCCACAACAATAACTGTAAAATAGGATCTAGTTGAGAAAGAATTACTCTCGGTCCTATTCCAACACCTTAACCATTATACCTTGGTGAGTGTAATACTGATACCATTAATTCCTGGGTTATTTCCTTTAATCACTACAGTGCATTAATCCAATTAATAAAATTGCGCTCTAGGAAAAGAGAAAGCTTGACTTCAATCTATAAAGTGACAAGGATTTCATTAGGGGAGAATGGGAGGTTAAGTGGCTCAACTAAGGTAGGAAAGAATTAACTCTAACATAGTGCCTATGTTAGTTTCATTTGCAGCGTCAAACTATTGTGTATTTATGCATGGGAACAAAGGTAAAACTTTAACTAGGCTGGCAAGGAATGCTATCCAATACTTGGAGGCAAATGTAAAACCTTTCTGTCAACTTTCAACAGACAGATTTACATTGTATATTCCTTTTGTCTTCCTTTATTTGGTGAGGGCAGACATTTTTGTTCTTCCCAAAACCCTGTGAGAGAGGACCTGTTCCAAAAATCTCAGGGTGAATGTCATTGCCTAGTAGGAAATTGAACTTGAGTCTCTCATTATCAGTCCAACTCTGAAATAAGCCGTTTTTGTGCCATATCTGTCATCGGATGTTGGCGATCATGTTGGCAATCCTATTTTTATGAACAGCCATACAAAAAGGTGCTGCAGATTAGATTTCATGATGTACTTCTTTTGACTGGACCTCATTTGCCTTCAATCATTCCCTGGAGGATTAAGTGAAGTATGCCATATTTTTCCAGGTGTTGCATCACATGCCCGATTTCGGAGATGATAGCAGAAATGAAACCACCAAGTATTTTTTGCCACTCACGTTTGTTGTGCAGAGTAGGATTCATTTGGTCCCTCTTAACAAGAGGAACTACAGAGCAGATTCAGTCATGTCAAACTTCAATTTTCACACGAAAAAGAAACACCAGGGACATCACCAACATTTTGCTCTGTTATTGTAATATAGACCAAGAGGCCACTGACTTCTTGCTTTTCTTAAGATAATGTAACCTTCACCCAAGTGTGTAATTACCTTTTCACTGTACCCATACTGCAGGACATTGTTGAGACTCAAGGAGTCTTCTACAATATCAATTAGATACGTCATTACATTTTGGTGCTCTTTCACAATTGTGTGTGTGTGTGTGTGTGTGTGTGTGTGTGTGTGTGTGTGTATACACACACACACACTCAATCTCTCTCTCTATATATATAAGCGAAACACCATTCATACATCATCCAGAACCGTAAAGCATACAAAGTTGAAATTTGGCATGTATGTTCCTCTTGGCTTCTAGATGCTCACTAAGAAAGGATTTTTTCAAATCACAATTAGAGCATTAGTATTTCTTATATTATTATTATTAACATGCTCTGGTGCTAAGGAGTTCTACTCCCCCTCCTCACCTGAAAAGAAATCTGTTCCAGATGCAAACCATAAGCAGAGGAGCTTCAGTTTTAGTTTCACAGCACCAAGCTGCTTTAGTACAGTTGAGTTGAGCAAAGCTACACCCAGGCTCCTTGCTGTCTCCTTCTTGCTCACACAGCAAATACTGTTTCAGTTTCCAAACAGCCCTCAACTCTCTCACACACTGACAGGACGCTAGCCAGATGAATACCAATGGATCCCAGTAGGCAGAGGCAGAATCCCCCTCCCCAATTTTTCTCCTCAAACACTAAGCCTGACCACATAGTTTCATAACAAAGCACAGATACTGAGCTAGAAGAAATATAAATATATATTTTGATTGAGAGTCCTTTCGAGGTGTTACTGCCTTCATGATCTCTTTGGATCATAAAGGAGCAATCTTTGAGCTAACGTGTACCAGATTAGTGTCTCCAAATCTGACCTCTGCATAAATATGCCAGACTTGATTATTGATTTGAGTCACTAAGAGATTTTTCTCTAATTTCTATGGTTGCTCCAAATACTTTTTCCCCAATATCAACTATGCAAATGAATATGTGTGTGTACCATATTGTGCAGGGATACGATTGGGACAACTGCAATTATAATAGACTATTTTGTGCCATCAGAACATTGGCTTCTTTCCCCTGGCAAGGATATCCGGATTATTTTTCTGCTTGTTCAGTTCATATTTTGCCAACCCCAAACAAACACCATATGTACTTGTATGTAACATGTTGCTCATGATAATTTGTATTTAGCCCTTCTGAGAAAGAACTATGCCTGTTTAAATGTCTGCAGCACAGTTCTTAAAATACTTGAGTATGAGCAATTCTCTTAATGTCCATGAGAATGTCATGGTCACTATTATTTAGAAAATGCATATGTGAACTCTAGAAGGTTAACAAAAAATAATCATAATACAAAAACCTAGGCACAGAGTACTGTACATGTTGGGCTCATCTAGCATTCTTCTTACCGGTCTGGGAGAGAAATGTGTAATTGAGCATCATAAACATATTAATGGTACAACACTACTGATAGAGGACCTTATCGGGGTTCATATGGAGGTTAAATAGGAAAAAAAGAGAGACCCAGGGAAGCTTCCTTGGACACTCCACATAGAACAGGCCTTCATGCATCCCCTCTACTGACACTGATGTGAACCAACTACTCTACACCCACTAAACAGGTTAATAATGATATACTACCTATATCAAAAGCCACTGAGAGATCCAGAAGGGCAAGGAAGGGGACACTATAATAATCAGGGGTGGGATTCACTGGTTCAGACCGGTTCTATGGAACCAGTTGCTATGATTCTGCACAGTTCAGAGAACAGGCAAATCATGCCCTGGCTGGCCCCGCCCCTCTTTGCCCACCCCTCCCCTCCCCACTCAGTCAGTCCTTATCGCGCATGCACAACATCACACGCAGGCACGACATTGCTGACTGTGTTCTCCTCTGCACAGTCACTCCTTAAGCAGGGTATTTCTTTCTCCCCCTCCCGACCATCAGTGGTTCTGACGATCAGCTGTGCCGGGATCCCCCTCGCTGTCTTACTGCTTTGCCCAGGAGGCTTCCCTGAGGCCCAGGAGGCAAAAAGGGGTATGCAGGGGTGGGTGTGATATGTCCCGCATGCTCCATTTTTGCCTTCCTGGGCTCCAGGGAAGCCTCCTAGGAGCAAAAATACCCCAGGAGGCTTCCTGAGGCCCAGGAGGCCCCAAAACAGAGCATGGGACGGCATTTTTGCTCCCAGGAGGCTTCCCTGAGGCCCAGGACACAAAAAGGGGCGTGCAGGGGTAGGTGTGCTGTGCACGCCCCCTGTGCTCTGTTTTTGCCTTCCTGGGCCCTGGGGAAGCCTCCTGGGAGCAAAAACACCCCCTCAGGAGGCTTCCAGGAAGGGAAAAAACGGGGGGAGGGTTTGCTGCAAAAAAGTAGCCATGCCCACCCTGTCACATGGCCACACCCACTTATCCACACCCACCTATCTACACTCACAGAACTGGTTGTTTACAAATTTGAATGCCACCCCTGATCATAATCATAAGCTCTCCAAGGATCATTTAAAAGTCGAAGTAATGCTGGCTTGGCACTACAAACTGGCCTGAATCCTGATAAAAAAAAGATCTAATAATCCACTTTCTCCATCTTCAAATTGTGGTTGAGAAATGCTGTCTGTCCTATAAGCCTAAACTCAATCATCTTCACAAGTAAAATGTAAAATGCTTCCAGGCATTAATAGAATTCTTCATGCAAAAATTACAATTTGGCATAATTAAATTTAGATCCATCTCTTGAAATGTTATGATTTTGGGGGTTGGGGAATGGGGCTAATAAGCTACTCAATTCAGAAAACTGGAAAATATGGATCAGACTTAAATTAGTTTTGAATATACATAATTCATCTCCTCTCTTCCAAATAAATACCTATATAAATTGGCTTTGTTCCTGAAACTTATTTCTTCTTTTCTCACTGCAGACAGATCACAGCTAGCCCAATGCACCCAATATTTTCAAGAATAATTGGGTGCCTATTAAAATGTAAGCGTATGAATTGCACACAAATATAGAATAAGCATTGCAACAGCATGAAAACATTTCCTAAAATATTCACTGGTTGAATATGTAATGGCTTTGATGAAAGTACTAGGCAAATCAGAAAGACTTTTCTCCTGGGGAAGGGAGTTATTCAGAATCAATGGAAGCACAGTATTCAATCAAATACCATGATTACTGAAAATGGTAAGAGCCTGAAGGGTCTCCATTTGGGCCCAATCACTGTCAGGTTGAATAAAGACTGTTAACTCAATGTGAAGCAACTTTAACTAGCCTTAGGTGCCTTAAAGCCAATGAGAATGGAAATGCAGACCTTGCTATTCAGAACTATATTCATGCAATAGCTAGAATGAAATCATGTTGCATTCATCTGCTTTAAGCTTTTGTTTGGATAACAGCTATATACATAATGCATGAGCTGATCACTGTCATGGCTGCAATTTAATCTCATCGTTCCAATAATATATATAAACTACCCAAGCATCACCCCCCTTTTAAAGTATTTTATCAGGAGCCCTCAAGCTCTGACTATTATACCCTGCAATATCTAAAGCACAATTAATTGCTATTAACTAGTTTTGCATACACTAAAAGTTTTTTTTCCCTCCAGTTTGACACGTGATTTCAGAGTAAACGTAAAAGGGACCATTCAGAAGAACAGTCTCACTAATCAGAGAATAGGAAAAGTTCAATACAAATGGGATTTGAGTTTTTGAAGAAAGCTAATTCTCTACTCTCACATTAGGGCTGTACTATACTTTGGATCCACAGATAATTTTTGTCACACATTCTGTCTGTCAGAAACTTCATTAAACAGTTGCATTTGCAGAACAAATTTGTGATAAAGAGGCATGGGGAACACATATTGTGACACCCTTCTTCAACATACTTTGTAGCACCCTACTGCGGTCCTTTAACTCAAAGACCTATTTGCCCTGGGGCATCAGGTCAGCTCAGAAGACACACCCTTTTTTAGAAGATAGCAAGAGGTATAGCATTGCGCATCTCTGCCTATTTCAAAGCCATTTTTGATCTTTGGACCCAAGGAGCATAACTCAATTTCAAAAACATCTTCAGTAGTCAGATATCTAATGCAGACCATGGGGTTCTCCACCAGCCTTCCCATCTCTCAACTTTTCTGAATCCAGAGTCAAATGTACACAAGGTTAATCCAGGCCCTTTAAATTATTTTCAGATCTATATTTAGAAATCAAGACTCTATAAGCATGGCTAGATTTAGAAACCCAGAGTTTGCAGAGAGCTGCAACCAACCAGCACTTGCTCTTTTCTGGCCAATATCTAAGCACTGGGAACTGTTAACCAATCAGGATTCATTGGTGTATGAACATCATGTGCCTTACCCATTCTGCTCAAATCAATGCCTAAAAACACAACCAAATAATAGAAAATAACTTGCTTGGCCTTCACTGCCATTTTGTACTGCTTTCCAAATTCCTAGTGGTGTTAGTAGTGGCAGTTTGTCTTTTATTTCTTCATCTGAGTTTTATTGTTCCTGTTGTTTTTGTTACATTAATGATTGAGGAAGAAAATTTTCAAGTAATATGAAATCTGAATTAATTTGTTCCTTGTGAAATCATATATCATCGTACAATTTTCAGGCAAAGAATATAATAGGGGTTGTATTTATAGCAACTCTCTTCATAACCTAGATTATACTGTCCTGTTGTGTTTGAATTTGATCCAAATGGATACTGATTCCACGGATTTTATTTTACCTTTAAATTTAATTTACTCTTTTTTAAAACTTTACCCTCCTCTAGTCTTGCAAGGGGAACCATTAGGAGAAACTAGAGACAAAATCACTATTCTAATTTTGAATGTACAAATATTACATTAAAGACTATAAATCAAGACATGTGAGGATTAAAATATGCCCTAAACACCTTGAAGCTAGTCTACTGCAATGCACTTTATATGGGGCTGCCCTTTGAAAACTTTTGGGAACCCTCATGGACATGTACATCAAAATTTGCTGATACTTTGTGAGTTGCATCACCTGCTAATAAACTTCATACTACCATTCAATACCTTATGTCAACCAACACAAAACTGACAGCTGGTCAATTACAGGATTTAAAGACTTTTCTGTTGTATTACAAACTTCCTATCACAAGTTGGGAATAAGATTTTATCTACATTTTATCAAAGACAGAAGGAAAGATATAGTAAGATTAAATATGCATATACGGTGCAAGTAAACAAAGCAAATAAGTGAAACAACCATGTACACTATTAGAATTAGCATATTGTATAAAAAAATTATAAACAGGAAATGATTATTCCACATAAAAATTTGACAATATAAGCATAAATCTTTCTATAACATTTAAAAAGTTTTAATGAGTATTAATCACTGATGTAGAAGAATAATTAAATACAAATAATAATCATTATTGGTGTAAATCTGAGACCAACATTCATTCATAGACTCATTCATTGCAGGAACATGGTGAGCAATTAGATAGAGAGCATTTATTTTTAAGTTCATTTGGGAGCAACTGAAAGCAAGCAGATTCAGATTCACAGCCATAAGAGTTGTGCTTTACTTCCCAAGATTGGAGCCACAAAATTCCACAAGCTAAGAGTCCAAATATAGGGTTAGGAGCAAGAGTGACAGGAATGCAAGCCTAGAATTGCTAGGTTGTTTTTAACAAAAGGGCAAGACCCTGTAGATTGCTTTTATATAGCTTCAATGTTGATGTGAATTGATTGTTTCTCCCTCATTTCACAGAGTCACACAGATTTCCTTTGCTCACTGCTTTGTAGCTGATGGGTGTTCTTGGGTGAGGCGCCTTGCCAAGCTTTGACCCTTCATGATCCGAATCAAATTTCAACTGCCCCCAGTCTGTCTCTTCTGGAATGGCAGCAGGTGTCTGACTGCTAATTCTGTAGACTCTCATTCTGTTAGATCTTCTCTGTCAGCTTCAGACAAGATCATAAGCATCCAAGGTGTTCCTAGTCACCTTCAAAGCCTTTCATGGCTCAGGATCTGAGTACCTAGGAAAATTCTCCATACTGAATCCGTTGACCAAATATGAACAGCAAAAAATGGTTTTTTGTTTTTGTTTTGCTAAAGATCCATTTCCTGAAGAAAATCCAGCTGCAGAAACTCATGCATTTAGAACTATGGATATTTAGCTTGCTCTAGGGAACAGTGTAAATATGATATATTGGTTGATGTTAGATGTTTTTCATTCTATATTTTAACACTCTTTAAGTTGCTAAGAGTTTATAGAATTTAGCAACACAGAAACTGAAGTAAATAAATACAAACTGTTGAATGAAACACATTTAAATAACATTTTCTCTTTTGCTTTCCATCTTTAGGAAGCGAGTCAGTAGCGATTTTCTCAATGAAAAATTATCTCTGTAGGGTGAAATACTGTCATCCCATTCTTTTCTCTGTAGGAGGAAAAGAGAAGTCTGGGGAAAAAACCCCATTGAGGCAGTCATTTATGATACAAAACTAGCTTACTGAATGGTTTCAGAAGTAGATGAAGTGTTGAGTGCTGCTTTGTTCTGAACACTTTGGAGACGAAGAACAAAATGAAAACAGTAATAGTGGATCATGAATTACCGCCTTCTCTTAAAAAGCAGCAGTACTGCAGTAGATGCTATTGTTATTCATGCCTCTTTGAAAGAAGAATCCCCATACTATTCAGCAGGGAAATGAAATAATAACAATTGATACAGCACAGGAACCTGACATTCCATTCAATGTTGGGTAAGTAGTGGGATTAAAAATTCCATAAGTTGCTAAAGCATCCGGATCTCTCGTGCAAGGTTTTTGTGCAGCCGTAACCTGTTCCTTAGTAGAGTGCACACTAGATATGTCGCTCTACCTGATCTGGCAACAAAACTCTAGGCCAGTGTTTTTCAACCTGCACATTTATGTTGGGAAGAGGTTGAGGGTGATTCTATTGATGATAGAAGATCAGAGTTCTTTTTTTCCTATCTTTGCTTTATTCTTTTGGATTCTGAATACAGTAATGTTACTAGCCTGTGCCTCCTGAATCTGTGGCCCTTAAGGAGTTATAGCCAGTATGTATTTTAGGGCACCTTGCCCTAGATAAAGAGTGAATTACCTCTGCCAGGATACTGAATAGGCAATGGATGTCATTTCATGAAGTAAAGCCAAATCACATGATACGTTTATTTTAGAAATGTGATGCTATTAATGTAGTACTTGACCCAGGGAGAATAGAAATTTGTGTGCTACTGAACTGTAAGTTGTGCATGAATTAATAGTAAAACATTCCAAACATGACCTGCTTAATAAAACTTAGACTGATCAAATGAGCTTGATTTCTGAAAATGAATCTCAGCAAAATCTTAGTTAACTAAAGAAAAGCCATTAGCTGGAAAAAGCTAAAATGAAGCACAAGTTGCATCTAATCAAGAAAGATATGGTGATAGAAAATGTGGAATGAAGAAAAGCAGCACGAGAGAAAAGCATTGAGTGAAACTATATTCAAATTTCAAGCAGAGTTTGGAAATAGCCACAACTGTGTAGGCTAGGGGTCGGCAATCTTAAACATTCAAAGATCCACAAAGGTCCTAACCAGAAGAATTCTGGAGCTGACCAGAAGTCCGGTTCCCCCACCATAGAGTCTCTTCCTAGTGCCACATCCTTTTTCCTCTCCTGGTCCTAACCAAAAACCCTATCTATTGTGGAGCCAACCGGCAATAGGGAACCGCAGCAGAGGGATGAAAGAGCCACATGAGGCTCCAGAGCTACTGGTTGCCGACCCCTAGTGTAGGCCATCTTAAACGTGCACCTAACTAATCCTCAGCATCAGGAACTCAAATAGGAATTTCATCAAACCATTCAGCTCAAGTTTAGCCTAATGTGAGCTCAGTGTTCTTTAAGCAATTTATTAATTTATTAATTTGTCTGAATGCTATTATGTTCCGGAGACTGTGACATTTTATTGATTTACTTACTTATCTTCTTTTACAAATATTGTGGCTGTCAGCTAAAAATAAATTTCACAATACAGAAACCCAAACCAGGTTCCACTAATGTCCAGTGTCTAAAACCTGAGTGAAGAGCCAGGTTTTTAAGCAAAGAGGATCAGGGGAAGATTATTAAAATATAACTGATCAAAATACAGGGATAAAACTTTATGTAGCAATTATAATTAATCAGTTTGCAATGCCTGAAAGCTTCTGAGATAGAGATAAAAGGTTTATGATTCAAGAATAAAGAAAGAACTGTCTGGGTAAAGTAAAATATAGTTTTAACTGTGTTTTACTTTAAAGCATGCAACTTTTAGTGGAAGATCAATAATAGGGAACAAATCTCTTTATTATAGCATCTTTCTGGTTTGGGAAAAATAAAAGTGAGTTTGTTTTGTCTCATTTTTCTTTATTGGGTACTGCAGTAACTTTCACACTAGGAAAGATTTGTTTTGAAGGAGAAAAATAGAACAAGAACAAAGGCTAAACATTCCTCTCCAGGCTGCCATAAGTTTAGGCAAGATGAGATCACTGCCATAAATTTAGGTGAGATCAGTGGTGGGATGGCAAAACTGAACCTAACTTACCTGCTACAAGACAGAAGTGGTTCTACACCCCATTCTATCCAGGCCCTTAAAGTAGATGCTGACTGAGCTGCTTTCATCCATTCATATGCTTCATGTCTCACATTTAATTTGGTTTTCAAATGATAAACTTAAGGATTAATTGCAAAATAACAATTCGTAAAATGTTGGACCTGCTGGTCTTAGTGTGCATGGGAATGCCGGAAACCGGAAGAGCAGCTCTCCTGGCGTGCATGCGCGGGTTGGCCAGCTGATCTTTGTGCGCATTGGAAACCAAAGAGCAGTTCCCCAGAATGCATGTGCACACCGGCCAGCTGGTCTTCATGTGCATGGGAGTGCCAGAAACTGGAAGCGCAGCTCCCCTGGCATGCATGTTTCAGACCTCTAGTTTTCTACCCTGAATGTTCAGTTATCAAATACAGTTGAATTCTAAACACAACTTTGCATGCATTAAGAATATATTAGAATATCAACATGTCCTACTACAGTATACTTTATTTTTTTTTTACTTTAACTTTCCTTAACAAGAGAAAGGTAAGTGTGATAGGGAATGAAACAATAAAGATAATAATGAATAAAGCACCACTGTATCTGCTAGATGGGGTTGGGGAGTAGGTTTGGCCATATATGTAATTATCAGAGAAATGATTATATCTTCAATAATTCCTAATAGCTCTTTGGTCACTCCAACAGACAACAGAAGAAAATGGGCAAATATATCAAAAAATTAAATAGGATCTGATGGAAAATTACTGGAATTAAAGTGATTCAGGTTTTGAAAAATCTAAAGACACCTGTACTGCAATAGCATCTGCATTGTTAACACAGCATAACTAATAACTGGGAAGTTACACAATTTTACTAAAACCACACAGCCAACCCAGACAGACATTGATCTGTGAATATTTTCTGTGGCAAGTTAACATGGAGGAAGAGAGGAGGAGAAAGAGGAGCTGTAACAAAACCACCCACAGGGTGCAAATGTGCAGTTAAACTCTCCATGTTGTACAATAATTGTAGTTTTGATGTTTACATTTACAAATGACTAAAAAAAAAAAAACTTGACATATCCCACTGGGATTGCTTATGGAGATGGATGGAAATTATTGTGTGTATTAAGAAAGCTTAATAGAGAGCAATGATATTCTTAAATGTTCCACTTTGGTGCTGAGTTAGAGGGGGACATCTGGGCAGCACATGTGGATGCAACATTTTTCCCAATTGGAAATGTTGAAACAGATCTTCTATATTCACTTGTGGCTAAATTCATGTGAAACTGCTAATCAAGCTCTGATTATTAACGGGAAAACCTCAGATGTTTTTATGTACTTAGATTCAACTTTTCTGACATTGATGTGCATTCAATGAACTAGAAAGGGAAAAAAAGGCCTATTTGGCCCATTTTTCTATGCCTCATGATCAATGCAGGTTTTCCTGCAAAATTGGACTTCTAGACTAAAGAAATGCTGGAGAAATGATAAAGGGAAAAAATTATCCATGTTCTCCCTAGAGAACTTGGAACTTAGAGATAAAGAATGTGCAATTTAGCACACTTATTTTCTTCTCAAGACATGCATTTCTAAACATTCTTAATTTGCATTTCCAAAAAAATTTGGCAATTTGTAAGCCAAAATGTATGTTGAAGACCCAGAACCCAATAAAAGATTAATTACAATTTGTATATGAGTCCAAGACAGCTATCTTCAGTTTGGTATCCTCCATTCATATCTTGTAATTCTGAGAGCTGTAACCTCCACTCATCTGGGAAGGTGACGTATTGGAGAAGGTTCTTCTAAGACATGCAGCCCAAGCATGCGCGCTGGAATTCCTAACATATACATCCTACAAGTCTCACTTACACAAATACTGTTTTGGTCAACTATTTCCTTCATCGCTATGAGACAAGACAATTCTTTTACCACAAATTCTGCTGTGTGTTAACTGGGCACAGATTCTAGTCTCATTGACCCCACACCATCATAAACACAATACCATTTGAAATACTGTTTCATATTTGCATTTCTTTTGAATGCTCCAAAGGCAGTGACGAAAACAAAACAACACCCCATTAAAATAAAGCTCAGCATCAGTTATTAACACCAAAAAAATGAGAAAAATTGTATTGAGATTTTGCAATCTGTTAATTCTAGTTGACTGTTGATGTCAGGCATGTACATCCGCAGAATGGAGTAACAACAGTCTCATGGCACAGCTCGTCTTCATAATCCTGGGTTTGAAAGAGAAACCCTGATCTTCTTGCTGTCTTTTGTCCCCTTGATTCTCAAATCTTACTTGACCCCTGTCTCTGCAATGTCCCTTCTACTAGTGCTATCAATTTGAGCAGGTCTCATATTTACCCACTGTTGATCTTTGCCAATTCCTCCTTCCACTCCATAGCTCCCTTTCTTTTTTTATTCCTTTGCCTTGTCACGAAGAAAATTTGTTTTCAGTGAAAATAGTTCCTTTGGCATGCTAAAGAAATTCTGTTTGTGGTGTAGGAAGCCCCAATGCCCTTCTGGGTTCAGCTGCATTGAAACTAAATCAAACATGTTTAAGAAACAAAAACAAGACATTTTGGTCTGGGGTTTTCGAAAGCCACAAGTATCTCATGGTAATTAGCCAACCATGAGAGTAATTTAGTTCAAAGTATATGTGTGCTATCTCCTCAGCACCAGGCTGCATAATTCTACCCCTGGCTGGCCAAGTAAGTGGCAGGGTTGGGTCATCCTTGCTTGCATTCCTTTTGCATCTATTTTTACTTTTTGGAGGGCTTTATTTTTTTTGTGAGTGAAAGAAAAATTTATATATGTTTTGAACAACTATCTTAAAATGTTGCCTACAGTTTTCCAAAATAATTGAGAAGATAATGCAAGCACAACAAACTTTACTTGCCATGCTAACCACACACACTTGGATGGTCAATATGAGCAACTACTGTATTACGCACATACAATGCATACTTCAAGTTTCTTTAAAAAGCCATAGCCATGTTTCCAAATTGACAATATCAGCTTTTGTCTAATCTACTCTGCTGTATGTAAGTCCTTTCAGCCTACTAATCGTTAATTGCCTTAAAACAAGCACATCAAAGTTGTTGTTGATTGTATTTGGATTTTCTTTCTTTTTTAAATATCTGAAAGGTTGAAAAGATCTCTGGAGACAGTTAGAAATTACTGCTTCATCCAAGTGTCTACTTTTAGCTTTTCTAACATAGTTAAGTTCCGTTTTGGCAAGATCAGAGAAACCAAAACTAATCAGAAAGTTATTGTCAATTTGGAACTGCTACAGCAAATTATCTGGATGGTAGGTCATTCTGGGAGTCCACTGTTCTCTCCATGTAGATGGTCTTTATCATAGTTGAATCAAGACAGCCAGAAGATAAAGAAAATTGTACTGCTTTTCCCATTCTAAGTACAGAAGCAGCCTGGAATAACTCCATCACTGACACTATTATTTTCAAATGTCTATCAGCCAATTAAATTATACTTGGTAACATACAATGGCATAACCAACCCTGTGGTGATCTGAACAATGCCACTGGACTGGATTGAGACTGAGTATCTCTGTTTTGACCATGAAGTTTATGAAACAGTTGACCACTTTTCAGGTTAATCTATCTCAGAATAAAAATGAGGAGTGACCTCAGGTATGTTACTTTGAATTCTTACAGTAAAGTCTCTCTCATGTTTGACTCCTGGAGACTTAATGAACACACCCATAAGTTTTCTTAGCAATTTTTGTTGGTGTCCAATGTGTCACAATTCTCTTTTCAAGAATAATTTCTTAGTGTTTTGAACCAAAAGCTCAAAAATGATCCTTAGTCTCTAAGCTTCTTTGGTGGACATGATTTAATCACAAGAACAGGCCAATGTTCCTAAAGATGCAATCAAGGAATGCTGCTTTCACTGAACATGGAATCAACATTTAATTTCTTCATGTCTACTTTCACTGTGTGAAGGTAGACTGTGTATCAGCTGAATAACAACATGCCTGGAATCTTCTAATTATAAAAATGGAACTTTCTGTGTGTAAAATATATATCTTGCTTTCAGTTAAGGTCTTTGCAAGTATCTCAGGCATTAAAGACTCATAAGAGACCAAAGGACTCTTGAAATCCAAGATTGTGTCTCCCCACTAATACAGTCTTTGGGGCACCCCTCTTTGGTATACTCTCCTCTGGTAAGCTCAGACTTATAATGTCTTTTTGCCCAGGCTTTTGGCTGCTATTTAAAATATATTCCTTTATGTATTTATAAGACTTACATAGCTATTCATGTTGTGTTTATAATCTTGGGTGGCTCACAGAAAAAAAATTAAGAACATAAGTAAAAAATAATACACACAAACAAAACAACAAAAAAACTCCTGACACCCCAAAGGCAATCTCTCTCTATACCATGTTTGCCACTTCTTCAAAGTCTCCTATTTGCTCTTTACATTATGTTGTCAAGAGCTTTTCAGTATGTTTCAACAATGCTTGAGTTGCATACTGCTTTGAGTTGCTCATAAGATCAATTTCTTGAGGTCAAAAAGTGGGACTCTCCCTCCAATCCCTGCTCCCCGTGAAGTACAACTGACCTAAGCAGTCTGGCTTTTCAAAATGACTTTGGAGAGCCACTTGTTCCGAATTTGTTTTTAGCTGGACTGTGTTATTTTTGGTGTGTGGGCTAAGCTTTAGATTACTGAATGTTCTCTGTGGCTTAATTAATTGCAGAGATTGCATGGCTGAACTTTTTGAGATTTTACAAGCTACTATTTTAAATTATGGTCTTTCACTGAAATGGTGTTCTATAGATTTATGTCTTGTATACAAAAGAGGGTTCTCATCTGGTGCAGTCCTCATAGGCTCACATCCAGAATTATTTCCTGGGAATTTTATATTTAAGGTCCTTTAGATTTTCAGACCATTTTATCTAAATGAGAATCTCCTTCCAGAGCTTAGGGACATGATATCAGGACTTTCAGGAAGGCAGCACTCAATGCATTACATGGCCTTTCATTGGGAGCCCCTGACATGTGGTCCTTCAGTTGCTTCAGAATTTCAACTTGCAGTAACACCCCAGCTTCTATGAACATTAACAAAGAAATGGAAGAAGATGTTCTCTGGCAATGATCAAAGGGCCAAATGTTCTTCCGGATCCTTTAGATCTTTGCACTGCTTTATTATTCCTATTAGTTTCTAAGGCTATGCAGTACTCCAAGGTTGAGTGTGAACACACTTTTAGGGCACAAACACAGTATCCACCCAAACACCCTAGAGCAGATGCATGTTGCTAGAACTAGATGGTTGCTACTGCAGCAAACCCCAAAAGAAGGGTTGCTACTAAAGACACTGTACACAGGAACCTCATCTTCTTTTGAAGATGAGAACTAAAACTTTGTAGAACTCCAGTATTTTTACTATGGTTAAATTGATAGACTACAATTTATAATTTAAACCCATTTGTATACCAGGCAGGAATTACAATGAATGGGTAGCTGAAAAGTGTTATGAACAAATAAATGCATCTAAATTATTTAAATAAAATAAATAAATAAGGAACACATAATGAAAGTCAAGATATATTTTGCTGGAATTTTATTATGAAAAAATTATGTTCTGTAAACTTATCCAACTCTTTGGCTACTACCATTATCAAAAATATTTTGATTCAATAATACCTCAGTTTCTGCAAAATAAATGGATATGAATGAATGAGGAAAACAGAAAAATGTGGTGCAGCGTTCTGTGATCTACAAGTTTAATCGAAAGATGCGAACTACAGAGTTTATGTACATAACTGAAGTCATAGGTCCATGATGGTGAACCTATGGCATGCGTGCTGGAAGTGGCATGCAGAGCCACTTCTGTTGGCATGCGAGAGGTTGCCCAGAAGAGCTCCACTGTGCATGCGCACGCGCCCCCTGCCAGCCAGCTGATTGTCGGGTAACTGCTGCGCATGCGCCAGGGGAGATGCGTGAGTGGGAGACATGTGTGTGTGTGTGCAGAGGCACACATCATGCAGAGGAGGTTGCATGTGCATGCACAGAGGCATGCAGTGCAGGGGGGTTGTACACACATATGCAGGGGATGGGGGGAATTGCATGTGCATTACATCATGGGTGCAGGCACGTGAGCACACACACTTTGGGCACGCAATGTGGAAAAGCTTAGCCATCACTGTCATAGGTTCTGCACAGATTCTCTTGTTCAATATTGTGAAAATCATAGAATATATTATTTATATAAAAATACTGATATTTATAGAAATGGGTGTATATATATATATTCCAAAATAATTTTGATGTGAACTGTGATAAAAGTTAAAAAGAGAAAAAGACGGATCCATTTCTATTTATTTTCTCAAACTTAACCAAAGGCAGGGAAATCTCCCCAGAAAAAAATTGTAAAACAAGGTCTGCACAGAAGAATTTTCCATCTATTTCACCTTTCGTGCAGGCAGGTCTCCAGAACAATATATAAAGTGGGAGTTTGAGTTTTCCCATTCAGATGCCAACAAATGACCCATTTTTGTGACTCTTTTTGGTAGATTTTTTTTTTTTACAAAATGGAATGTTAACCGAATTTTTAACTTCATTAGTTTAAGAAGTAGTACTTCTTAAACTACCGTCTAGATGATTCTACCGTCTCAATTTCTTCTTCTTTTCAACTTTTAAAAATTGCAGTACTGGATTCCCGAACACCTTTAGTCTAGCAGGCACATTTGAAAATCTGATAATACCTTGAGGGTGTTTTTAAAGAATGGCTACTAGGGGACTTTGCCTCCCCCCTCCCAATTCACAAAGTAATAGCCCTGGGAGGCATAACCAATGTAGTGACTGCTTTCTCTTGCTCCCCCTACTTCATAATACTTCTGACTAGCTTGCTTATCATTGTCTTTTTCTGGACAGGTAGATATCATTCCAAACAAAATGCCGTTCTTTAATCAACCATTCATTTTTATTTTCTATGAAAACTGATTGGATGTAGTTGGCAATCAAAGGCATTATTGGGAAAGAGTTACTGCTGCTACATCACAGTATGACACCTTCCTTTTAATATCATCAGCATTTTTTAAAATGAAAATCTCAAATAGGAAGAAACGTGGTGGTTACTGTATGTATCTACTACCACATTGGCACGGGCAGCACTGTTTCCTTCTCAGATATCACTGTATTTATGTCCAGCTACCCTATATTTTAAGAGTAACAAATCTGATCTTCTCATGAAAAAATCTTGGTACTTTGTCAAAATTTCTTAATAGTAGTTATGTGGCAAATGTCTATTTGTTTCAATAATCAGAATAATAGTTTCCCTTAGTTTTCTCTGTTTAAAGAGATTTTCCAGGGGCATGTCTTTCTAAAAAGAGAGAATGGGTTCAAGAGCAATTTCTAAAGGAATGTGTTTTGTAGTGTGGGAGTGATACCCCAAAGCACTCACTTCAATATATCCAACAAGCAAAAGGATTTTCTTAAAAAGATATGTCTTGGGCAGATTTCCATATGCAGGTTGATGTTATGTGGGTTCCCTGCTTACAAGCAAAACTCAATAAACAATTTAGCTTGTGTCTAAAAAAGAGACATAAGTATCTAGGATTACTAGATGCTATAATCTGCATATGTGAATATTAGCATGAGAAACTTGTATTAAAACACACAAAATTTGATGATGTTAAGAAGGGTAGGGGTAAGTTAGTAAGTGTTGGATGAAGTATTTTTAGAAAGACTAGGATTAGATGCTTTGAAATCTAACTGAGAAGAGGAATGGGGTAGAAAATAAATTGAATGACTATATAACAAAAGTTCTTTCTTTTATTAGTACATTTTCCCACCCAACTTATGAACTCTGATCAAAGAGTTCCTTCATAAAAAAGCTGTTTTTTATTCCTGCAGTTTTTTCATCATTGCCTGAAACAAACTGTTGGAGAGCTGATGATCTTCAACCTATAAGTCCCATGATTTTATAAAATCGTAACATAGCCCTCCATCCTCTTGGCTAAAGATCTCAGAGGAACTTCTTCCAAAATATGCAGTTATGAAAAATATTAACTTTTTTTCAGCCCCACAGAGACAGCACATCAGACTTCTGATTTCTTTTTTTAGAAAAAGAAATAAGAGGGAAAGAAAATCACATTAGTAACTGATCTTGCAAATCAAAATAAATCCATGCTTGTCTGGCACTCCAATGTACTAACTCAGCATTTGGGATGGGGGTGAGTTAGTTGTTCTCGCATATTTGGCTCCATACTTTGCCAAAGCCAAATCAAGCTATAAAGCAGCTTGCAGTTTATTAAAACAAGAACAAGGAGCAACACAAGCTTTTCAGTATGGAATGGCATTATCAAACATTTTCTATTATACAAATATGGAAAAGGTTACTATGAAACAAATAGAAAAATGAAAACTTGCACCCAACTTTTTTTTACCTTTTGTATAGCCACAGCCAAATTTTATAATTAAAATAAGAATCCTGATGTTCATTCCCATTCTCCCCTCCCCCACATTCTTCACTTCACTAAAAGAAAATAAGTAGTCCAGGACTACCAATGGTTTACCTATGAGAGACATACAGATAGTCCTCAAGTTCTAACCATTCACTTAGCAACTGTTTGAAATTACAATAGTACTGGAAAAAGTGATTTACAGTTGGTTCTTGCACTTACGATTGTTGAGGCATCCTTAAAGTCACACAATCAAAATTCAGGCACTTGGAAACCATTTATTTATGTAGCTGAAGCATCCTGAGGTCAGGTCACCATTTGTGATCTTCCCAGACAGTTTTTGACAAGCAAAGTTCATGGGGGAAGCCAATTTTTTTTAATGATCGTGTGATTCACTTAATAATTAGATGATGTGCTGGGAGTCATGTAACAATCTCCTTGCTTAGCAATAGAAATTATGGTCTGAATTTTGGTTGTAAATTGAGGACTTCTTATACACCCTTGGGAAAGACATGATTCTTCTATTCTGCACTCTTCAATTCTGACAATGTATTGAGCCATGGTGATTTGTAAGCCAATGGGGATTAATATAGTTCAAAGCTTAGCATGAGGCATGAATTCCATCACTCTGGCTATAAACCATGGCTTACAGTCAGCACAATGTTTGTAAATGACTACAGACTGAGAAAACAACTACAGGTGGAGATTAGTATTATTTATATCTTTACATCTTTGATTAGAAACTCTCCTTTGAAAAAGGCAACTCATCTACAAAACACATGGTTTGAATGACAAAAAACTGAGGTTCTACTAACTACTAATAGCTCCAGTTAGGAGACCCAAAGAAAAAAGAAAATCAGAGAACAGGTAAAGCAAGCAAGCAAGCAGAGTTACAGTTAAAGTAAATAATTCTAACTTCCTAGTTGGTAGCAGATGAATATTTTAAGACTTTGATTGGGATTTCCATTTTCTACTTGAGATTTTAAAACCAAATCATGATTTGATCTTTGAGTTGCTCTCTCTGGCCTACCTGTTCTTTCCTCTTGTATTTGCTCTACTTTTATTCCAGAATTATCACGATTACCCAATAGGTACCAAAGCCTAGAATCTAGATTATTTTCAAAATTTAACCAAAAAATCAAACACATTTCTAATCTGGAGACAATCAAGATTATTTATTTCACAGTGACTCCACGCATATGGAACACGAAATCATGGTAAGTTGTGAACATAGGAAATCAAGGCCTTGAACTCATGATCCCTGAATATGGATTTGCATGAATATATAATATGATAAAGCTAATTCATCTAATTAGAAATAATATCTTTCTCTAATTAGAAATAATATCCACAAAAAGTACAATGAACCTTCATCTGAAATGAATGACACAAATCTTTATTTTATTCCATGGACGTGCATCTAAAACAGTTCTGTATTTATAAGCAGGCCTTAACTAAAAAAATGGGTCCTCTGTTGGGAAATATTTTTTATTGCTAGACCCTATCTCAAATATATCAAACAACTATAAAGAAAAGGCAATTTGGGGGACATGTAATTAATCTATTCCTCCCATAGCTGAATAGCTGCAGCATTTCTATATGTACCTGCTTTTATGGAATAGGGATTCTGTGTGTGGACTACGATACTGTCAACATAATATTCCACTTAGTTAAGTCAGTATGAGAGCTTCTAATCCAAAGCTGTAGGACTACATCTTGAGGAGAGAGAAATAGGTTTCATTGTTAAAGAAGGATTTGGGAAGATATTTAAATACAGAACCTAAACTTATCTTACAGAATAAATCGTTAAAAGAATAATTATTTCTATGCTGATGGCATAATTATTAAGAAAACAACTGAACCATTACCCACTGTCATTTTCACATCCCACTGATAGATAGATAGATAGATAGATAGATAGATAGATAGATAGATAGATAGATAGATGATAGATAGATAGATAGATAGATAGATAGATAGATAGATAGATAGATAGATAGATATATCATTCATAGATGCAATGACACCCACCAAACCACCAGATGGCACCTGCTGATTCCAAAATTAAAAAATAAAATAAAATAAATGCCAACATTAAGAAAGTAAAAAAATCTCTATATTTGCACAGGATGTATAGAGAATCTTTTTCTCTTTTAAAATTTTGCCTTTTTAAATTTAGGAGTGCATATGCAATAGTAACAACTACCTGAAAAAGATTTTGACTCTTTATTATAGCTGTGGATATTAAAGGAGTTATTAGTCAAATTCAAAAGCCCAACATAAGCAGAATTTATGTTTCTTTCCACACTGATATTGTAGTCAACTTAAATTTCTCATTTTGTTTTCACCTATTCCATAAAATTTATTAAGAGCAGCATAGCAATGTGTGAAATAAAACACTAAAGCAAAATAGAATTTCTCCTTTTTTATTGTTTCTTCATCCATTAAAAAGACACCATTAAGAAAATGAAACTTTGACTCTGTGTTTTGCTGTTTAGATAAGTTTCTTGTTATAGAAAAGGCTCATACCTAGTAAGTATATAAATGTAAAAAGTTGAGGCTGAAATGTTACAATTTTATTCTACTTCCCTAAAAAGAGTCCACAGTCAATGTTCTCTTTCTTTTTCCCCTTTCTCCGACCTTCTTTCTTTTCCTTCCCCCGCTTTCCCACTATTTTTATTTTCTTTTG
This sequence comes from Pseudonaja textilis, assembly GCF_049901715.1. Classification (NCBI taxonomy): domain Eukaryota; kingdom Metazoa; phylum Chordata; class Lepidosauria; order Squamata; family Elapidae; genus Pseudonaja; species Pseudonaja textilis. The sequence continues at coordinate 27,377,887 of NC_142008.1, read as the reverse complement.
CATTTATATCCTGATAAGATTAATAAATTATTTAAAAAGACACCACTGAGAAATCTGTAGATTATACTCCAAAAAGTTCAATGCTTCTTCATTTTACTAATTTAAGATTACTGTTTTGTTTCAAATAGTTACTTTTGAGAACACCAGAATTTTTTGAATTTTATAACTTCGGAGAATGAGAACAGATTATATATTCTGACAGTTGCTGAATCTGAGAAACAATATTTCACCTCTTATATTTCACCTTCAGTATTTCACCTTCCACCTTCAATACCTCTAAATAAAATTAATGTTTTGCTTTCCCCAAAGTTACATCCATTGCATTTTCAAATCTATTTTTTATCGATAAATCATTTACTCTGCAAATTTTAGTCTGTCAATTGCTGAAGCTTCTTACCTTACATCTTCTAGTCTGCTCCTTTTATGGTCTTGCATCTAAATTATGTTCTTCATATCTGCCAAAACCTGAACTACAGTTGTCCTGCTAGCAGAAGAGTTTTAGCCAAAAAAATAACAAAATCTGTTAAGGGAGCAACTTCCTCTGAATGACTGAGAGACTTTTGCTATCGCTGCACAAAGTTAGAAGGTATTTTTCCTTTCTGTGTTCCGGAAATACGTATAACCAAAACCAATGCTGGACTAACAAAAAATGTTTCTTCCATATGTTCGGCTTGGCAGACACCGTAAACCATTGCAGAGAAACATGTGATGTTTATAAATACAGTAAGGCCAATGTTGTCATAACCTCTCAGTAACAAAACATAAACCCACACACAAAAGCAGACAACAGAGTGGGAAAGATGAGCTTAATTCCTTTAGCCAGTTTATAGCAAGCAACATGTGTTAATTATCTTCCCCTAAAGTAAACCAACTTTTATTAGTAGGAGGATATGCAAAGCACATATGGGACCTTTTAAGTGCATTTTAACAAACCACAGTCTTACCAGACTTCATTATTCTAACTATTTAAATATCTGCTCTGCCTGCCAAATATAGCTTCCATATTGGAATTCTAAAGTCACTGGCATCATAGTTCTTCCATTTGTTGTGGCTATGATCCATCCTAGACTATGAAAAACTCTCTAGCTTGATCCAAGGGATTTGTCTGGTTATATTGATTTCCTCCTCCTAACAACAACAGCAACAACAAGTTTTCCATCTTGCCCTTTTGGTTCTTATTTACTTCCTTCATGCCTTTCTGTGAAGGTATCAGGCTGCAGTTTAACCAACATCTCTCTGTAGATGATATCAACTGCATCAAAGTGTTAAAATAAAGTTTTCTGCCTTGGAATAGGGTGAAATTTAAGAGATGTCACATTTAAATTATTTCCTTCTGGTTCCCTCTAGTGTCCAATATTCAAATTCTTATCCAATCATGTTTTCTCTTAAGAATTCAAAACAACAGCATTTTCCCATGGGAAGGATTCTCATGATTAAGTTCAAAATCTTGTTTCAAATCTGTCTGGACCCTAAGTCCATTAAGGGAACAAGGCTTTATTAATCAATCAATGCAGGGACCACCTGACTTAACAATCCCAGAATAATCAAAACATTATGATACAATTTGGATCATTGTAATGAGCTCTAAATGAGTTCCCTTTGAAGATGCTTGAAAGCTTGGTTCAGAATACAGTGGCACACAGAGTGTTGGGTGCTCCTAGTTTTGCCCACGTTATATTGCTTCTGCACGAGTTGCACTGCTCCCAATTTCTTTCCAAATGTAATTCAAGGTCCTACCTGGCTGAGGGCTAGATTATCTTTGGGAAAACCTCTCCCTGAAGAGACTTTTCCCTGCCTGGCCCAACAGAGTAGACAAGAAATGCACATTCACGTTCCTTTTCCTCAAAACACTGCCTCCTGGTGGATCCTTGAAAATGTGTTTTTTTTCTGTTGCAGCCCTGGTCCAACAGAGTAGAGCTGCAACAGAAAAACTACTATTACTATTGTGCCTGAGATCCAACAGGCTTCCATCTTTTTAACCTTCAGGAGATCATTCAAGATCTCTCTAGTCTCACAGGTGCCAGGATAGGGTGAGACCGTAGGAAGAGAACATAATGTGTTGCATTAGGGATTTCTGGTTGTGATGTCAGTTTTTCGTTTTGGGGGCAGGGAGTTATTTTAGCTGCAAGTATTTTTTTTTACTGCTGTCAGATGCCCAGAAATTGGTTTTAAGATATGCAACTGTATAAAATGTCTTAAATAAGATTTTTTTAAAAGAGAAAGAATTCATAAGCAATCTGGAGACAAACAAACAATTGATCAAATAATCTTTCCGACAGGAGTTCAATCATCAACCTGCCCCCAAATTGGGGAGAATAACTAGGTCTTCAATAGCATCCTGATCATCATCAGGATAATGGTCAGTATATCATTCCAGAAGTAATGCATAAAAAGTGTATCATTTCATCCTATCTATTAGAATGTAGACACTATTTGATTGCGGGAACTCAAAATCTTACCCAATGGCCCAAATCCATAGAAGATCTGATATGTGAGCAACGGAAGTAAGGAAGAACTAAGTATTTTTCCACGCTATCTATTACATAGATCTAAATCTGTGGAAGGGCAAAGAGCTATGGAAGAAGTTAGTGAGAAGCTGATGAAAAGATGCAAGATCATCTGAAATACAGTTACCACCATGAGCAGTTCAACTGTCTCCTCCTCACATATACTTTATATGAGCAACCTGCTTCCCCCATTACAATACAGAGATCCAAAGAAAATCTATGATAATAGGCAGGGGTGGGATTCAATTTTTTAACAACTGGTTTTGTGGGTGTGGCTTAGGTGGTGGGCATGGCTTGGTGGTCATGTTACTGGCTGGCCGTGGCCAACTCAATATCACTCACATTGAGGCACACCTCTCCTTGCCCGGCCTTCCATGACTGTGGGGATGCTGCAACAATCGCAAGTGTGAAAAACAGTCATAAGTCACTTTTTTCAGTGCCATTGTAACTTTGAATGGTCACTCCACACAAGAAAAGTACCAGCAAAGGAGGGAAAAAAATTCCAGAGAAATTCCTGAGTCAGGAAGACTAGTCCTGCCAAGAATGTAATAAGGGTTAACAGAGAAGCAGTTTCTGGAAGCAACACCAGAATGTTTCCTTCCTGCTTTCCTTACAGGATTAGCCCAGTAATTTCTTCTAGCAACTGGTTCTCCGAACTGCTTAGAATGTTAACAACCGGTTCTAGTGAATAGGTTGAACTGGTAGAATCCCACCCCTGATAATAGGACAGAAAAGCATAAATACTCATAAAGCATCTATTGTTACACCCTCCCCAATTGAAAAAAAATATGTATTTCACTAAAACTAGTTCAGTTCCTCCAATGAAGTTAGGAAAAGACTCATGCAAACCTCCATATCTAAAGATGGCAATTACCTGTGGGCCAAGGAAGACCTGGAAGTCCATTTAATACCCATTATATAGAGTATCTGCTACTAAGCCACTGTCCTGTCTCATTCATAGATTTTGAATAGCAATTTGGGTGTCATCATCTTTTATTAGGAACTTTGTTTTCTAGGAACTGTGGGTTTGGATTCTTTTGTATAGGCAGCTTTTTTTCCTCTTCTTCCTCAAAATTTTTTGATCTACATATCACATTAAGACATGATGTGGAACCATGCACTCTAATTCATATATAACTTTAACACTTTGTTATTAAAGTTTACTCTTGCCTCTTCTTTAAGAGATAAAGAAATTTTATATGGAGAATTCTCTTCAAGCAATTCTCACTATCAAGACCCTGTGAGATAGATGGGACTGAGAAAGAACATCTGGTCGAAATCACTCAATAAGTTTCCATAAATAATAAGAATAAAGGTCACACAGATGCTTCTTTAATAGAAAGGCTTTCAACAAGAGGAACATGTGCATGTTAGAATCGCTATATATGTTTATGTGAGGGTTGTTGGAGGATAAAAAGGTTAAATATTAGCTTAACCTTATTAGAAGAGATAAACAGAATTAGAAGAAATTGTAATGGTCATCCAGTTCAGTCTCTACTAATACAAGAATTCTCAAAACAATCTTTCTCAACTTTCCCAACTTTAACATCTGTGAGACTTCAACTCTCTGTATTCTGCACTCAGGTGGAGAATTGAAGGTCATAGGTCTTAAAGTTGCAAAGGTTGAGAAACACTACTTCAGACAAATGGCTTTCCAATCTCTTTTGAAAACCTCCATGTTGGAGCACTCACAACTTTGGGGGTAGGCAGTTCTACCACTTAATAGCTCTCATAGTCAGGAAATTCCTCCTTATTTCAAATTTGGAGTTGTCATTGTAGAACTTCCACTCACTGGTTCTTGTCCTATCCATGGGTGCTATGAAGAATTCACATCTTCTTTGGTATAATATCTCTTCATTTATTGGAAGATTGCTATCATGTCTCCCCCTTTTAGCATCAACGTTCATAGGTGATGTTGATTACTAGATTTATAGGCTGCCAAACTCACTTCTACAGTTTTTCTTCTCTCAACAATAGCATGGCATAACTGAAAGCTTGCAATAGTGTCAAATGAACCAAAAGCATTGGTTCTTAAACTGGGTTGATACAGGCATAACCTATGTGTGATAGAGCTATTTATAACCAGTTGTTTAAGAATCTACTTTGGAATTGCTGCTGCTAAAACTATATTTTGTCAACATTTTTTTTTATTTTATTCAAAATACAAACCTCAAATTTTTTTTTGACAAAAACAAAACAGAACTAGACAAAATATTTTTAAGTACCCCTATTAAGACCTTTATGCACAATAACAATCTGTTTTTTCCCCCTGGGGTTAATGACATCATTTGAGACCAGGAAAAGGTGTAATTGAGTCAAACAGTATAAGAATCTCTGGTCTAAAGCTAAGGCAAATAATAATATGCCATTGAAAGATCAGAATTTGACTACCAAACCAGCAGGACAAGGTAGTAAGATACCTAGCAATTGTTATATGCATATATGTTAAGTAACCACAACAAAGGATTCATGACTGATAATTTAATTTAATTTATACTGCTGGAAAAAAAGGAAGATGCAGAGCAAACTACAGGAAAACCAGAATGAATCTTAAATTTTTTTAAAAATATGAACAGAAAGCAAACACTTCGTGCTTAAAAAATGGACCTGGCAAACATATTGTTACATAGAAAAGAGAGAGAGAAAATACTTTCAAGACCACCTGCTTTTTCTGAACAAGATAGTAAACTAAAAAATGAGAGTAAGTATATATTGAAAGACTTGGATCCAACATTTGGTATCTCTTTGAATCCAAGGTAAATTTTCCCCACATAACCTATTATTAACACTTCAGGGGTGAGTACATATGCCATCTTTCCGGATGCAAACTATTAAAGTACTGTAATTATAGCAAAGGGTTCTACGGGACACCAAACAGGCTTTTTCAGCACTTGCTTACAATGTGTTGTGCCAAAAATCACAGCAATAGAAATGAATCACCACCTGGCTGGCTGTCCTACCATTCAAGAGAAAAAGACAACCAAATGGGACTGTGTAAAACAAGCTATCCAAACCTCAAAGTTGATACCTTCAGCTTCATTCACAGCATATTAAAGGGCTTAGCTAGATTGGCTGATTATTCCTTTGCTTTTTCTTGCCTCATGCCTTTTTTTTTCCTTTGATTTAGTTCATTATTCCATAATGTTTTTTTGTGATGGCACATACTAATCTTTCTTTTTTTAAAGTAACCAACAGAAGATGGAATAGTTTTCTAGCAAGAGAGTTTTATCTATAAGATGTAAGAAGTATTCTTTTGAGTCCAATACTAAAGATAGAAATAAACTCTTCTGTTTCTTCCATTCCAACCACCATGGATTCAGCTAGATAAAGGAAGTTATCTCTTCCCCTAAAGGGCTGTTGCCTTTTCTATGCACCTTTCTTCCTCTCCAGTTTCCTCAATTTCTTCTGCAAGGGCTAAAAATAGAATGTGTGCTTGTAAAAGTGTTTCCTTATACCTTATCAGTCCTTTCCCATAATTTCCTTCCTTAGAAACACTTATCTGAAGATTCTGAACAAAATACATCTAGCCATCTTGCCAACAGCTACGGTAGTGACTCTTTTCTTGGTTGTGAAAGCTAGTAATATCCCCATCCAAAACAAAATGACTTCTGATTAGAAAATTAATTAATTTCTTGGTAGAGGTGATCATTTTAACTCACCACCTGCATCATGACATACCTCCACTGGTCTACCAGTGATCCAGGCAAAAAGAAAAGAGAATCAGTCCACATGAAGCAACATTGTTGAGTTTATAATATACTAGCTGGATACCTGTGCTTCGCTACAAAACTATGTGATTGGGCTTAGATTTTGGGGAGGAAAATAAGGAGAAAAACATTCTGCCTCTGCCTACCAGCATCCATCAGTATTCATCTGGCTAGCATCCTGTCAGTGTGTGAGAGAGTTGAGGGCTGTGTGGAAAGTGAAGCAGTATTTGCTGTGTGATCAAGAAGGAGACAGCAAGGAGCCTGGGCATGGCTTAGATTAACTATTTTGTACTAAAGCTGCTTGCTGCTGTGAAACTAAAACTCCTCTGCTTTGCTTGTGTTTTTCATTGGAACAGATTTCTTTTCAGGTGGGAAGAGGGAGTAGAACTCCTTAACACCAGAGTGTGTTAATAATAATATATGAAATACTAATGCTCTGATGAACCTTTCTTAGTGAGCACCTAGAAGTCAAGAGAAACATATGTGCCAAATTTCAACTTTGTAGGCTTTTACGGTTCTGGAGATTTTGTGATGATGCATTAGTGGTATTTCGCTTTTATATCTTTATATTTATAAATGCTAGTTCTTGCTACATTAATAATTGCAACAATGCTTAGGACTCTCTATGCAAAGCATGATCTTGAGAAATTCTCAAAAAAATGCAGAATTCCAAGTTCCTATTTTCACAGGAGTTCTGCACCAATGATTAACTTCCGTTTGAAAATCCTATACAACCTACTAAAATCAGGCAGTTCCCTTGCTGGCAATACTTTCCTGGTGGAATTAATGTGTTTTATTCCAAGAGAGTGGGCACTGAAATTTTGAAGGGGAAAATGTTTTTTTTTAAACAAATATTTGATCTAAGCAGTAAAAGTGGAGATTATTTCTCCTGGATAGCCCCCATTTGCCAAATTTTAAACTAGCCTTTTGTACTAGTAGTGAATCATTTTTAGTTTGGAAAAGCCTTGGTGATGCAGATGGTCATAAATAGATCCCATACTATAATTAACGATGCCTCCATTCTGTTCTACATGGCTAAATACACTGGGGAAAAGAGTTTTTAGGAAAATAACTACTTTCAGCAGTATGAAAGTTTATTATTTAATAGCTATTCTGATACAGAAGTTTGTGAAAATTTGCTGGAGCACCAGTAAAAGCCCATGTGTCCTCCTGTATGTACTTAAAAATGATGGGAAGTAGGATTAGGCTAAGTGGAATAAGGGCTAAGAAATGGATGCTACATATTTCCCCAAATGTGGCAAAAAGTGAACATTTCCATTTGGCTTTACAAAATGTGGAGGTTAACTATCAGTGCTGAGAGCTATAGTACAGTTCTATGGATGCTTACTGTGTAGTTCAGTTCCACTGGTTTTTCTCCAGGAGCTACTGGTAGTCTTGACTTACAACCATTCATTTAACAATTGTTTAAAAAAAAATCACCATGGTCATGTGATCAGAATTCAGGCACAATAGATATTCTGATACCAAAGTCGAGGGCTACCTGTATTCCAAAGATTGTGAGATTCCAATACAAAAACAATAATGTCATACAATTCCATTCTATCTATCACAGCCCCAACATCTTGGCAGGGTATTATGGAAGGATCTAAGCTTCAAATACAATGAATCTACTGTTTTTCTAACAAAATAAGACCGGGCCTTATTTTTTTTTTTGAGCCCCGAAAAAACGGCTAGGATGTCTTTTCAGGGGTGAATTAATTTCTCCCCCCCACACACACAACAGCGCCGTCTCCAACAACAGTGTCTGAATCGCTCCTGCTTTTCCCCTGTCCCCGTAACAACAGGAAAAAAAAAGATCTTGAGGCACCTGGGAGCGCCGCGCACTGCGTTTTGGTTTAATCCTGAGTGGCTGGGTGGGCGTGAGAAGAGCCGAGCGAGCGTCTCTGCTGCTGCTACCCTTGGTGCTCCAGCCTCAGGCTCTGCAAGTTTGCAAAAGTCCCAGTGCACAGCCCGTTCCTGCATTCCAAGCACCCAGGCTAAGCTGCAGCTGTCCCTCTCTCGCCAGCGCCGTTTCCGATAACTGTGGCAGCAGCGGCAGAAGTTACAGTAACCGTGGAAGTTACGGAGATGGCTCCCCCATCCAAGAAGCGGCTAAAACACTTCCATGGCTCCCTGGGTACCTCCCCCCAGGTACCTCAAAATCTTTTTTTTCCTGTTGTTACATGGACAGGGGAAAAGAGGGAGCAACTCAGACGCTGTTGTTGGAGGCGGTGCTGGCGAGAGAGGTGCCAGCACTGGTGGGAATCATGGAAGCTACAGAGGCCTGAGAAGCGGCTGAAATGCTGCTGGACATCCACGCTGTTGCCACCCGCCTGCTGACCCGGGTAGGGGAGGGGTAAGGGAGCTCTCCATGCCCCATCATGGTGTTAGGAGTGGCTAATGGTGAGGCACCTCCCCCCCCCATGTCGCATGTTTTAAACTAGGCCTAAATTTGGGGGGAGGGCCTTAATTTCATTCTATGCCTAGAAAACATGCTAAGTCTTCCTATTTGTGGGGGGGCATATTGTTGGAGAAACATGGTATTTATAGTCTTGATAAATAAGCACTCCGATTTTTCATAAACAAGAAATGGGTTGTTCAATATGCTGTTCAATTATTCCCACTTGGTTACTTTTACCACCAAGGGTAGCTAAATGAAATACAGTTTACCTATCAGTTTCTTTGGCATGAAATCAGGATTTCTGCAACATCTCTCTTGAATAAGAAATGGTAGCCAAAAACAAATCAAAGTTTCTAACTTGGACTTATTAAGAAGGAACATAGGTCAGCATTCCTGGTTTGAAAATGGTAGTAGTAACCAAATGATGGAAGAAGGTGCCAGGTTTGATGGTTCTTCCTAATCAAGGTGCAATCTGAATTAATAGGTTTAGGAATACTACTGTTTATTTATAAAAATCTATATGATCATTAGGTGGCAGTAAAGGGAAACAGAAAACATTAACTCTTTGGTACCATCTAGTGGTTACTCTAAGTTATAATCAGACCCAACAAGCATAGACATTATTGGCATGATATATAATTGCAGCTAATGACTAGTGCATACCTTTTAGTAAACTGGTTTGGTTGAGCACAACTGCCTTGATTCACACAACAAAACATGCCCAAACCAAAGTATAGTATGTTATTTACCACCAGTAGGAAGATGGTGAACAATACTTGTTGACTTACTGCAGCCATTTAAGCGGTTAGGATTTTTATGTCCTTTCAGTGTTTGATTTCTTACTAATGAATCTGTTCATGGATTACTTTTGGCTACTCCTGTTAGCACTAAAAGTATTTTTTCAAACAGCTTTAAGATTACTGTTTATGATTAAGAGTGACAGTCAATCCTAAAAGCAGTTATTTCTAAAATAAATACAATATAATTATATAAAACACGGAACGACAAGCTATCCAATCATGTATAATTCAGCATAGGGCAGCAATCCAGGGTGTGTGATTAGTTTGATTCAGTGTATGTGAAGCCAGAAAATTTGATTGATAAGTGTGTTGAACTTAAGCAAGTTTTCTGAACTTACATACTACAAAAAGAAGGTGATGAACCCCATAATGGACAATTCTTAATTCACCAGTCAAGCTGAATTTAACCATCCGCAGCATTCCATCAATTTTATAGCCATTGTTTAACTGGTCACTTGGTTAACCTGATTTTTAACAGTCTCTTTAATGTGACTTATTTTAACACATTTGGCAAAATAATTCAGGGGGAAAAACAAAGGGAGGTGATTTTCACACATTTGTGTCATTTTTATGGCCCCGCAGAAGCAGGTTCTCATAAGAAAGAGACAAGCAAAGAACACACCGAATAAACAAAGGTCTCACACTTACCCTTACATCTCCATTGATCGCTCTAGACATGTGATTAAAGACATGGGCAGGATCCTTGTTGTAAACTTTAAGGAAAGATTTGTCTTGAATATTCCTAGAATTAAAAATAAAATACACATGCACACATAAGGGAAGAAAGGATTTCATGTCAGCCTATTTACTTTATTTGAATAATCCAGGTAGTGACATGCCAGCAACTGGTGAATAAAGAAGCCATGCAATGCAAGATATGAATGATAAAAACATTGCTCATTCATCCCTTGGACAGGAATATTCTTCTAAGATAAACTCATTTTTAGTTTCATTAAAGATGCTAGATGAAAAGTAAAGACAGTATGAAATCCAACACCTTTCATAAACATTTTTATTGGATTTTATCAGTACCTTACTACCCAGTACCTTATTCCTCTGATATGAAGTAAGAATACATATTAAAATAAAGTATCAAAACAATATTTGTCAAAAATCCCTTAGAGGTATAAAATGCTTAACTCAAATTGTTTCAAATGCATAAAATGAGATCTATAGCGGAATAAACGTGAACACCTTGAAACTGCATATACCTATAAAACATGCTTTATATTAAAGTGTTTGTTTTGAAATTGATTCTCAAGATCACAAAACTGATATATAACTCCATAAATTAAAAAGTCAATGGGCTTGCCATTAAGTTCAAAACCTACCTTAGAGTTTACAGATTAGAGGTCTGGAATAAATCCTGCTGTTTTCTCCTTCTGCAATAAAGGGCTACAAAGAATGTAATCTAAACACATTTATGTCCTTTCTGAATGCTTTCATTTATCACTAACCATCCTCAGAGAATCTGCATGTTACACTGAATTCCTCTACTCCAGGTGCAGCTATAAGTTTAGTGGGCTGATCTTAATCAGTGGGATTATCATTTCGAAGGAGGAGGGGAAAGAGAGAGACAGGGTGAAGGATTTTTGGAAAGGTCTAGTTTCTTGTAAAGTTACAGTGATGCTGGTAATTGCTTTGAATCTGTAACTAGTTAGAACTTGCATTGTTTCTATCAAATACAAGCAGTATGTCAGGAGAAGTCAGAGAGCTGAAAAGACGAAGCAATGTTCACTGTTAAGAAATGGAGGGTTAATTGGATGTTTAGACATAATGAAGTCAGCATTGAGCAGAAACCACAAGAAAAATATATACCCACGGGCAATAGAAGCTTATTGCAAGGTATTCTGAAACCCCCGCACCCCCAATTTTCATGACACCACCTGTGTATATATAAATACATGTGACAACAAAGCACTACAGGTAATTCTCAATTTATGATCATGGTTCAAAGTTATGATGGTGCTGAAAAAAGTGACTTATGATCCATCCTTAAAGTTAGGACTCCTGGGGTTATGTGATCGTGATTTGGGAACTTGGCAACTGGCTCACATTTATGACAGTTCTTGTGTCCTGCAGTCATGTGATCACAATTTGCAACCTTCTCAAGCAGCTTCTGATCGGCAAAGTAAAAGGGGAAGGACAGATTTGCCCAACTACAGGTAGTCCTTGCCTTACAACAGTCCATTTAATGACCAAAGTTACAATGGCACTGAAAAAAGTGACTTATGACCGTTTTTCACACTTATCACCACTGCAGTATCTCCATATTCATGTGAAAATTTGGGTTTTTCACACTTATCACCACTGCAGTATCTCCATATTCATGTGAAAATTTGGGTGCTTGGCAACTGACTCATATTTATGACAGTTGAAGTGTTCCAGGGGTCATGGGATGATCTTTTGTGACCTTCTGACAAGCAAAGTCAACAGGCAAGCCAGATTCACTTAACAATCATGTTATTAACTTAATAAATGCAGTGATTCACTTAACAACTGTTGCCCCACAGATCGTAAAAAGGGGCAAAATTCACAAGAAATGACTCACTTAGCAACAAAAATTTGTGGCTTAATTGTAACCGTAAGTCAAGGACAACTTGTTTGTGATTCACAATGACCACAGTAAAAATGGTTATAAAATCCCATCCAGTTATGTGACTCAGTTAATGACTGCAATGCTTAGTGACCAAAATTCTGTTCCTAATTGTGATCTGGCTGGCTGGGGAATTTGGGAGCTGAAGTCCACATGTCTTAAAGTTACCAAAACTGAGAAACACTAAGCTGGCTCCTTCCTGCTATCTAGTATTTAGCATTAAAGTTGATCAAAATAAACAAGGCTGTTTCTAAGGCAGCAGATTACAACTTTTCAATCACAAGAAAGTAAGGATGAAAACAAATATGTAATAGAACGAAGAGGCAACATTACTGCTACCATCTTCTCTTTAGTGTTAAGTTTCTACCTGAGGACTGTGTTCATGTCTTAGGAACATAAGAAGTTGCTTTTTGCCGAGTTCAGAATTGTCAACACACTGGCTGGCATTTCTGGCATGCCACTCCTGTTTGGATAGCACTTCTGGATTCTACGTGCTGGGCTAAATAGGTAGGCACATAAACATGTACACCCACACGAATAACAACATTCAAAATGTGTTCTTCCCTCAGTAATCTGAAATCACAAATTCAGTTCTACATCTCCAGACTGTATCAGTTCATTTTTTTCCACACATGCAGATGTCTAAGCAACAGACGTCTAAGATCCTCTTTGTAGTGCACAACACAATTATTTTTCCAAGCCTAAGGCCTAACATTGAACATTTTCCCCTGTAACCTTTTGCTTTTATAAAAGGGCTGATTTTTCACATATTTTCTAACCTTTTCAAGGTTTCACAGCAAGCCATTCAAATAATGAAAGGAAGGATAAAACCCACCAGCAACATCATTATCATAAGGATAACAAAAATGGCAACACTAGGAAGAGTCTGTCCTTTAGAGCAATCCCTGGGAGGAGGCCCACTAGTGGTCTGGGAGCTCTTGGCAACTGGGCTGTGTGAGTGGTGGACTAGCATGTTGCATGCACATCCCCACTTGCATGAGCAAGCAGGTGAGCACATGCATATGTACTACATTTGCATGAGAAGTGGATGTGCCTGCATGTCACTCGCAGAAATATAGTTGTGTATGCATGCTTGCCGGATGCTTGCGAGCAACTGCCCCTCTCTCCCCCTCTGCCAGTCCACAAAGTTGGAAAGGTTGGTCGACTCTGCTTTACAGAAATGTCTTTTGAGTGGGAAGTGTACATGGGGGATGACTTTTGGACCTGGAGACTGACTGGAATAGTCTCTGAAATTTTCTTGGCAAGATTTTCAGAAATGGTTTGCTCGTGCCTCCTTCCTAGGGCTCTGAAAGAGTGACTGGCTGAAGTAACAATGAAATAGCAAACCATTGTTATTATAAGGATTTTGGTGGCATGTTTTGATTGCTCCTTCATATTAATAGAATAGAATAGAATACTTTATTGGCCAAGTGTGATTGGACACACTAAGTATTTGTCTTGGTGTAAATACTCTCAGTATACATAAAGAAAAGGTATATTTGTTAAGAATCAAGAATCATAACGTACAACACTTAATGATAGTCATAGGGTACAATCAACAATCAAGTCATACTAGGAAACAGTCAATATAAATCATACGGATACAAGCAACAAAGTTAAAGTGGGAGGGGATGGGTGATAAGGAGTGATGAGAAGATTAACAGTAATAGTAGTGTACACTTTGTAAATAGTTGAACAGTGTTGAGGGAATTATTTGTTTAGCAGAGTGATGGCTTTCGGGGAAAAACTGTTCTTGTGTCTAGTTGTTCTGGTGTGCAGTGCTCTATAGCGTCGTTTTGAGGGAAGGAGTTGAAACAGTTCATGTCCGGGATGTGAGGTGTCTGTAAATATTTTCACAGCCCTCTTTTTGACTCGTGCAGTATACAGGTCCCCGATTGAAGGCAAGTGGATAGTAAAAAAAATCTAGAAGTTTAGAGCTCATTCTGAGCTAGCCTGCCTAGTATTTTTACTTGTTTACTGAATAAAAAGGGGAGGGGAACGAATCCTCACATAGCTTCCAAGCTTTTCTTGCTGTGAAAGTCTTGGTCTCTCAATTCTCATCCCAGAATAATTGTGCCATCCAGTCAAGGTCAGGTCTTGCAGTCTTCTGCCCATAATAGGCTCATAATGTCATTGAATCAGATTTTGATAAAAACCTTGGGGTTGCTGTGATTTGTTGTGAGCTTCTGCAAAAAGCTCAGCTACCCAACTATCTCTGGGCTCAGTGGAAAATGGCAGCGCCCTTCGTGTAACTTACTGTTATTAAGCAGCTCCCTGCAATTTGTAACAGATTTGGATGTTATCTTGCTTGCATGCTTTTTATGTTACGCTTTTAAATCTTTTTGCTTGAGCTAATAATAAAGCTTAAAATCATTTTACTTACTGGAATGTTGACTGTCTCTCGAACAAAAAGAACCAATTGCCTTTTGGTAAACCAGTATTTTATCATACACAGCTGAATACAAAAAGCATCCAGGGAGCCATTTTGTGAGAGCATCCAAGGCATAACTTCAAAGTCTGTCTTGGATTTAAACTTAAAATATCTGAATCTCTTCAACTCATACAATATACACTTTCTCCTCATATTAAACATTTTCATACTTTAAAGCATAATCACTGCTGTGACACTTGCCAAATACTGGCCCAAGGTCATCCAGGTGGCTTCATGCATAAGATGGGACCAAAACTCATGGTCTCTTGGCTTCCGGTCACATGGTTTAACCACACCAAAATGACTGCCAAAGAAATGGCTTCTGATCAATAAAGAGGTCAGAACTTTTTGATGCATCCTCAGGGTAGAGGTGGTGCGGCAGAAGGCACCAGTTTGCCTTTTGGTAAACCAGTATTTTATCATACACAGCTGAATACAAAAAGCATCCATGGGAGCCATTTTGTGAGAGAAGGCATAACTTCGAAGTTTGTCTTTGATTAAAACCTAAAATATTTGAATCTCTTCAACTCATATGATGTACACTGGTTTCTCAAACACCTGCACACTACAGAGGATAAATATAAATGGATATATTTTGTTGATAATGTGGAGCCGCAGAATAACAATAACCTTGTAGCACTTCCTAGACCACTGGGGTTATTATGAAATTCAGGATAATTTTAATTTGCTACATTTCTTTTCTAACTGTTAAGCTCTGTGGCCATATGACAAGCTGACATGTATTTCAGAAACTTCACATGAGCAAATAATTAATCCAGATTTCTGGGAAGAATAATAGATTCCTTCTACAACAACATATCAGAAAGATAAAAAAGAGAAAGTGAAGCATTAAAGATACAGATAATGTCTGCAAAGGTGTCTTTCTAGACGTTTTCCTCCACCACAGGAATATCACTCCAAAAAATTATTCCGGGCAGATTGAGATCCTTGAGAAAATATTGTAATATTATATGATTTAATGGTCTTTGGAATATTGCATGATTTAATGGTCTTCAAAATTTCCAATAATTCAAAACTTATTTTTGTTTTTTAAACAAACCTGAGAGCGGAAGGAATCATCTGGAGATATAATGAGCATCTTGGTATTTCTGGCCAATATATTGCCAATCTTTATAAAGAAACCTACCTCAAGCTATAGAATTTCACTTACCTCACATCACTTAATTCATAATAGATGTTTCTGCTCTCATCCTTGATATATATTGCCACACTGGGAGACTCCAACATTTTCATTGTCAGTTGTTGGGGAAAGGCACTTACAAAGAGGGCACGAATAGTGTCTGTGCTTGTAATCTCATTGGGCATCCTTAACTGTTTAGTTTCATCTCCATACTGCAGATATAAAACCCCTAGAAACAAAAGGAACAAATAAAAATAAAACATAAGAAATTAATTCTCTGGGTTACTGATTATAATGTATCAAATCATACTAAGATTATATTTTCCTATAGTCCTTTACAACAGTTTTACTACAAGGTCCCAAAACTCACTACTTGCTGCAAACTCTGCAGTTTGATAAAGAAGTTTTTATACTGTGTAAACCAATATATTTGCCCAATTTGCATTTGAGAAGTAATGGAAGAGATGGTGCCATTTATATCTCAATCACAGGTAAAACTATCAATGTACAAGTAATCCTCTACTTACAACAGTTCATTTAGTGACCATTTAAAATTCCAGCAACACTGAAAAAGCAACCTATGACCATTTTTCACACTTGCAAACACAGCAGCACCCCCATGGCCACATGATCCAAATTTGGATGCTTGGCAACTCGCACATATTTATAAAGCACTGTCCTAGGGTCACATTATCACTTTTTGTGATCTTCTAACAAGCAAAGTTAATGGGGAAGCCAGATTCACTTAACCCAGAGGTCTCCAAACTTGGCAACTTGAAGACTTGTGGACTTCAACTCCCAGAATTCTCCAGCCAAGTTTGTGTATCCCTGATTTAACCGTTAAGTTAGTAACTTAACAACTTGCCACAATTGTGGCAACAAAGGTCTTAAAATGAGACAAAGTTCACAACTGTCTTGCTTACCAACAATAATTTTGGAGGACTACTTGTATTGACCATCAGGGTCCAGAGTCTTTTAAGTCTGGATGAGGTGGAACAGACTTTGACTGAATGTCTACGGCTGCTTGGATTCTCCCAGGATGGATTCTTCATTGCGACTATTACAATCTTTAAGTTTTGGATGAGGTTTTATTTTCCCAGTCAAGAGTGGTGTGCAATTTGGGGGTCCCTCTGGACTTGCAGTTACTGCTCAAAACATAGCTGTGTCTGGGAGGAGTTTTGCAAGCATTCATGTTATACACCTCTTTTGCCCTTTCCTAGAGTGAGAAGTTCCAGAATTCTTTACAATTGGAATAATCCAATCATGACATGACTCACACCCAGGCCATTTCATGACTGGATAACTGCAATCTGCTGTACATGAGGCTGCCCTTGAACACTACCCAGAAAGCTACATTTGGTTCAAAATGTAGCATTGCAAGCAGTGATGGATACCTCCAGATGTGGCCACATTGGTTGCAAGTCGGTTTCTGAGTGCAAATCAAAGTGTTATTTATTATCTATAAGGCCTTATATGTCTCAGACCTTGGATATTTGAGAGGTTGTTGTTTCCAATAATTTCTACCTGCTCATTATATAGCAGGTTGTGCCCCAGGTCCCATCCATTAAACAGTCACCTTGTGAGACCAATGAAGCCTTCTCTGCACACACACAAACACACACACACACACACACCACAAAACTGCATGACCCAGTGGTAAGGATGGTGCCATCTCTTTTGGGTTCTATAAAATGTTGAAAATCTGGCTTCCATTCCAGACCTGGGGTTGATGTTTATGATTTAATGTCCCTGTTTTGTTTTGTTGATTTTATAGTTTAGATCATTTTAGTCTGAGCTCTCTGATTTAATGCTTTAATGCAACAGTAAGGATTTCCCCAAGTCCAATATATAATCTCTTAGCTGCGCAAGCAATGAAGCAGAGAGTAATATGGAAGTGAGAAAAATATAGCATCATGACATAATTTGCTAAAAGGTAAACAGAGTGTGTCTACAGACAAATATCTGCATATCCAAAGATAATAGAGTATCCTTTACTCAGGACACAGATCTTTGGAGAAAAGCAGAATATAACGATAAATGCTTCCTGTAAAGTTGGATGAATCCTTTCACAGGCAGCAATTATTCTTGCCATCCTCAGCATTAACTTTTCCAGGGACAATTTCTGTACTGTTCTCGAGGTCACCTTCATGATCATTGTGGTAGTTCTAATCTAAACTTTAAGCATTACTTTCCATTAATTGTTCTCACCTAATTACAGGTACTCCATACAGTATAAGGCAAGACAAGAAACAAAAATACGTAATATTTTTGTCTTCACATACTTTTTAACACTATCCTCTGTATTTATGGTTTTTTAAAAAAACATGTTTTTATCTGGAATAAAGATATGTATAATTTTGCTGTAATCTTCATCGGGTCTGAAATTAAAACATTTAAACTGAAGTAATCATCCTACAAAAATGTGTGGGGTTGGGGTAAAAAAAATAACAACAATTGTATCATACTTATACAAACCCTACTACTCTAAGTCAATCTTATCCCTAAATTTATGACCATAGAATTACAATTCTAAGTGTCTGACATGGCTCTGAGATCTGTGCATTGCATACTGAATCTAACAATATCGTGGCACACAGTTTTCTAGGTGCACAATATTCCCAGCATGTTCGTTCCTAGACTTGAGAAAGTCTTATCAAACTTTGTGGACAATTTTAAGTCCCTTTCTTCAGCACCATCAAAACTTTGGTCATTGAGGGAACTTGAGGGCTACCTGTATTATAAAAAGAATATCAGTGAATGATTTTTATGTCATTTCAACAAATTACCATTGGTGATTTTCATTGTAATAGGAATACTTTAGGAGTATATATATTTTACTTCACATGGCAATTTTAAGTCAGTTTAGATCCTTACTTTTACCCAAATTGGGGTAATTTACTCAGATTTGGAAGTACTATGCTAGGATGTCAACCTTTTCAGCCAATAAATTATACAAGACAGAAAATTGGTGTCCCAGAACATCCAAAGGGCACCATGTTGGGAATACAGATGTTGATGTTCTGGAAGAATACATTGTCTATTCTCCTTGACATATGATACCAAAGAGAGCAGGAAACATTTGTAAAAGCATCTTGATGTAGGTGAGCTAAGGTACAACTCTAGGCACATGAATTTAGAACCAGATAATATTCTAAAACGTGCCAGGTTCAAACTCACTGAACTGGCCTATAAGAGATTTTTTTATGATGGGATCCTATTGCTCCTGTTAAAAGTTATACAATGCTCGTGAAAGATACTAGATGTAGCAATCACTTTAATTCAGCCAGGGCATTATAACTGCCTTTTTATACAGGAGCTTCTGGGTACACTGCTGAACAATGTTCATTAACATTGCTTGCATGATGTATGTTTACTGAGGACGTTGTGCCAAACAGTATTTTAGCTCCATTTATTGCCTTTTTTTCAGGTGCATTTTCAAGATATCTGCTTATATACAATGGTAGAGCAGATTAAAGCAACAGACAAATGTGATTACACAGGTTTATTTGAGACTGTATACATTTCATTCTTTCCCTGAGGACACATTCCCCAAAATAAACACATAAACATAATCAATGGTGCATAAACCATTTTTAAAAATCAGTAGCATCAGTCTAAATACTGATTAAGTTGGAAGAAGTATTTCTGCCCTGCAAAACATTTACTCAAAGATAAGGTATATTTCATTTTCAATCCTATTCATCCACAGAAGGAGGCACAGGAGGTTTATGAAAAAAAACTAAAGAAGAAAAATGTGGTCATATTTGTGCTAGGTAGTTTCCTGGGAGTCTTTTATTTCAAACCAGCAATTAAAGCTCATTATTTGGGCCTGTTTTCTTGAAGGCCTGCCAGTATTGGCTTTAAATATAATTAACTAGGACTTTCATGCATCAAGAAGTCAACAGAAAGGACAGGTGTGACATAGCAGAAGCTGCTTGTATTAAAACTCAATGGGAGAAAATGAGACCACCGTGGTAGTAATGGGGCAAAGATATGGAGTTGATAAGATCAGCCAAAAAGTATATGGGTCATGAACAACAATGATATTAAATCACCGTGTATGAATTAAACATTCTAAAATCTATTTCTGATACTATAGTGTGACCATTCCCAAATACATTCCCTTCCATTAATACATAACTTCAACACCCCACCATAGCTTAGTATAGATGTTGCTGAGAATTCTCTTTGTTGTGCTACTTGAAACATCAAGAGATTGTTATAATTTTACCCCCCCCCAAAATAGGAATGATGATCTCCCGCAAGACTTGAGTCTTACTGGTGGGGTCCTACAGTTACCACTTTTATACTCCTTATGCTAGACCATAGGTATCAAACCCGATCATGTCTCGTGACGTCATGGGATGTATTGCGACATTTTTTGCCTTTGCAGAGCTGGGGTGGGCGTGGCCTGCATATGATGTATCTGTCCCATGGGCCACCAGTTTTGCAAGCTAGACTATTTGAGGGTTTTCTCCATGGCAGAAGTTATGACTTCAACATACTGCTAATTCTCAAGTCACAATCTGAATTCAAAGTTTAAATGGTCAGCCCTACCTACCCACCCTCACATGGTCATGCTGTTGGTTCTGTGAGATAAAATTCCTCATTTCTGGTATCTCACATTAATAAGCTCCCTTTTTAAAATTCCATTTATATGTTCTACACATCTGAGGGTCTCCTTGGAAATATTTTGTTCAATGTATTGACTTATTCAAATTGTTTTTGGGAATATACCATAACGTTGACATTTTCTATACAGAAATAATAAAATCAACAATTTTAAGCAGAAAAAAACCCACCTTTTAAATCATTATAGAAAAGATGAACCAAGACAACACTAAGATTAAAAGTCTGCCCTCAAATCTACTCACACCCAAAAGATTAAGTGTTATGTCAATTTTATCCAGATGTATATCTCCAACTGATAACCTGGTGTGTTAACAGTAAACTTTTTCCCATCTCAGAAGAATTTGATTCCTCATTTGATTTGCTCTTCAAAATGAAAAGAAACACCATTCAAAATACATTCAAGACTTTGCGTGATAAGCAAAAGTATTGATGAGGGACAGAAGAGATGCCTGTTATGTGGGCTGAAATCAGCATTATCAACTCTGGTTACAAAGCCAAAGTTCTTGGAATGACATTGGTTTTTAACTGATGAATTGCCATTTCAGGTGTTTCTGTGCAGTCTCAATATAGGCATATAACAGCACAAGTATAAATATTCAGTCTTAGAAGTTACCTTGGTGAATGGAGTTTTTTTTTAATTTTTAATCGAAGATACCTAGAGGGAAAAAAACTACTAGTAAAAAGTAGAGAAAAATAATAAATATGTACAAATTTGTCATATATGTAAAGTCAATGGAGTTGAATAGCAGCAGCATGAGACATGAAGGAACAATATTATAGTCTGGTTGTTCCAAGCAGTCATATGGCACTGAAATATTTGCATTAAAATAATTACTGTGATCTTGTAATCTATTTATGTACAGCCACTAAACAAAACATATTGATAAGACCATTGAACTATAAACAGATTGTAAGCCACCCAGAGATATTGGCTGAGATGGGTGGCTATAGAAATTGAATAAATAAATGAATGAATATAAATATCAATGAATAAATAACACAAATGAGAAATTTAATTTTGACTGCTGGTTGTTATATTAAGAAAGTTTTTATCATATTAATTTCTATAACTGGATAGAAGAGAGAGATTCATTAATAAATTTCGTATGGCTGCCCCTCTCATGTAACACTTTGGGTAGCTAATACAATTAAAATTAAAACAATTAAAATTAGGAATACAAAAAAAAACACAGTTTAAACACCACCAACAATCATTCATTCAAACCAATGCCTCTAAAGGCAGGCTCACCCATCATCCTACTCCAAAACCCAAAGAAAAATCCATGTTGTCAATGCCTTGTACAAGGCCAATTGGGTTTGGGCTATCCTAATGGCCCCAATAGGATACGCTATTACACATGGTAAGCACCACAACAAAGAAAGAACATCCTCTGGGTCCCACCAGATGATAGTGTTTAGTAGAAAGGGGCCCAGAGTATGCCCATTCTCATTGAAGTCTGTCAAACAAACAAAAATAATCAGAGATGGGTAGTCCAGCAAATAACTGGTTTTATATCAAGAAAGGCTTTATAGGTAAATTGCACCTTAATTGGGAGCCAATTAACTAAGGAAAAGTAGTGTTACAATGAATTAGAATGATGTGCATGTAATTATGCTACTGGATTCTGAACATTTGAAAGATCTTAAAGGGCATGTTGAAATAGAATTCATTGCAGAAATCTAAGCAGGAATTGACCCAAGGTATGAGTAACCTTCAGCAAAAAGTTTCTCACTCCAAGAACAAAAGCAATTGGAGCATAAGACAGATTTGTGCAAAGACTTTCCTGGCCACACTTGCTGCTTGAGCAGAAGCCAAAAGTGCAGGACCCCTAAAAATGCTAAGAGTCCACAGACGGTGTATCAGTTCTATCCAGACAAATGTTATTTTATCTACAACTAATGGTGCGGTATCCACAGATCAGGAGTGCCTTAAAATCCACAGCCACCTGATTATGCTAGAGTTAAGTTGAAATCTGTGCTTCCATTTTCCAGACCTCATAGTCTCCAGACACAGAGAAGGAACCTTGACAACCTCACTTGATGTATTAGAGATAATACTGTAGATATATATATATGAATATTATTAGAATGTTGATGACACTTAACTCTATGGCCCCAAATGATCTTATCCAGCAGCTTCATGTTGAAGTTAAAAAACATTTGGGACAGAATTGAGACTCTTCTCTCCCAATATCTTCAGAGGCCCGATATCAAATGAAATTGTCTTCAGAGGACAGAGAACCAGCACAATACTATGCCCATATTCTCAATCCTCTTGGCTAGTTATAAGGATATTTTTTTATAATTAAAGCCATAGAGAGATTAATGGGGGCTGGATTGGACAAACCATTACTATATTGATCTCTCCAGAGATCATCAATAAGTGCAGTAGTCAGCGCTGTCTCATTATTACACCCAATTGTGAAACCAAGGGTCCAATTAATTTTTTTTAATAACATGTATATCATGAAGCAATAATATTGTCAAGGTAGATTTAAAACAATTATGGAAAGAGCCATTGAATAGAATTGGCAGGAAAGCCCAAAACACGTCAGAGTTAAATTAGCGTACTGGAATGTAAGTCTAATAATAAACCTTTGAAATATGAAGATAACATTCAGAGTTTATAAAAGTAAAGTCCATAATTCAGCCAGTGATGAAACCAACATCTTCACAGTTCTATCAGCTTCTGAATATGACATAGGCATTATTTATAACACACTGAATCAAAGAATTGGTATTCCATTTGAATTTAATTACAAGTACTGGCATTAGAATGCACAATTAACAAAATTCTGCATACATACAAATTTGTCCATTTGTTTTTACAAGTCGTCATCATCTTATGACTACAATTGGAACTTCGTAAGAATTTCTGTTGCTAAGTAATGTGATTGTATCACATGAGTATCTCACTAAACAACAGAAATCCCAGTTGCTGACATTAACTGAATTCCACAATTGGTGGACCAAAGACAGTGGGGAAGCCGGGAGGAAGTTGAAAGTCCCAGGCAAGAGGTAGGTAAGTGGTTGGTGCTGGGTGGGGGACAGAGTGAGGGAGTACACAGGGTTCAAGGGTGGGTCAAGAAAAATGTATGAGGATGTGTGAGAAGTGCCATGTAAGTCAAGGAGGTTGCACAGGGATGTGTGAGAGATATGAAGGGTGTGTGAGAGATAACACAAAAGTCTCTCTCTGTGTGTGAGACAATGCTTGACTGGCTAACATGATACATGTTCAGAGGGCTGGGGAAGGTGCAAAGGTGGAAGAGATTTACTGCTCTGATTTTTGGGGGAAACTGACAGGAAAGATAATAAATGGTGACCAGATGATCATGGAGTGCTTCTCAACTAGTCATAAGTGTGAATAGATTGCCAAACACCTAGGTTGCAATTACATGACCATGTGATGCTGGGACAGCTGTAACTCCAGGCATCAGTCATAATCATCATTCATTCAGCCTTATAACTTCGTACAGTCATTAGAAAAATGGTCATTAGTCGAGACCTGTATTCAAAGTGTTCTGTTGTTCATGGATCAAAACAAGTCTAAACTAGGATTAATTATCTTAATTTTATATCTGATCATAGATCCATCAGGTTATTTAATCATCAGGTTCTAAATGGCTGCACATATCTTTTCTGTAATATGCAATCCTAGCGTGAGAAGGCCAACTGCCACAGAATTATTCTATATAAGAAGGTGTGAGGCCATTCAGAAAACTGATTCCAAACTTGCAAACTCTGCTTTCAGTATCCTTCTGTTTGTATTCCTTCAGATATATTAGACTCTGGCAATCATAATTCCCAGCTAGTCTAGCACATCGGAAAGGTCCCAGGCATGAAAAGGCTAATATAATAACTAAAGTTTGTAAAGTGGATTAATTACTTCAAAATATATGGAAGAACAGCCATTTTTATTCTTAGTCTGGCCTTGGCTTTGGAGAAATCAGTTAAGTGTTTGAATTACAATTTTTCTGGACTGTTAAGAAAGTCTGTTATATATCAGATATCAAAGCGGTCTTGGAAAAAAATGGCCCAGGATTGTTAGTATAATAAATAAACCACTACATTCAGAATTTATGAGCAACTCTGTGATTAATGACCCACACATCTAATTTTATCCTACTCTGCACATTGGAAGCTGGGATCCTGCTGGACAGGAGCATCATTATGATAATAACCTTTTGCCTGTCTCAGCAATTCACTGCCTTATATAGAAAACACCCTGATTGTATATTATGATAGTATTTTGCCTCGTCCTTGAGTAACTAATAAAGATTGATTCCAAACTAATTAACTTTCAAGATACTCTGGGTTCAAAGCAAACGGAATGACCCGAGCTGAGGACTGATGAAGTTCCTGGCTCAACAAGTCTTCTCTAAAAAAAGAAAGGATACTTCTGTAACTCATGGGGCATGAAGCTCAGTGACCTGCATCAGAACGTCTGACAAATGTCTCTCCTTTCTCTGGCAATAAATGCATGTTCAAAATAAATTACAAGTTTGCTCTCTATCCTGCAGCTTGAAGCAGATTTAGCCTGTATCTAAACAGCATAGAGACCTTCTCCCTGCAATCCATCCACAATACTTTTTTACATTTGTAGGAAGTTCTTTATTTATGAGCACAATTAAGAACAGAATTTCATTTGGTGGTTATTAAGAGAGTCAAGCCCGGTTTTATGACCTTTTTTTGCCATGATTGTTAGGCAAATCATTGCAGTTGTTTAAATTTATGGAATTATTAGAATATGCAACAATGAACGTTCAATACAATACAGAGACATGGAATTTACCAAAGTGCAAAACAATGTCAATGAAACATCATTTCAGAATCTATGTATCACTTGGGTATAAATTTAACATTAAGTTAGTTTTGACCAAAAAAAGCTTTTAATTTCAGGCCTACTGGCCACCTATAATTCTTTCCCAATAGAAGTTTAAAAGTTTAGTTATTTGGAGATGTGGTATTCAACATGCAATATTGATTCATAATACGTGGCTTGGTGTTAGACAGTTTCCCTTTTACAGAGAAGATATTTCATACAGTAATTCTATTCTGGAACATTTACTTGTAGATATTCAATGTTATCAATGGTTTGGAAAGTTAACAGGAAGGAAAAAATGGATATTGCACAGTTTTATGAATAAATAAAAATACATTATTTGAAGGATAGCCAATATTTGAAGAACATCTTTCTCTTTCTATATTTACATATTGTAAACTTTCATCTTTGAGGATCCTAAACATTTGCATTGCACATACAATTTTATCTTTATTTTTCCACTGTTTTCTTACTGAGTTAAAGGGTAACATCATAACTGCAAAACTTGTCGTGTGTGTGTGTGTGTGTGTGTGTGTGTGTGTGTGTGTGTGTGTGTGTGTGTAAGATTCATTTTAATAAACAACAACATTAAGTTTTTGATTTGGACTCTCCCGTTTTTTTATATTTGCATAGAAAATAAAAAAAATACTTTAAAGAAGAATTTACTTCTTTTTAGGGAGAGATAACTGGAAAGCTGAGTTCATATAGCTTGATTAAATTGAAGGATTTTAATAGAGTCAAACTATATCTAGAACATCCAAACTATATCTGGAAAATATAAACTACTTCCTGTTCTGGATAATTTACTTCCAAGAAAGTAGCAGTCACTTCCATAATGACCAAATTGGCATGTTTCCTGAAACATTTTATAACAATATTCGATTTTCCACACTATTAATTTTCTACATGCAGAAGATGCTCAGCTGATCTCAGAAGAACGTTGCCTCTGGTCTCAGAAGAACTTTCTCTCTTGGAGTGAGGAAATGTTCATCAAAGTGATGCCTCAAAGATTAAAACTCCCCTTAAGTATATTTGTATCTGTCTCTTGTTCATTATATATCAGATACATAAACTAGTACCACAGAGTTTTATACTCAGAGCTACTTGAGGAAATCGTAAAGCACAACCTTAAACAGTTTCCTGTGGGCAATGTCTTACCAAGAGATCTTTCTTTTGTTTGATTTGTTGTCCTCACAACTGGAAGACTTGCTCGAGTACGGCTTCCCCTTGAAAAAGGAGACAGGGCTTCTGCTTCTGACATGACTTCTGAGGAGTCAACAGATACCTCTGACAAATATTCAGCTGGATCTCCCAAGCTGGGCTGTGGACTTTGAGAAAGCTTTGGGCTCCTTGTCTGTAAAATAAATAAAAACAGAGAGCAAACTCTTTTTAGTAATGTTAAAACTCTTGCCTGTGGGAAGATGACTTCCCCCCCTCTCTTGAAAGATAAAATACTGATCAAATTGGTGACTCCCTCCCTCAAGGTATACGCTATTTATAGAGATTTTCCTAGGGTATTCCATTAAGATATTTTTACTGCTGTGCACACAAATGCACTAAATTAATATTTACAAGCACCTAAGGCTAAAGTTTTACAAGTCAAACGGATGGCAATTCCATTTCATGATGCTTCAACAATTGTTAGTATTGTAACAACAAGGGAACAGAACTATATAAATATCTACAAAATGAAACTGACATGTCATGAATTAAAGAGCTACCTTTCTAAGTGCCTTTAAATCTGCTTTCAGTAATTGATATGTGAAAATTATTTAGTAGCTCCACTATTAGCTCTTACAGTTCAGTAAAAGGACAGATCAGAACCAGGTTTATTTCCAATTATGAATGTAGCCGATTACACCACTGATTCTTCTCCTATTTTCCCCCACAATAATACCGAGACATTAAATTAGGCAGAGAGAGGAGGATTATCCAAATTCACTTAAGGTACATGTCATGGTTAAGGATTAGAGCAGGGGTGTCAAACTCACATTGTCACAGAGGCGGCATGTGACGTAATGGGACTCCCCCCTCTTTGCTAAACCAGGTGTGGCCATGGCCTCCAGCCCACGGGCCTGGAGTTTGACAGCCCTGGACTAGAGCCTGTACCTTTCCATACCTTAATCATTATACAACTTGGAATAACGACTACTCAGTTTAAAAAAAAGAGCAAATAGTGGAGTATCATTTATAAGCAATATAACCAAAGAGAATAAATAAAATTAAATTTTACTCAATAGACCCAATGTTTTTGCCACCTGACTTTAAAGCATATAATTTCACATTACAAAGCATACCATCTGTAAATTCCAAGGGTTACAGTTTTACTCCTGGAGGATATAACATTGGAGATAATTGATTTAGACATTATTATTATTAACAACCTATAGTAAACTTTGTGATCATTTTACCATTTCTTGATTCCTTCTTTTTTCCAGCTTGTCCATTAAACACCCATACAGGACAGAAGACAAGATACCCTAACAAGGAATCCGTTCTAATTTGCAGCCTCCCTTATGCATTATCCAAGACTTTGAATTCATTTCCATTCTAAGTTTTCTTTCTTTCTATTATTAATGTCTATATCTGAAAGATTATAAAACACTGTTTAGACCAAGTTCGGATTTCTAAAAAGGAAGAGAACCATACTGCTGACATCTACCCTTTCCCCTAACATTTTGCTTTAATGGAAAGATTCAGTGACCTTGCCTGAATTACCAACTTATGCATTTTATTAGATTTTCATTAAGTTGTCAAAGTGCTTTAGCCTTCTTCCCACTATCTGTTGCCAACTTGAGTCCTCATAACATTCAGTACCTTTGAAATACTGAAGAAAAACTCCAAATCTGTAGAGACTTCCAAAATTTGCATCATTACGTTAAGTATTATCAAGGGCCTATTATGACAATATTAGCAGAACATTGTGATTTTTTTAAAGGGTGTTCTGTGTAAAACTAGGTTTCTGTGAAAATTTTATATACTTCAATAAGAGACCAAAACCCAAACACTGCTCCCCCCTCACAAAAGTTATTTAAACATGGCCAATTTTTTTTAAATAAAGGTTTATTTGGGTTTTCACACACAAAATACAAGTAAAACATCTTTTTTGAAAATAGCATGGTCCCGGGTTGAACTTCTTTATACAGACACAAAACTCAATTTCATGCTCCTTTTTGTATTCTATTCCATATCTCATATTATTTTACATTTTATATTTAGTTTTTCCCCTCTTTTAATTTTCTCAATTTTATTTTGATTATCTTATCTCAATTCAAATCATTATATTTATACTTTCGTCTGTTCTGTTTCAATTTCATATTATCTTTTCTCATTAAACAAATTTTCTCCTGTAGTTACTAATTGGAGTATGACACCTTTATATCTTTTAATTACATCCATTCAACTCTTATTTAAACTTCAATATATACTTTAAGTTTATGACCTTCAATATAATACATAATACATAACTTCCAATCGAATTCTGCTTGGTACATTCTTATAATACACACTATATTCTTTAAAAAAAAAGATTGTAAATATATGTAATTATAAACCCTCATTCCATTCCAGTTCAGTTCTATCATTAATAATCATTAAAACTATAACATCTTTAACACTTCTTTTCAATTAAATATCATACTTCCTTAAAAACACATGTAATCTCCATAATTAATTTTTCCCTTATTTCTCTTCACATATGTTTTATAAATCATTAAATATACCTTTTGTTACATTTATTTATTGACAAGCATTCCACTTAATTGTGATAGCTATTTTATCAGACATTTTAATCATACATTGTTTCATATTTTCTAAAATTATTTCTGCTTCTAACATAACCATACTATCTTATGTACCTTTGCAGAATTCTTTTTCCATTAAGTTTTCACCCATTATCTCTAAATAGGCCCTGTTTCTCTATATTTTGCTTCTGTCCTTTATAACTTCTTTTCCTTTCTTTCTTCCCTCTCATCTTCTCCCTCCCTTTTTACCCCTTGTCTCTCTAGTTCTAATTCTCTTCTGCATTTCCTCTTCTGTTGCTTTCTGATTTTATACTTATTTTTCACTCTATTTTTTTTGGAGTTGTTTTTCCCAATCTTAAACTTTCCATTCTCTTTCTCCCCTTTCCTTTTTTTCCCCCATCTAAGATTACTTGTTCATTAAAGATGGCTTCTTCTTTGTTGCAATCTTCTTGTTCTGCAGGCATTTCTTGTTGTTTCTCATAATTCCAAATCTCCATTTCTAAAAACTGAAATACGAAGCCAAAAGAACCTCTCCCTTCTTGTGCATCTTCTTTGTACTTTTATATCTTATTTCTTTTTTGACTTTCTCTTCCTGCAGTTTTTGTTGCAATATTTCAGTTAGAATATATCTTTTGGAAATCTTGTTGAGATTTTGCTGTAAGTTCTTTTTTAATTCCAGGCAGTCTCCTCCCTTCCAGATCCTGCCCTTTTATTCTTTTTCTCTCCTTTCCTGTTTTCAAAAGCTTTTAATTATCCAGAAATCTTTATTATCCCTTTGACTTTTTATTTTCAACATTAAATGCCTATTGATGTCAAAGTGGATTTTTTTCCAATTTCTTGCTTAAGTCTCTTAGCTGTCAGTATAGGAAAAAGAGAAAACCAAATCTTTTCCCTTTTCTCTCTCCTTCGCAGCTTAAAAATCTTCTTAGGGAACAATGTTATTATTTTTTAATAGTTTCAATTCCAGGGTACCTTTTTTGTTGCTTTTGCTGTTTGACCCAGTCAACCAAAGCTTTCTCTTCTTATCTTCCTCCTGCACATTCTTTTCCGGTCGAGTTCTTCTTTGTGGTGGCCATTTCTGACCACTGCTGCAACCGCCTTTGGGAAAGGGAGTAATGGCCAGCTGGGGAGGAGAGATGTGGCTCTCCTCAACCCTACTGGCAGTCTTCACCCTCTTCACCACCTCTACAGGGTGGCTTAGCCCCGAAACCAGCTGGCTCGGGGCGCTCCAGCGGTGAGCATGGATCGAAGCCTTGCAGAGACGAGGTTTCGGTCTGTCGCTGAAGAAGCTCAAACTGGAAGTGTCTAAACATGGCCAATTTTTGATCTCTAGAGATTTGCCTCTTAAAATATCTGGGTATTTTTTTTAAAGCAGATTTCAACATCTAACCTCCCCACTCTCAGGCCCAATGATTCAGCAAGAATTTTAGCATAAAGTTTGCTTCTGACAATGGAGAGGCATGTTTCAAAATGTTTTATGATATTGATTCCAAATATATAACATTAACATACATGTGGGTGCATGTATGTTAATAAGAAGTGACAAAATACTCTCCCCACAAAAATGAAATCCAAGAGGCAATTAAACTAATTTCTTTCATCTTCGTAATTGAGAAACCCACATCTATAAAAGCCTCCATTATTTTGTCCCAAAGGTGCTTTTCCAAGACGCAACTAGACTTTTCTTTGAAGATGTTTCACTTCTCATTGAAGAAGCTTCTTCAGCTCTGACTGAATGGTGGAGAGTGGAAGGATTTATACTCCTTGCAGACAGGTGGCCATTTGCATTCTTTTAGCAAAGTTGTTAAGACTACCTGAAGTTATCTGTGTCACCAGAGTCACCTGAATGGTGCAAATGGGTGTGTCCCAGGACTTCCACTATCCACCATCTAGTTAGAGGTGAAGAAGTTAAGTTAGAGCTTCTTGAATAAGAAGTGAAAAGTCTTCAAAGAAAAATCAGAAAGTCCTCTTGGAAAAGCACCTTTGGGACATTGTCCTGGATGACTGAGAATTTCCATAGACCTCCATTATTTTGAATGTTATAATACTTGTCCTTGCAATTTAAAACTTTCCTTAAATGATAAAACATGATGATATTGATATCTACTATTTTCTCCATACTGAAAATTAAAAGAAGCAGGAAAACTTATTTAGATCACTTATTGCAGGGTGTCAAACTGGTGACCCCTTGGCTGAATGTGCCATGTGCAGGCCATGCCCACTCCAGCTCTGTGAATGGGGAAAATGTTGTGAAATGTCATGTGATGGCAATGTGATATGTTGAGTTTGACACCTCTAACTTATTGGATAAAGCAAATCTAGAATTTAGTGGGTTGGACTAAATCATCTCAAAGTTGTGTTCTGTGAAAAGATTCAAATATTGCTTCTGTAGTGCTGTTAAATGACTCAAAATTAGATTCCTGATAGCTGTCTTAAAGCTAAGTAAGATTCCAAAGATCAGATCATTGATCTCTTGAACAGTTGCAAATCTACAGTCTGCTTTCTCTCTTATTTAACATTTAAACTGATGAGAAAAATGATTAATTTCCAGACAAGTGAATATATTTATTGTTTCTTTTAACAAGATGTAAATATTGGAGTGAAAATCTGATTGTACACTTACACACAGCAGAAACACAAATTTAAGTCAGCTGTTCTTAATCACAAGCAGCTGAAAGCTACACAATATCTGGCTTTTCTTGTTAACCCCTATTGGATACAACTGTGTTTCTGTTTTCAAGCACAATTTAGCATTCCTAATCAATTATCCATTTCTTAACAATCCATTCCTGTGTGAATTTCAGTTATTTTTCCAATATTAACAAGCTACAGTGGTTAAAATTAAACATTCAAAGGCTAAGCAATTCACAGTCAATTTTTGAGAGATAGTCAAATGCATCGGTTTGTATCCAATTTAAAAATATGTGATCTGAGAAACCAGATGACATGTTATACCTGTTCACTGTTCTTCCTTTAAAAAAATAACAGCTGTGAATGGATGAGAATCTGGATTAGAAAACAGTGGCAATTAGTTAATTGTCCCACAGACAAATATTGTATTCCCGCTAATCCTTCTCAGTTGGTTAATGCAGGAAGTAACACTTTCAACCTGATTTTAAATAGGAAGTAGAAGTGTTGCCCTAATTTCCTTCCTTATAGCCCACACATCCCAGTCCAGACTAGAACTCCTGAACTGCTTTCTGTTAAATTCAAAAGGTGACTACTTTAAAAAAAATACCAACATTTTAAAATGTAATTTGATCTTGATCATTACTGATATAAACAAAACCAGAAAAACAGAAGTTTTTAATAACCAAAAGCACAATGGTCTAAACCCTTTATGTGTTTGCTTGCATGCAGTATAAGGTATGGACAGGTGGATGATTGTAGTATTGCAATGCAAGACAAATATATTTTTACAACACTCTACTCTTCAAAATTACATATTCAAAGAGGATATTTCTTGAGATAGGTTTCTCTCACCGATTCCCTCTCTTATTAATATTAGAAACAAGAGGAATCAATAACAAAAGGTTATTTAAAATAAATTATTTGAGCTGAAATTTAACAATTTTTAATTGTGTTATTCAGTCATGTTGACCAGTCTGTTTTTCTACAATGAACTTCAATTTTGTCACTCTTTTAAGTTTTATGTGTTTATATTGCATTATTTCCATTTAACTAGACTGTGTCAGATAGTCAGTTAAAAACAACAACAACCTACACTTCATCATTGCTTGAAGACACATCAAACTGCCCAGTGGTTTAAATGGGTGATAGGACTGCCTTCTGTACACCCTTGGAAAACTCAAGAGGGGTTGAAAGACTCCCTGAATCAAATTGTGGTCACAGATTCACTTCAAATTTGGGAGGTAACAAAAGAGGTGATGCAGAAAACTGAAAACCGAGTTTGGGGGAGGTGAGGTTTTAATTCCTGTCCTATTGCATGTCTCTTTTAGAATTTACACCACAATTTACCTCTGTTTCCACCTCAAAATGGTGATGTCAGGATTCCGGCAGTTACTCCAATTAAATCTTAAGTCTCGAGCCAAATTTCCAAAACTACACAGGATTTATTGGGAGTTAACATGTCGGCATGACCTGGGTGTAGCTGACTGTTAGACATGTAATTCACTGTCACCCTTGACCCTGTTTTCCCCCCACCCCTCTAGGGGTGTCATAATTCATATTCTCCAACGAAACACATCCATAGCCATGGTTGGTTCCTGGCTATCCTTTATACAAAGAGCCTTACTTCCAGAGGACAGCTTTCTAATTTCACTAGAAAATCCCAAAACTCTAACATTTGAGTGTTTGAAATATAGGTATTAAAGTAATTGATCATATTATGTCAGATCTATTTGAAATACTGTTGTTTCCTATAGATATAATTAAGTAGTGTTCTATGATAATGCACTGTGTATACTGAGTTTTAAAATTAGCTTTAAGGGGAGGCCAGATCTCCATTATCAGTGAAGTAATTTTTTATTATCAGAAGTACCTGACTGTATTTAGGGATACAATTTCAACCTATTAAAATAGTTTGCTAAAGTGTGCAAAGGAAAAAAAAGGTTAACTTTTGTGTACAGATTTAAGAGGAAATACTCTGAAGAAAGTCCTGGAGCAGTAATAAAAAGAAAATCAAGGGAAGCAAATGCTAAAATACGTTATTGTGTGAGCCTTTGAGACAAAATGTTCTGCTCGAAGAAACAGATTACACTTCCCTCTCTTTTGAGCACAAATATCCAAAGGCATATTCGAAACAACACAGGAGAAAAAGCATCTTCTGTATTTGTGGCATGTTTTTTTTTAAATAAAAGCTAACGGATTATATACATAGTTGCTCAAATTTACAGTTGTTCTTGAAAAATTGCAACAAGTCATTGAATATGTTTTTTTTAAAAAAATGTATCTTGTAATGCTTTATACAAAAGACAAAATGCCTGGTAGCGATGGAGGATGATAAAGTATATTTGTAAAACTCATATTTAAATGCAATAACTTTAGGCAACCTTCCAGAGAATTACAAAGGCCAATAAGCATAACAAAAGAGTGCCCGAAACTCTTGCTTCTCAAAAATAAAATATTAAGATCTAGCCTCAAGGATGAATGGAAATTGCATGCTTCTCAGAATGTTCTGAAAGAGACAGGCATTTTTGTATGCATCTTCCATGCCACTTTTGAGATACTGAAGACATATCCAGATAAAGGTTCAGTTCACAAAGAATAAAATGGCTCCCACTGTTTAGATGACATTGTCACTTGTTTAGATGACATTGTCATACATGATGGGACCAAATCACAGTTTGCTCCACTTTGGCTGTGCTGATTTTGCAAATAACAAACACTGATTCTAGTTATGGACCAATAGCTGAGTGGTCTCTGCAACTCATCACTGGAGAGCTACATTATAATGGTCTGCAACTACCCACAGTAGGTACAGAGATGCCGGGTGCATTTTGATAATGTCAGCACAACCCATTCTAATCCTATCCAAACTAAAGTATTAAATTGCAATATTGGAGTGGTGGGAAACTTATTCATCAGGAAATGCCTGAAACATGGAATTTGGAGGAGGGGAGCAGCACTAAAAGCCAAAACTGTCCGTGCAGAACTAAAAGATCATGCAATTCTACCTTGAATGAGGGAAAAATATTAATTGTGATGCAAACTGTTAAAATTACTAAATGTGATGCACTTGGTTAAAACAGGACCAAACTGGCAAGCTCATTCCAAGGCAGGGTGCAGAAAAAAGAAAATATATAGTACTAACTCTCTGAGAGGTTTCAATTTTCATCAAGTACCTTTGAATGTCAAGCTCTGAATGGAGGGAGACCAACATGCACTGTAAAGCCTGTGGATCAGAAACAGGGGAAAGAAAAGGGGACAAGAGGTAAGAGGAAAAGAGACAAAAGTAATTAAAATAAATAAACCAAAGTAAAAATGGAATATAAGATATGTAAGGAGCAGAAAAGTAAGACAATAAAAGAGAATCCAGCTGAACAATGGCTTAAAAATCCCACCCACCATTAAATTAAGTAATTTAAATAGGAGGTAGAGTTCTGAATATGATCACAGTTTTGCAAATATTGCTGACAGAATATTTCTCCTTCTTCAAGTCCACATTGTTTTCCTCTTCCAAGTTCCTGTCTTAGCTCTAGACAAAGCCTATATATAAATAAAAATTACCTGTTTTTCTTTTTAGCCATTTAAGCCAGAAGTATCTGCAGATTGTAGTCAAAAAGTCAAGATGGGGGCTGCAAAGTTAGAATTGAAGTTCCACTTTTTTATATGCATACAATCAAACTAAAGAACAATGGAACTTCAATTGCACCACCACGTTTGCCATCCTGACTTTTTAAAACCTTGCTTGAAGTTACTCTTGATCTAATCGCTCTTATCCTACTTCTGTCAGATCATTAAAGAGCAAGGAGTTAAAAACAAAAATACAGTGTTTAGAGTGGTATGACATCATTAAAAACAGAGAGAAAATAATGAAGAAGTGTGTTAACGTTCAATGTTTGCAATACAGATAATGTTTGGCTTATAACTGTTTGTTTAGTAACCATTCACAGTTACAACAGCTTATATTAAAAAGTTACTTATGATCAGCTCTTGCATATGTGACTACTGAAGCATCTCTAATGTTACTTGATCAAAATTCAGGTTCTTGGGAGGCAACATGTATTTATGACAGATGCAACATCTTGGCATCATGCAATTGGCCTCTGAGACTTTCCAAGTTAGCTTCCAAAAACAAAAATCAATTGGGGAGGCTGGAAGCTGCAAGAGAGAAGTTGGACTTGTGAAGATGACAGTACCTACAGGAAAGAGCTTAGAATTATTCTGCCTAGTCAATTTTACTGAATGGGCAGAAGCCAATGACATAGACGGGTCCCATAATTATCCAGGCCTGGATTTACTTAATAAGTGTGCCAGAGTATGGTGGTTTAAAAAAATAATAATTGAGTTTTGTCACAGACATAATCCAAGTTAAAGCCAAAAAGTTACTTTCCAAGTGACTTCAGAGAAAGTATAATCAAACAGGGAAAGGAATGATCAATCTCATACCATGCATTAAGACAACAATTATATAAATGTTTACTTAAAATTAATCCCACTGAAGTTGATGGAGTTAATACAAAAATAGAACTTTCAATGATAACCAAAAAGTGTTAAAGTAGTTACTTAGTCATCTTTTGCTCAACAGATTAATTATTAATGTGGCCAAAAATTGAATCCCTTATGTCCAATAATAAATCAGAGACATATTTTACTATTATAGAACTCATCCTCCACAAAAAATAAAGCTTCTACTGATTAATCTTCATATTAAAAAGTCCTTAAATTCCACAGCACCTTCTAGAGAAAACTATAGAGTTGAAAGCACCCCAAAAAAGCATCCCAGAAATGAAAAATGAACCTAATGAAAAAAAATGCCTGTATTTAAATATGAAGATACACATAGCTCTTGACTTGTAAGCACAATTGGGAATGGAATGCTAGTCATAAGTCATTGTAGTTGTAAGTCGAGGTGCCATATGACTGACCTAACGTTTTGACTATTATAGCAATTGTTAAGTGGATCTCACTTAACAAATTCAATCTCCCAAATGGGCATTTTTTTGCCATTGAATAGCTGGTCATAAGTCAAGGGCTACCTATGTTGACTCTAAAAAGTTCGAGGTAAGAACAATGGACATTTGGAAGAAAATGAACATTTCCTACAGGTTAGAATTTTGTTGCATTTTTATGAAAAGAAAAACCTCTCAATCTTTCTTATAATACACTATGGTAGAAAAGATGTGAAATAGGCTAATTTTTTAAGGCATCAGTTATAGCAAAGGTAGAATTTTGCATATTACACAAACCTTTCAGCAAATCTTTGCTTAAATTGATAACTAAGTAAGTATGCATTTGAAAATAAATCCTGCCCTTAAAAATGTTAACAATCCTTCAGGAGATCTTATTGCTAAAAATAACCATTCAGATTTGACAGAACTTTGGAGATAAAGAACTTTGGAGATAAATATCCTAAAGGATATTTTGTCATTTGAAGTAGACATTTTTCCCTACAATTGTTTTATATTTGTTGCCTTGTTCTATATTTAACCCTTTATAGGCTGAATTTATACAGCCATAATATGGTTTGATGTTCACTAAATTTGTTATGTAAACTTATGTAAAACATGGTTTCGTGTTTTATGGTTTGTTACTTGTTGACCAGGCCATTAAAGCTGACTCATGATATTTAGTTAAATACACTGCTCAAAAAAATAAAGGGAACACTTAAACAACACAATGTAACTCCAAGTCAATCACACTGCTGTGAAATCAAACTGTCCACTTAGGTAGCAACACTGATTGACAATCAATTTCACATGCTATTGTGCAAATGGAATAGACAACAGGTGGAAAGCATAGGCAGTTAGTAAGACATCCCCAATAAAGGAGTGGTTCTGCAGGTGGTGACCACAGACCACTTCTTAGTTCCTATGTTTTCTGGCTGATGGTTTGGTCACTTTTGAATGCTGGCAGTGCTTTCACTCTCGTGGAGTCTACAACCCACACAAGTGGCTCAGGTAGTGCAGCTCATCCAGGATGGCACATCAATGCGAGCTGTGGCAAGAAGGTTTGTTGTGTCTGTCAGCATAGTGTCCAGAGCATGGAGATGCTACCAGGAGATAGGCCAGTACATCAGGAGATGTGGAGGAGCCGTAGGAGGGCAACAATGCAGCATCAGGACTGCTACCTCCACCTTTGTGTAAGGGGGGACAGGAGGAACACTGCCAGAGCCCTGCAAAATGACTTCCAGCGGGCCACAAATGTGCATGTGGCTGCTCAAACGGTCAGAAACAGACTCCATGAGGATGGTATAAGGGCCCGACGTCCACAGGTGGGGGTTGTGCTTACAGGCCAACACCATGCAGGAAGTTTGGCATTTGCCAGAGATCACTAAGATTGGCAAATTCGCCACTGGCACCCTGTGCTCTTCACAGATGAAAGCAGGTTCACACTGAGCACATGTGACAGACGTGACAGAGTTTGGAGACGCCGTGGAGAACGTTCTGCTGCTTGCAACATCCTCCAACATGACCGGTTTGGCAGTGAGTCAGTAATGGTGTGGGGTGGCATTTCTTTAGGGGGCCACACAGCCCTCCATGTGCTCGCCAAAGGTAACCTGACTGCCATTAGGTACCGAGATGAGATCCTCAGACCCCTTGTGAGACCATATGCTGGTGCGGTTGGCCCTGGGTTCCTCCTAATGCAAGATAATGCTAGACCTCATGTGGCTAGAGTGTGTCAGCAGTTCCTGCAAGACGAAGGCATTGATGCTATGGACTGGCCTGCCCGTTCCCCAGACCTGAATCCAATTGAGCACATCTGGGACATTAAGTCTCGCTCCATCCACCAACACCACATTGCACCACAGACTGTCCAGGAGCTGGGGGATGCTTTAGTCCAGGTGTGAGATCCCTCAGGAGACCTGAGATCCCTCAGGAGACCATCTGCCACCTCATCAGGAGCATGCCCAGGCGTTGTAGGGAGGTCATACAGGCACGTGGAGGCCACACACACTACTGAGCCTCATTTTGACTTGTTTTAAGGACATTACATCAAAGTTGGATCAGCCTGTAGTGTTTTTTTCCACTTTAATTTTGAGTGTAACTCCAAAGCCAGACCTCCATGGGTTGCTAAATTTGATTTCCATTGATAATTTTTGAGTGATTTTGTTGTCAGCACATTCAACTATGTAATGAACAAAGTACTGAATAAGAATATTTCATTCATTCAGATCTAGGATGTCTTATTTTTGTGTTCCCTTTATTTTTTTGAGCAGTGTATATAAAAAGACCCTTAAAGTTAAGGTAAGGTCTTTTTTGAGTTGAACTAGAGGGGGATGTTGATAGGAAACAGAAATGCTGGGAAGACAAAGAGCATTTTGCTTCCCACCCTTATGGATTTATAGACTGGACACTTAAGATCTTTGAAAAGGTTTCACATTTCTTCTAATAGCTCAAATTTTGGCTTATTATTTCTTTGTATTACCTTTCCTGCTCCATTGTCGGGAGAGATAGAGAAAGACTGCCACAGCTAGAAAAACACAAAAGCAGTTTGCTTTCAGTGAGTTCATCTCCCGAAAATAATTATCCTTCCTCTCTGTGGCATTGTGAAGAAAATTATTTCATAGGTTGAAAAATGATTCCTCATAAGCTGATTATGACTGATTGGAATTAAGAAACACACGGAGATAAGCTTCAACAGAACCAAATTCATTAAAAAAAATTGTAGCAAATGTTTTGAAAATGAAGGAGGGGGGATGAGTAAGAAGAATAAAAGAAGCTGTCAAAATTCAGGGGCATTTCTAGCGCTGGCATTTTCCCATTCAATGGCCTGATTAATCAAAAGATGAAGCAGTACTGTGAAAAAAATCAGAAATGGCAAGTGTGAACTTTCTGACATAAGATGACTGTCAAATAGCAAAACGTACTACTCCCTTTGCCTCATCTAACTGCTTCCAACCTTCCACAGCTTTATTTCCCCTCTTCTTATGAGACATTATTCTGACCTTTATTGGGTAAATGTCTTTCTTCTTTTCTCCCCAGCACGAAGTTAAAACATCTAATTAAGCATCTAAACAAAAAGATAAGTCAGAAAGCAATTCAAATTACTTATAAAGATACATATATTCCTGAGGTGTGTTAATTTTATCTGAGCTACAAGAGCAGTTTTAGGATCACCTCAGACTTCTTCCTAAGCCCATGGTGGGGAGGGATGTAAGGTCAACTGTTTGGTGTTTCCAAATGAGCATGTGATTTCTTCTTTTGAAGTAATGAGCTGAAGAAATGGTGATGGTTGACCCAAATAAGCAAACTAAATTTGCATTTATTCTTCATTTTATTTTTCTCATTTTAGTGAAGTGTACACATTTTGATTCCACTTTTCTGCATATCCATATGGACTTTTAATATGAGTTAGATTTACATTACATAAATCAAATTGATCTTATTTCATCTAGTTCTTCCTATTGGCCCTGGCCCATTTTGAAGAGTGGCCTTGGGAAAGTTACTGAAAAATTCTCTGCCTAAAAAAATAGTATACATCCCAAGTTCTTCATGTGATTCTACTTACTCTTTAAGTTATAGACTGTAAACCTTCAAGTTAAGTCACTGTGGAATGTGTTCAATATAGACTCTTTTTGCATGACAGGATAGCACTTTTACATTTTTAAAATGATTAATGTGAGATCACTCATGGAAGAGATATCAAATGGTCTTCCTTTCCACTCTAAGACTTAGACCCGAATTCCATACCTATTCCAGCAAAGACTGTTTAATGCTCACATGTGACAATACTCTTAACAGACATTCTGATGAACAAAATACAATTAAACTTGCTAATTCAACAAATTAGTTTGAATACAGGTGGTAGTTCAGGGGACATTTTGTATACAAATGTGGATTAAAAAAAAAACAAAGTTCTCTCTCTCTCTCTCTCTCTCTCTCTCTCTCTCTCTCTCCTCCTCCTCCTCCTCCTCCTCCTCTTAAAAGCAAGTTTTCTCTGATACTATTTCAGAATCAAAGTTGAGAGCATGCTGCATGATCGATAGCATAGCAAAACCACTTCTGGAGCCCATGTGATGTGGGAATGTAACTATTTTGTACCAAATCATCCAAATGAGGCTTATATATCTAATTTTATTATCAACGAGACTTTCATGGCAATCTTCTCCTCTTTCAACAAGTGCCTGTCATCCACTCATCAATTCCCTCAGT
The DNA here is from genome assembly GCF_049901715.1 of Pseudonaja textilis. Lineage (NCBI taxonomy): Eukaryota > Metazoa > Chordata > Lepidosauria > Squamata > Elapidae > Pseudonaja > Pseudonaja textilis. The sequence continues at coordinate 27,337,330 of NC_142008.1, read as the reverse complement.
GACGTAAGTTAACAAATGGTTTTGTACACTATATACATACACTAGTATATACTTGCTTAGAAGATACAGGAATTTGTTCACACATTCTAGCTATCTCTAGGACACTGATGAAACAAAATTAAATGAAGTGTGCTATTTGCAAAATTAACACCCTTGACTACACACTAACTGATTTTGGACAAGTTCTAAGCTACCTTAAGCTTATGTTCAGAACAATTCTAGAAGTAAATTCCATTGTGTCTCAGGGGAATTATGTGATGGATATATTCCAAGAAGCAAAAGACAACTCGGTTCAGATAGTTTATATCAGAGAAAGAGGGTGAAGTGAGCTCTTCACTAACATTTCCCAGAGTATAGATTTCTGTCCATGGATGAGGAACAATGAAGAGATCTGCTTGGAAGACTCACACATCAGTCTGGTCAAAGGAAAGCAAACTAAGTCATGGAAAGCTTATACAGGTAGTCCTTGACTTAGAACAATTTGTTTAGTGTCTTTTCAAAGTTTCAAAGTTACAGCAACACTGAAAAAAATAACTTATGATCATTTTTCACACTTACGACTGTAAATCCCAGTGGTCACATGACCAAAATTTAGATATTTGGCATGTATTTATGATGGTTTCAGTATCCTGGGATCATGTGATCATCTTTTGCAACCATCTGACAAGTCAATGGGGAAGTCAGATTCACTTAATTAACCATGTTACTAACCTTATTGCAGTGATTCATTTAACAACTGTGGCAAGGAAGATCACATAATATGGCAAAACTCCACAACAACTGTCGTACTTAGCAATAGAAATTATCAACTCAATTGTGTTAAATTCTTCCATTCCCCAGCATTCAGGAAGAACTGAGGATGTTTCTTGGATAAGAAGTGAAATATCTTCAAGAAAATAAAAAGTCCAGTTGCATTTTGAAAAAAAATTTTTTTTCGAATAACTTTTGTGTGTTTGGTCTATAACTCTATATTTAATGATTAACTGAATAAACTAAATGCAGTTAGTACAGCTTGGTCCCATCAACCTCAAACCTGCTGCAATATATCAACTGGAACAAAGCATGTTTTCCAGGCAATAATGTGGCATGGCCTGTTTTTTTTTGGGGGGGGGGGAGAGTCTCCCAGGCCCTCTCCCCTCTGTTAATATGCTATCTTCAAAGTCTTTTAAATGGGGAGGAATGGTAGAAAAACAAGTTGGATGCTTGCAAATTACCTCCTCTTGTACAGCTTTCTGCCAGGACAACATGGAATTTGGAGTGCAAAGTATTTTCTTTCCTCTTCTCATAGGTTCTTTCTTTCTACCCTACCTTGCAATAATCCTGTGATAAATAACCAGAACATGATAAACTGAATTTTTTTTTTTGCCCTCTTATCAGCCCACACCCACATTTGTTTGGACGTGCTGAAACACTTCATGTGAATCCTACCTCCGCTTCCAACGATATTATAATGCACCTTTTAATTTTTATTTCATGACTAGGTTGGGGTGATAAAGGGTTGGAGTAACTAGGGATGATAAAGAAATCTTCCTTGGAGTGTTTAAATAAATCCACATTTAATTATTCAAGCTGTGGATATTACTGTGGTGTAATTTTCTCATGATACTATAATAATATCTGCAAGAAATACCATTTGCCTGCAAGCAAAAATTGATCCGACCACAAAATAGACTAAGTAATCAAAAATGAAGAAGCCAAAGAGCTCAGAGAATATCTAATGTAGAATTCAAACACGCACCTGACATGCAATAGTCCAAACTTAACAACTGTTCATTAGAAAAACAAGAGAGTCTGGATGGTGGATATGGCAGAACCTGGAGAAAACAGAAGGAACTGGAGGAGATCACAAAATAGGAAAACTCGCAAATAAAACGACTGTGGCAAAAGAAAACAAAGATGGTACTGATAGGCACATTGGGTGCAATCCCAAATCCACTGGAACACTACTTGAATACCATCAGCATTGACAAAATCACCATGTCAATTGCGAAAGGCAGCTTTACTTAGAACAGTTTTCATACTACAATGATACCTTTAACACCAATACCACTATCTCCTGACAGACAATGCAACCAACCATAATAGTAAGCATTCCTTGCCTTCTGTGCAATATGTTGTATACAAGGGAAGCATTCCTGCTTGAATTTAATTAGAATGAAAGCATACCACCATTTCCCCATCATTTGTGGACTCAAGACATAAAAGAGCTAACACCACCACAGATTCCTAGATAACACACACATAAGCCCTCAAATACTGTTACTCACTACTCAAACTTACTCACTCTTCCCTACCCTGCTGCTATTCCAACTAGTACTCACTACCCCACGTGAGTACTGCTAGAGAAAAGCATCCCTTTCTAATTGCTTTAGGTTGCTTTACTTCCACACACAGATACACACCACCTTCTCTTCCCGCTCCAATGTTTCATAGCAAAGCTTTTATAGTCAGTCTTGCTGTGCTGTCTGAAGAGAGGGCTAACAAGAGAACAGAAGTACACAGGTGCTGGCAGTTTTCTGGACAGCCTACTCTCTCACACTGAACAGTGCAGTTCTGAACATGTCTATACAGAATTAAATTTTACTGCTTTCAACAGGTCTTGTATGGATTTACATGGTTTTATCTAAGTAATGTCATGTTTTACACAGATTATTTCTATTGGTCACTGTAAAATAGATTCAACACACAATGAAACTATAATGGCTCAATTAAAAAAAAATGAAAAGTTTTAATCATTAGCTATACCAACCATGCCAAAAAGCCACTGATCTAGGTATTAGCCAATGCCTAGAAGATTTATTTTGTCTTCTAATCCAAAAAGGCTGTTTCTTAATATTTATTTATTTACCAAATGTATATGGCTGTCCATATTGTAAGAGTGCTTTTGGACAGTATATAGCAGGGGTGGCGAACCTGTGGCATACGTGCCAGAGATGGCATGCAGACCCCCCTCTGTGGGCATGCGCACTGTCGACCCAGCTCAGGTCTGCCGTGCATGCATGCACGCCTCCCACTTGTCAGCTGTTCTTCATGTCTTTGCAGCACGTGCACAGTGGGGAGGGGCACGCACAGGGAGCACATACATGCACAGGGACAGGTGCATACACGGGGCACACCGCATTTTGGGTATGCATGCTTTCCCCATCACTGGTATATAGCAAAACAATAAACAATATTCCTTGGTTGATAAGGGAATTACAAGTAGAACTATGGATGCTAAATGTGATCATTGAGCAAGTTCTCGCAGATGAAACATTCTTTTCATAACAAAATACAAATCCATGCCATTCAATTACAGTGGGAAAATATGTAACACATAAAAGTACTACATTTTTGCAAATACTGGTAACTATTCACAAAATCTATAACAAGAGCGATATAGTGAGAGTCCTGCCTAGGGGTGTAAAACACAGACCATGGGACAATGCTGGGAAACTCATATACATTTACTGTTCAAAATGTTAACTGTACAGAAAAATTCATGCATACATGAGAAATAGACAGGATGTGATTGTCTCTTTGTATAAAATAGAAATATCATACATTCTTGCTATTCTTCATTTTTGACCTAAATTTCTAAGGAACTTTTGTTGCATGGCAATGAAAATGTGTTACCTACAGTAGTTCTTTCATGTTTTAGAATAGCCAAATTTTTATTTCTGTTCTAATTGCCTCTGGTAAAAAAAAATTCTGCAAAAGTTAATGGAAGCCAACTCACCATATAACTTCATAGCTTCCCCCCACTCCCTTTTATATCCTACTATGCACATTTGTTGCCTGTGTAAGCAGAATAAATCAATTAATATTGTCAGTTTTCATCAAGGCAGATGCTTCACTGGAATATCTGGAGCAGAACAACCTTTAATCGCGTTACAGTGGAGATGAAGGTATGTCATCACAAATACTAGGAGAAGAGTTGTCATAATCTTTACATTTTTTAGCCCAGAAGGGAATGGAAATAATGTAACTACAAAGTTTATAAAAATGATGTTAAGATTATATTCATGCCCAGAGTGCCTACAGAAATACCACCTATGGCAACAAATAATGAAATTAGATGGTGATGGTGTTTATACAACAAAAGAGGCAGTTAACTTATGATACAACTAGCATAACTTTAAGAATTCCCTCCATAATATTACAAAATGGGCTGAGGGAATGAAAAGTCAATTTGTTTTCTCCAGATAATCTTGCTGCTTTCCTATTGATGTTAACATTGGGATCCTATAACTGTACTCAATAGGTTTGGATGGCTCACTGGTTAGAAAATGTATACAAACTAAGGCACGTATTTATTCATTCTTCTGAGAGATAGTTTCTTCCAAGCAGTTTTAATATATATTTTATTAGAGAGAGAGAGAGAGAGAGAGAGAGAGAGAGAGAGTGTGTGTGTGTGTGTGTGAGAGAGAGAGAGAGAGAGAGAGAGAGAGAGAGATGGATGGTGAGAATATACCAGGTTTCACCCTCCAGGGAAATTCTTTTTCCAGGAGTCTTAAGCAATAAATAATCTCTCCTTGTGTTAAAACAACACTCACTGAAGTTCAAAACAGGAGCATCTGCACTTTGGAATGCTCCCTGGGGTCTCTCACAGAGAACAAAATGCTGAGGTTTGTGAGCCTTATTACAGGGAGTTTCCCATTTATAATAACTTGCTGCACCTTAGGAATCTTCTATCTGGGAGCAATTGTCATTAGAGGCTAAAGTATTGAAAACTCCAAGATATTTGCAAAGCTGGTTGATATTTCTGTACAATGTCTATTAAGGGATTTGAGATTCCTGTTGGATTTCAGATAATATATAAGTATATGGTGATTATCACTATGTCTTATAGTCATTAATCATTTTTGGTAATCATGTAAAATGAAGAATACCTTCCACTGAATTCTCGCAAGACAGCATAAGATCAGAAAGCTGAAGTATGTAGGCTCTAAAAGCTTCTGGATATTTGGTATCTATAGCATTTTCATCTCTCTGGGAAGTGGTGTCATGAGCCCAGGTTGAACCATGATGTATTGCACTTGAAGGTCAATTTAATAGAAGACAAGAGTATTAATTGTCATTGGTCATGGCTGCTCAAAAAAACTATATTGAGATACATATTGGGCATCCTTTTTTGGCTAATTTACCAGTATCTGGTTAGGTGGCCAACCAGGGGTGGGATTCTACCAGTTCGCACCTATTTGCTAGAACTGGTTGTTAATATTCTAAGCAGTTCAGAGAACTGGTTGTTAGAAGAAATTACTGGCCTAATCCTGTAAGGAAGGCAGGAAGGAAACATTCTGGTGTTGCTTACAGAAACTGCCTCTCCGTTAACCCTTATTACATTCTTGGCAGGACTAGACCTCCTGTCTCAGGAACTTCTCTGGAGTTTGTTTTTTTTTCCAACCCTCATTGCTGGTACTTTGCTTGTGTGGAGTGACCATTCGAAGTTACAATGGCACTGAAAAAAGTGACATGACCATTTCTCACACTTACAACTGTTGCAGCATCCCCACAGCCATGAAAGGCCAGGCGAGGAGAGCCATGCCTCGATGTGAGTGATATTGAGTTGGCCACGCCCAGCCAGTAACATGACCACCAAGCCATGTCCATCCAGTCACATGATCACCAAGCCACGCCCACCAACTAGGCCATGCCCACAGAACCGGTTGTTAAAAAATTTGAATCCCACCCCGGTGGCCAACAGCGGGTGAGACATATTTTAGTCCAATTAAGTAAAACAGCATTTATCTGTTTACTTTTTTTAAAAATACTGTCCGAGTATATTCATGAACTGGAATAGAGCATGGTAACAAGGTTAGCCAATGAATAGGCATAGCAACTAAGTCAGCCAATAAGGACCATTTTGGAAACTAAAACTAGAAGTAGCCTAGGCATGGCTCTATATTAAGCTCTGAAGCTGTGTTGAGCTCTGAGTCTGTCTATTGAAAATGAAGCTGCTTTCTCCCTCTGCTGTGTATTATGCTTGCCTGCTGAACTAAAGTGAAACTGATGTCTGTTGCTGAGTTGCTGCTTAAGCTCTGAACTTGAAACATGTCTATTTCTGTCTGAGTTTGCTCCATCTTGGAGAAATCTACAACTGGTTCGTAAAATTTACTTATTATGTTTATAAAGATGTTAAATGAAGCATCAGCCATCTGTGTTTATTTTTTTGGAGCTGAATTAACGCTGCAAAACTCTGAATAAATACCAGAAGATAACCACATTAACCTTTTTTCTGAAAGAATGACAGAATAACTGCTGCCTCATTCGAGGTGAACAAATTCACTGTGATATTTTTCTTAACCTAGGCTACTTTATTCTTGGTGATATGAGACCATTATATTCATTCTCTCTCTTCCTCCCTCTCTGGACATGCGTGCTAATTTAGGAACTTGTTCCTTCTAATTAGCTGGATTAAAACACCATGAAGTCTACTGATAATAACATCTTCAAATTGTACCATTCAATCTGTATTGTGAAATAAAAAAGGCTTACAAAACTTGAATGGTACTTAGGAGGTAGCCATTATGTGGTACTGTCTACATATGTTAGCCATAGCACTCATCATCCTGAGTTAGCATGACACCAAATTAGGGAAAATATAAACATGCATAGTATGGAAATAACAATGTATACTATAGCGGACAGGTTTCTGAGTCGGACAATATTTAATGAAATGCAGCTGAGATGCTGACACAAAAATGATAGTTTTCTTCCACTGTTATTTCCTTTGCAGCTGGCATTTATATCCTACTATTGATTCTGGAGATTACGTATAGTTATGAAGAATAATACAGCCTACCTTCCAGGATTTTTCAGATCTCCCTTAAAACCATTTATCTTTAAGGTCCTGGACACCTAAGAGGCCTCCCTCTTCAACTGAATCTTCCTGCCCGTGAAATCAGAAAGAGAAGTTTTGTAAGAGACACCTCCCTGAGGAAATGCCTTTTTGATTACGACTGCAATCTGTGGCACAGCTTACTCCAGATACATGGTCATCTCTTACTGAAGAGGCCAATCTGGACTTCCAAAGTGTTGGGCTGTTGTTCTGAACTCCAAGCCTGGCAATCAGACCAACAGCCCAACTACTATTTATGTTGAAATATATTTCAACTTCCAAAATGTGTGTTGTAAAGAGCCAGTTGTTTAAGAAAGTTTTGGGCATATGGAAGTTCCCAAGGAAGGTGCTCTCACTGGATGTTGATCGGGTTGGCACAATACTTTTAATTATAAGTTTTATTTCCCAGAGGCTGCTCAGAATCTATGGAAATTACTGGCATCAAACTCAAGTATGTAAGTACAGGTAGTCCTCGACTAACAAACTTTTGTTTAATGAACCTTGGATATTAAAGTGGCATTGAAAAAAAGTGACTTATGACCATTTTTCACTCTCATGACCACTGCAGTATTCCTATGGTCACATGATCAAGTCTGGACACTTCGCAGCTGGCTCATATTTATGACATTTATAGTGTCCTGGAGTCATGTGGTCATTTTTCATGACTTTCCAACAAGCAAAGTCAATGGGAAGCTAGATTCCCTTTACAACTAGGGTACTAATTTAACAGCTGTAGTGATTCATTTAGCAAAAATGACAAAAAAAAGTCATAAAATAGGGCAAAATTCACTTATCCACTGTCTCACTTAGCAACAAAAAATTTGGGCTTAATTGTGGTCATATGTCGAGAACTACCTGAACATAAAAGGAAGCAAGCAAGCAAGTAAGTAGTCATTGCTGAATTTGATGAGAGCAAATTCCAAAGGATACATTGTTTTAATCTAGGACAGAAATGGGCCATATGCTGTGGGTTAAAAGGGGTCCATGCTACAACATAAGCAATGATACATTTAATTTATTGGTTCTGAATAGCAGGCTTGCCCTCACATAGATGAAATCATTTATTTTGAAATGCATTAAAAAGCAACAGCAGCTAGGTTGATTGATTGAAAACAGAAAGAAAATCCACAGGTAATAATTTTATTGAAATCAAGTAAAGTAACACAAAAGTGTGCACGATTTTGATTCTTTATTAGGAAAAACCAAGACGTAGTATTTTCAGCACTTGCTGGAGAATCCTGGGAATTGAAATCCACATGCCTTCAAGTTGTCAAGGTTGAGAAACACTGGTTCACACGTAATGGTCTCAGTGCAATTGCTCCCCTGTTTCTGAGGGACTATCACCCATATTCCATAACCTGGACCAAATAATGCATTCAAATAAAGAGACTTTCTTTCAAGCGATATATTTAGCATCACTTGCAATTTGGCCCCCATGTATCCTATTGTGCCATGGGATCTAAAAATATCCAACGTATCTCCTTCATCCAATCATCCATCAACAAGAAATCTGCCATCGGATGCCAACAGAGTCCTCCTGCTGCTTCCAGAGCAGAAACATGCAATTGTCTACACAAGGGAATACATGGATGTGAATTTGACATCAAAAAGGGCAACATTAAAAAAAACAGTGGGAGAATATTTCAATTCTCCCAGCACCCCATGACATTTTGCTATTGGCTTCAGAGTCCCCAGACTTCAGAAGAAAACTACAGTATGAAATTGTATTCATCAACACATTCCCACTGAGATTCATTTCCACAGTAGGTGTTCAATTAGGTTCGAATAGCTGCAAAGATAACATTATCACAGTGACTACTACTATGAGGGAAGATACTGCTGCTCTTATCATGTATTCTTTTAGCCTCAACACAAAAATATTACTAATATTTCCATTACCCTGTCCACTGAATGATCTTCAACATCCTTATAATGGAGCTTAATTAACAAAGCATGGTTAAAAATTCTAGCTTACCAATATATATATATGACTTCAATAAGAGATTCTACCCTACCTCTTGTTGCTATTCTTGTTGAGGGCTTCTTGTGTCTCCCACATACACCCCGGAGAAGAAAGCCAAATTCCTAACAGTTTCTCATGACATTTATAATGTCATTCTCATAGTATTCCATAAGATGTAACACTCTGGCTATCAAAAAGAGCAGAGTACTCCAAACTCTGTCATAGGATTTCCACAAATACGTAAATAAATGTCAGGGCTAAAACACAAGTTAGCGCTGAACTGTCCCAACATTGCCAAGACAGCCACAAAATGCCATGTTTTTAAGAAAAAGAAAATACAAGCATCATATTTCAAGAGATCACCAAACCTTGTAAATATGAAGGCACATGGATGTCAGAGTGGGAGAAATTAATCCTAAAGAACTAGTATTTGTATAATTCCAACAAAACAAGAATTTGATGAGAGCTAATGAGCTTAACTAGGGCTTGTTGCTGCAACAACAGCTTTCCTATAAACATAATTTTATACCTGCATGGGGTACCTAAATGCTCCTATTAAAAATCTACTTGCAGTGTGATCCCAACCATACAGTAGTATATCTTAAAGAAATTTTAAGAAATGATACAAATACTAGTTAAGACATCTGTAACTAAACAATTGGCATCTGATATGAAGCAATATAATGCAGACATATAGAATAATTCTATGTATACCGGTATTTATTTAGATGTAATTTCTAGGAGTTATTTCCTGATAATGGAGGTGCATCTTTCCTGACAACCATATGCACACCTAACAGGGAAAAGGCCCATTTAATTAAATGTTTTTTTCTGATTAAGGTGCATTCCTCTGTTTTCTTACCTAGGAAAATGTCCCACTCAGTTTCATAGGACTTAAGTACATAGGCATATATCATTACAGTGTTAATGCACGGGGCCTTCACTTGTCAATTATTTTACAAACCTTGAGGTTTTAAAACAGTTGCTATCAAATGAGAATGTTCCATCTATGCTTTAAAAAGCCTGCTTTTCCAATTTTTGCAGATCAAGTGTTTTTCAGACTTAGAAAATTACTCCTAGTTTTCCCTTTTTTTGGCCCTAGGCATCCAGCAAAACTAAATTGAATCAAATTATTGGCTTGTTCTCACAACTTCCTAGCCAAGCCACTGTAATTTATAAAACATAGTTTATAAGCAGAAACCTAACCAATTTTTGGTTTACTGAAGAAACTGTGGTTATATAATCATGTCTTAACATGTTTTAAAATAACTAACATGTGATGCAATTCCCAAAATTCTTACAAGAACTGCTGCATGGCTACAGGTTTTAAAATACAGATTATTATCAACAGTTAAACTGTTAAAGTCATTGAAGTACTGATTGTTCAACAGTTCAGTCCTGAACTTCTAATATTCTCTTCTATCAATAAGAACTATTTGGCCCAATTATTAAACAGAAGAATATTTTAACTATTTTATTAACTGATGGTGAAGAAGCAGCAACCACTGTAGAGAGCTCCTCCAGAAAAGTATTTATCTATCAGGCTGCTTTTAATCTATTATTTTAAATGCTCTGCCTTCCAATGCTTTACATCCTTTAAATCCTCTGCTGCCCCATTGGAAGCCTCAATATTTAGAAAGAGCTGAGAATACTCCAGGATATTACTGAAGTTCACAAGAAAGTGAAGAAAGAGACATCGTGCACATTCTGCTACAAAAGCTATATCCAGTTGAAAATAGACAGTTACCTAATGAATAGGCAGTCAAGTTCTGTAAGAGTTCCTACTCCCTCAAATCCCATGGTTAGATATTACGCTTTAGAGTGAGTTTACAAGCAGAGATGGAAAGTCAACAACTTACAGATCTTTCTTCCTCAATGGAAGAGAGATACCCCTCCAAATACACAGGTGCAATCAGCTCTGCAGCTGCAGTTATTACAAGATGAGGGTGTATATACTAACCTGATAAACTTAAATGAAATGTAACTGATATTTTAATCAGACAAAGCCAGCTCCCAGAGGAAATGATTCTTTATCTTTGATTTGATATCCGTGATTAAAACCAAAGTGAACTCATTAAAAAAGGTCTTTGTAAAATATATTGAAAAACAGTCAAGTGACAACCCTGCTACAGCACAGATCTGTATAAAGTGTGCCACAAAAGCAACCAGCAGAGAAGCTATCGGCAACTTTACCTCTACGCTACACCATGGAAAAGAGAGAAATGATCAGAGAGAACTGAGCACTCTCATAGGAAAGGGTAAGAAATAAGTTGTCAGTGGGCATGTAACCAAAGAAGAAAAACATTCAAATCACCAGTACTATCTACAACTATATACAAAGTACCTTGTAAATATTAATAGAGGACTTATTTATCTTTAAGCCACCTTCTACTTTACATTATTTACAAATTAAATGATTTGAAAGTTGCTCAGTATAATATACAAAGTCATTCAATCTGTTTCATTCTTTCTTGACCAAAACAGCCAAGCCTGTTTATCACCCAAAGTGTCCGCAGAATTCCAGATTGGAAAAGGATTGCCTTCTTTATGCTTATAATGAACAAGCCATATCTGTTGCATACCTGATAGGCAATTTGAGATTGCATTGAATTCTTGAAAGCTTTTACTTAATTAGAGCCATTCAAATGGCAAAGTTTTATACTGTGAAACAACTCCTATGCTTGCACAGTAACAGTTTTGCCTTAAGTCGAAACAAGATGCAAATATGGTATACAATTCATCTGCTTTTCTGCTAAGATGCTTACAATACTAGAGTTCTCACTACTCTCAGCTACATATGCTTTCACCATATGTCACAGCTATAACTTCACTTGCATAAAGTAATAAACTGGAAGTGTCTACTAAGCCAGAGGCAAATAGGCTTGTTTGGTATAGAGGCATTTCTCAAACTAATGGGAACAGAGCTGACCAGCATAATTGAAAGCAACCTGTCCCTTTAGTGTCTTACTTCAGATCCAGGAATTTGTTGGGATGTACATGTTAACAAAGGTATGTATCTCTCAGACTCTATAGTTGCCTGATTACAATTGCTAGAAATCATGGGAACTGAAATTTGACTCACCTGGAAGACTGGAAGAAAGCAGTTTAATAAAATGGAACCAAAGTTCAGAGGAGAAAGAGCCAGATGGGGTAATATATCTGCCCATGATTTTGAAAGATCCAACTGTAATTATCCTTGTTCCTGACTAGAATCTTATCTGCTAAATTTTCACAGTCCCTTCTCAATGGCTAATTATTTTCCTATCTCCTTTGTTATTTCAAATTGCACCAGATGCTGACCTAGGCCAGGGCATAAACACATGCATTATAAGCTGAATTTAAAATGTCATGTTATTTTTCTGCTTCAGAATTTTAGCTATAAGAGGGCAAGGAAATGAAAGATTTCTTCAGATGACCAAAGTTCATACCAGCCTTTATCACAACAATCCTATCCCCTTGCAAGTCTATGAACCAAAATATTAGGGAATAGTCACTGGAGAACATGGAGACTCAAATCCCCATTCACCTATGACATTCACATCTTGGAACCAGTCATTGTTTATTAATCTGACTTATCTTCCAAGATTTTTGTCAGGGCAAATGGACAAGGAAAACTCTAGCTGGCACTTTTATTCACCTATCAAAGACCTGCAATAGTGTCATTATTATATTTTTGAATAATTTTAAAAATTACATTTTATTAAATAATAATAGTCCATCACCATCTTCTATATACAGAGAGAGCCTAGATGATAGACGTTATTTGAAAAATACTGAGACTGGAAAAATATTCACTACAATATAACTTTCCAGGGTAACAAGATTCAGTGAAGATTATGTTAATATGCCATTTTCTAGTACTTTTAAAGTACTGTCTTTAGGATCATAGTCAACATTAAAAAAGCAGTATGCCTTCAAAAGATTTGAATTAATACCAAAAGTCTCTTTATTTGGTTCTGTCAGAATTAAAATCCTTTTTTTTTTGAAAATGTTATTTGGGTTTTCACAAAAACAAAATACAAACAAAACATCTTTTTTGAAAATAGCATGGTCCCAGGTTATCACTTCTTCATACAGACACAAAACTCAATTTCATGCTCATTTTTATATTCTATTCCATATCTTATTACCATTTTATATTTTCTACATAGTTTTTCCCCTCTTTTAATTTTCTCAATTCAAATCATTATATTTATACTTTTGTCTGTCCTGTTACAATTTCACATTATCTTTTCTTATTAAGCAAATTTTTCCCTGTAGTTACCAATTAGAGTATGACATCCTTTAATTTTACCCATTCAAGCTCTTATTTAAGCTTCAATGTATAGCTTTAAGATTATAGCATTCAATATAATACATAACTTCCAATCGAATTCTGCTTGGTACATTCTTAAAATAAACACTATATTCTTAAAAAGAAAAAATTATATATATATGTAAATAAAACACATTCCATTCCAATTCAATTCTATCATTAATATGCATTAAAATCTTAATATCTTTAACATTTCTTTTCAATTGAATATCATACTTCCTTGGGAATACTTATAAACTTTCCATAGTTAATTCTTTTTTTTCCATATTTCTCACTTATATTTTTATAAATCATTACTAATAATTAAAAATGTTCCCTTTTAATTCTCTCAATCATTTTAATTCATTTATTTATTAACAAACATCCCACTGCATTACAATAAATATTTTATACATCATCATATTTTCTAAAGTTATTTCTATTTGTAATATAACAAAGCAATCTTATGTACCTTTGCAGAATCCCTTTTACAATTAAATTTTCACCCATTATCTCTAAACAAACTTATGGTTACAATCCTTATATCTTTTCCCTGTTTCTCCATTTCTTGTTTCTGTCTTTTACAACTTCTTTTCCTAGCCTTCTTCCCCCTCTTCTTCTCCCTTCTCTTTTTACCCCCTCATCTCTCTACTTCTAACTCTCTCATCTGTAATCCCCTCTTCTGTTGCTTTCTAATATTATACTTATCTTTCAAATTGTTCTTCTTCTTTTGGGTTGCTTTTTCTAATCTTAAACCTTTCACTCTCTTTCCCCCCTTTTCTTTTTTCCCCCCACTTGAAATTATTTGATCATTAAAGATGGCTTCTTCTTTGTCCCAGTCTTCTTGTTCTAGATGATAGACGTAATTTGAAAAATACTGAGACTGGAAAAAATATTCACTACAGTATAACTTTCCAGGGTAACAAGATTCAGTAAAGATTATGTTAATATGCCATTTCTAGTACTTTTAAAGTACTGTCTTTAGGATCATGGTCAGCATTAAAAAAGCAGTATGCCTTCAAAAGATTTGAATTAATACCAAAGGTCTCTTTATTTGGTTCTGTCAGAATGAAAATCCTTGAAAAGTAAATAACTTCTCCTATCTTGCTGTTCTTGCCTTCGTTTCCAGAATTAACTTAAAAGGAACTGTATTCAACAAAACAAATATTTTGTGAATGTAAAGCTGCTTTCTTGTTAGTCCTCTCAGACCTGTCTCTCTTGTCCAAGTGACTAAAATGCCTTGTCACTATTCACACAATGTTTCTGGATCAAACAGTGTTGAGATTGTTCAGATTTAGTTTGCTTTTCCTTGCCATAAAAAGAATAGGAACAGGTTAGCTTTTTTTTTTTTTTTGCAGTTAGCTAGCTGGAGAAAGGGTGAAGAAAATGGAGTGACATTCATTCAGTGAACCCAAAATATTGCTGAAGATCTGGAAGACAGTGGACGAAAGGGGTCTCAGTGGCATAAATCTCTGATCTGACATTGCCCTTTAGGTGTCTACTGAAGTCAGTTGGACCAATCAAAAATAATCAGGGGTGGGATTCAATTTTTTTAACAACTGGTTCTGTGGGCGTGGCTTAGTTGGTGTGCATGGCTTGGTGGTCATGTGACTGGGTGGACGTGGCTTAGTGGTCATGTTATTGGCTGGGCATGGCCAACTCAATATCACTCACATCGAGGCACCATCTCCTTGCCTGACATCTCATGACTGTGGGGATGCTGCAACAGTCTTAAGTGTGAAAAATGGTCATAAGTCACTTTTTTCAGTGCCATTGTAACTTCGAATGGTCACTCCACACAAGCAAAGTACCAGCAAAGGAGGGGGAAAAAACTCCAGTGATGTTCCTGAGACAGGAAGTCTAGTCCTGCCAAGAATGTAATAAGGGTTAACAGAGAGGCAGTTTCTGTAAGGAACACCAGAATGTTTCTTTCCTGCCTTCCTTACAGGATTAAGCCAGTAATTTCTTCTAACAACTGGTCCTCCAAACTGCTTAGCATATTAACAACTGGTTCTAGCAAATAGGTGCGAACTGGTAGAATCCCACCCCTGGAAATAATCCACTCACTACTTTCAGTACTGTAAATGTTAAATGCAAATCATTGATTCAGAATGTGTCATCTTGGATTTGTGTTGGTAAAGCAAATGCACAGCAAAGATACACCGCTACTTCTGATGTAAGTTAATAGTGAACTTTAAAAATGAAAATAAGGCATTATAGTATAACCATATAGATCACACTGATATAGAACCCCGTTGCTCTTGAAGCTTTTTCTTTTCAAATGCTTTAAAACTACACCTCCAATTGGGGTCAACAGTTCATGCATGGAATCAGACATCTTACATCAGAGGCTTCACATCACTTATATTCACATTTCTCTGAGGTGATACTTGTGCTAATGGACTGCAGTCTGCAATAGATGGAGCTGACTTAATGTATCCTAATTCCTTTCTAAAACAAGATGATGCTTCTCCAGCAGTTACCAAGCAATTCTATTTTTCTGACTGATAAAACTTCCAAGGAAGTAATGCTTTTTTTTTAATTCTTTCAAAAAAATCTCTAAGATGCATATGAATTATTATGACTTAAATACAAACAAGAAAAGATTTTCTGAAAACTTATGTAAACCCATATCCTGGACATAGTAATTAATTCAAAGCAGGGAGTTTTAAAATATCTTCATGGATGTTTCAGTGGCACTAGATTTTTATAGCACTCTTGGCAGTTTTTTAAAAAAATAGGTCTGAATGATGTAATCAAAATCTCCTAGTAACAGCGCTGTGCAAAATTAATCTTATAAAACAATAAAAATTAAGATCTATTGTAAATGATCATATCTGATGCGACTAAAGAAATGAGATTTAATTTAATCCCCACCTTTTTTAGTAGCCTTCAAACACCACCACCTCATTAGTGGATTTAAAAAGAAAAAGCCACTTCCAAGAAAGTTCTTTTTTAAAAAAACATTTAAACCATTAAAACTACAACCTGCTAATGGTGCCTGGGTGACAGTTAGATAGTCTGTCTCCATGTCACATGAAACTTTTCCAATTTTTCACTGCTCCTCTCCCCCAAATGGTTAAATAGTTCGAAGACTTAGCAACTTCAAAATGTGAACAGAAAAAGAGTAAAAATATTTATTTTAATTTTTTTTAATGTATTTATTTTGTCAAGTGATTATAAGATAACAGGTTTAAGTATCCATCCCATGCTGTCATAAATCCACAGTAATGAAAAATACCCTCACTCAATTTTACTGAAAATAAAATATATCCTTTATTTCATAACATTGTATGTCTATTTGTCTGACATCATGAAAAATTAATAAATCCAAGCAATACTTATGAGAGAAAGCTTTAAAGCTGTAAATGTGGAAAAACTTTAAACAAGATAAAGAACAGTAAGAAGCACCATTTACATAATCTATATTGAAAATTCCAAAAACAAAACCAGAAACATTAACTATTATTACCTCTAAACAAAGAAATGAATATATATATATATATTTGTTTTCTGAGGTTCTCGCGGGTATTTGTATGTCGAATCTTACGCGGGAGAAAACCCGAACAACCAAAGATATCTCTCTCTCTCTCTCTCTCTCTCTCTCTCTCTCTCTCTCTCTATATATATATATATATATATATATATATATATATATATATATATATATATATGGATCTTTGGTTGTTCGGGTTTTCTCCCGCGTAAGATTCAAGTATCTAGGCAACGTTTCGATGAAGTCTCATTCATCATCTTCAGGCTTCACTACCCACTTCAAACCCCTCCGAGCCATACATGAAGCAAACCGACACCCACTATGAAGATGCAGCACGACCATGAACTCGAAGCCAAACAGCAAGATCACAGCTCACCAACTCAAATCCCCCAGCAACTAAGACTAACCTGAGCACAACCAAGCCCCCACCTGAACAGAACACGCCCAACCAATCAGAACACGGCTAACCCCCCAACCAATCAGAACACAGCCAAACCCCTACCAATGAGAACACACCCCCACCCAATCAGAACACAGCCAAGCCCCCACCCAATCAAGTCCCACCCCACTAGCAGTTAAAAGGAAGAAGCAGCTGCAATCTCACATCACTCTGAGAAGCACAGAGCCGGAGACAGAAGCCTGAAGATGATGAATGAGACTTCATCGAAACGTTGCCTAGATACTTCGAATCTTACACGGGAGAAAACCCAAACAACCAAAGATCCATATATATATATATATATATAATTGAAAGTGGACTAGATAAAGATGAATCTATCGATCTCCAGATTAGTGCCTCTAGCGCTCCAGAATTTACTTAAAGGAAGACCAAGTCCCATATTTGTATCCTATGAAACAGCATACTCTATGTGCATAAAAGAGACCACTAGAAACATATTTTTTGAGACACAGTAGAAGTAGAAAGTAAAAAGCGTTTTGGAATATAACATATAGCACATCCAATTCTCTAGATCTTCACCAAAATATTGAGACTTTTTCCTACTATCTCTCATTTCTCAAGAATTATTTTAGGATTGTTCCTCAGATATTTGAGAAAGTAATTCCTGATTCCCAACAGACCTAGGCAAACACTTTATTTAAGGCATACTGTTGTCTGTTAACAAGAAACTAATTTCATGCCGCTTAGGTTTATTGAATATTGCAGTACTAAGAACATGTGCAGGCAGAGCCTCTGTAAATGCATTAATATAGAAACCATTCTATCTGCTCCACAAAGTCACCATCATAATATGTAAAAGAAAAGGAAACACAAAACAGCAAGACTGTTTGAATACAAATGGCATCCAATGAACACAAAGAACATTCTGAGAGGGCGGAGCTGGCATTGCGACGATACGGCATGCGATCTTGGAGGTCTGAGATTGCTGCCGATATCTTTGCTCCTGGACAGTCCAAACGGATCTAAACCGTCCCGAAGAGATGGTGAATGTAAAGAGCACATCCTATCGATCCCAGGGATACCGCAAAGTCCCTGGTAGATCCAGGAGAAGCTCTTTTTGCCAGCAGCAAAGAGGCAGTCATTAAAGCTGCTGAAGTTGGGACAGCTCCGAAACAAAAGAGAAAGGAAAGAGAAAGTGTGCCGGTTTGGTGAGATTTTTTTCTTTACTTTAAGATTTGAAAGGACACCCTAAGGAAAAGAAAGAATCTGTAAAAGTTTTGACAGAAGTGATTAAGTGGCGATTTTAAACAGGAAGTCAAAGTAATTTTTTTTTTCTCATTACTGGATTTTTTTACACATGATTTTATATTTTGAAGCTGGACTGGTTTTTTTTTTCTTCCACCTATTCTTTCTCTCCTTTTTGACTTTATAATATTTTAGGTTAGAGACTCCCTTCTAGTCACCTTTTTAAATATCTTTTTTCCTTTTTAATTAATTTTTATTATATCTTGTTTGGTAAAGGAGGGGGAAAGTGAAAGCAGAAGAAACTTTGTAACACTGCCAACTAGAGGCTTGGAAATATTCTATTTCTCTTTTGACTAGACAAAGTTGAGAGTTCAAGGACATTACCTGTTTGAGAAGATAGAGGGAAGAGCATGGGAGAGTATTATTGCAGGTGCTCTTCTGGGTTTCTATCAATAGCTGAAGTCTGGTGTTGAAGTTTACAGAGAAAAAAGACGATAAGACTCTAGAGAAGAGAGTTATAAATTTTAACAAAAGCCTTGGATAACTAAACAAGGTGCAGTGTGCTCTTTTTACTTTTTTTAAGCTGGGCTATTTCTTACTTTAACACACCCCCTCCTTACTAGCTTACCTTTTGTAATAGCTATTTGGATCTTTGGCCTTTTGGAACTTCTTTTTGTCTCTCTTTTTGTTTTTGAAGTCTAATTTTTATGTTTGCATTTTATTTTAAAGGAAAAGCTTTAGTATTAATGATTTCCTTCCTTTTTCTTTTTTAAGGGAGTAGTCTCTTTTCTTTTTTCTCTCTCCCTCCCTTGTATTTTTTTTTCTATTTACCTTCCATATTGGATTTTTTTTTTTGTGGCTTTCTTTCTTTTTTTTTGTTATGCATCCTTTTATACCTGAGACTTTTTAATTGGATTAAGGTGTTGCAGAACCTGAAGAACTTTTCTTTTCTCTTCTTTAGTTTTTTATTTTTTATTTTTCTGCCTTTTTGAGGATTTAACATTTTTTTCTTTTTGTCTTTATGGTCTTTTCTTCTATTTTTGAGTTTTTACTGCTATCTAACCAATCGATTGGATTAAGGTATACAAGAACCTGAAGAAATTATTATTGTCGTTGTTGTTGTTGTTATTTGGCTTCTTTTTCCCCACTATTTTTACTTGGAATTACAATTGGTTATTTCACAAGTGGATTAAGGTCTAGAAGAACCTGAAGATTTTGAATTGTCTGAAATGAGTAGGAAACTAACAGCCCCTGGTTCCTCAACTTCTACTTCTTCCTCTTCACCATCTGGAGGACAACACGCAATACAGACGATGTTACAGCAAGAAAAAGAACAGAAATTCAAAATAAACAAATAAGAACAGAGAATACTGAAAAGAGAACAGAGAACATTGAACAAAGAACAGGAAAAGCTAATGAAAAGGTGGAGAATATTCAACAAATGATGATGAAGTATGATGAGAGATTCCAAAAAATTGAAGAAGATAAACAAAGAGATAAGAAGATTGGAGATATTGATAGCAGATTAACTGTGGTTGGATGTTGAGATGGGAGATGGACAGATCAGAATTTTATCTCAGATTCCAAAACATAGAGGAAGAAAAGGGACAAAACCTAGCTGAGACAATGAAATTTTGGCTGAAGCTCTGGAAATAACTAAAGAGAAGATGATGGATAGAATAGACGAGGTTTATCAAATCTTCACAAGATATGCAATGAGAAATAGCTTACCAAGAGAAATTCACATTAGATTTACAAAGAAAGACATTAAAACCAAATATTGCAAGTGGCAAGAGAGAAAACATTGAAATATAAAGACAAGGAGATTGTGGCCCTGAAACAAGTACCCAGAGGAGTGAGAGAGATGAGAAGAGAATACCGATTTCTGACTAAAATTCTACTTAAAAAAGAGGTGAATTATAGATGGCTGATTCCAGAAGGTTTAATGTTCACATGGCAAGAACAGAGACATAGAATTGACTCAATTGAGAAAGCTGAATTATTTTATACAGAATATTTTGGAGGGAAAGAGGAGGAGGCAAAAAAAAGAAATGTCACTAATTGAATTCCAAGAGGACTCCCAAATAGTAACTGAAAAAGAAGAAGGTGCAGTAGGCGGAAAGATGGAAGTCAAAGAACAACGTGAACCAAGATCTACGAGAGCTGCTAAACCTAACTACAAAATATAACCATGGAAGAGAAAAAAGTGATTACAATTAACATAAATGGACTTAACTCAGCTGTTAAAAGAAGGAAAACTTTCCATAAATTAGAGAAATTAAAATTTGATATAATCTGCCTACAAGAAGTACATATTAAAAAGCAACATGAACAATTGCTGATACAGCCCAAATTAGGGAAAATATTTACTTCTTTGACACAATGCAAGAAAAGAGGAGTGGTTTTATACATTAAAGATATTATCCAAGTGATATTGATCTATACTGATGACCATGGAAGATTACTAATGGTGGAAATAATGGACAATAATATGAAAACACTCCTGATTGCAATCTATGCCCCGAATGACAATCAAGAAGAATTTTTTAGAAAATTACATATGAAAATAATTGAACTGTACTATGCTAATATAGTTATGATGGGAGACTTTAATGGAATTGTAGATAATAAATTGGACTATACAGCACATAAAACAACAAAGCAAAACAGAAAGACTCTCCCTAAATCTGTTTTTTAAATGATAGATGAAATAAATTTAAAAGATACATGGAGAGAAATAAATGCTAAGACTAAATAATACACCTTCTATTCAAACAGACATTTATCATGGTCCAGAATAGATATGATATGGATGTCAACAGAATTGTTAGCTAATATTCAAGAAATAAATATGGAAACAAGTACTTGGGCAGATCACAATCCAATGACAATTAAATGGAAAGGACAAAGAAGAATATCTAGATGGACATTAAATAATACTATATTAAAGGAAAAAGACTTCATACAGTGGATGGAGAAAGAATGGTATTCTTCTTTAGAGAAAACAAAAAAGAAGATACATCAATGCAGAACATATGGGATACAATGAAGGCATATGCCAGAGGCTTGATAATAGACTATATAAGGAAAAGTAATACCATGAAAAGACTAACCTCTAAGGCATTAGAGGATGAGTATAAAGGACTTGAAAAAGAGCTACAGAAAATGCCACAGAAAAAAGGACATTAAGTTAAAAATGGATATAATTAAACATAAAATGGAAGTAATGGAAAAAGAACTAGCACAGAAAATCAGAGGTGCGAAATAGAACTATTTTGAAGATGCAAATAAACGAGGTAGATGGTTAGCATATAAATTGAGAAAGGAGAAAGAATCAAGGAAAGTGTTGTAATTAATAGATGACCAAGGCCAACTTTGCTATGGTAGTAAAGAGAAGAAGGAAATTATACGAGACTATTATGGGAAACTATACATACAAGATAATATTGATGAGGAAAGAGTTAAACAGTACTTACAGAATGCTAATCTACCCCAGTTACCTAAAGAGATTGAAACAATGTTAGAAAGCAATATAACAATGATGGAATTAACTGAAACACTTAAGAAACAAAACAATGGAAAGGCACCAGGCCCAGATGGACTTCCGGCAGAATTTTATAAAACACTACAAAAATCGTTGAACCTTCCATTGCTAGAAGTTATGAATAAGGTTATGTTAAAGAAGAAGATACCCAAATCATGGTCAGACGCTTATATTACACTTGTCCCAAAAGAGGAGGCCGATCCATTACAAATCAAGAACTATAGACTTATTTCCTTACTAAATGCAGATTATAAAATTTTTGCTTCAATATTGGCAGAAAGACTTAAAAAAAACTTAAACAATTTTATCCATCTTGATCAAAATGGATTTCTGCCAAAGAGACAAATTAAAGACAATATGAGAGTAATCTTGGACACTTTGGGATACTACAAGGCACACCCTGAAAAACAAATGGCTTTGATATTTTAGATGCACAGAAGGCATTTGATAATATGAATTGGCGATTCATGTTATTACTGCTGGAACAGATGGGCTTTGGTAAAAAAAAATATTCAAGCAATAGAAGCTATATATCATAACCAAACGGCAAAGAGGGAGAACTGACAGACTCTATTGATATAAGAAAAGGAACAAGACAAGGGTGCCCACTATCACCTCTGTTGTTTGTGTTAACAGTGCTAAACAGAAATACTAGAGAAGAAAAGGATATAAAAGGGAAAGGATATAAAAGAAAAGGAAAGGATATAAAAGGATATAAAAGGGATGAAAATCAAAAAGGAAGAATTTAAGTTGCAAGCATTCGCAGATGATCTGGTTTTCATTTTAGAAGACCCACTAGAAACAGCATTAAAATTGATAGAAAAGATAGAGGTATATGGAAAGGTGGCTGGTTTGAAAATAAATAAAGATAAGACAAAGATCTTGACAAAGAATATGCTATCAAGACAAAGGAAGAACTGGCAGATCTATTGAAAATTCAGGTCATGAATAAGATCAAGTACTTGGGGATACATTTGACAGCAAGATGTAGTACACTAAAAGAGAATAATTATATCAAACTCAAGCAGCAGATAGTGCTAGATTTGGCGAAATGGGAAAGTTTACAACTGTCATTAATAGGGAGAATATCAAAAATCAAGATGAATATATTACCCAGAATTTTATATTTGTTCCAGACAATTCCAGTTAGGCTTGGAAAAGATTATTTTGAAGGTTTAAATAAAATTGTATTGAAATATATATGGCAAGGTAAGAAAGCGAGAATAAAGTTAAAACTTTTGCAAGATGCCAGGATAAGAGGAGGATTTGGTTTGCCTAATTGGGAGTTGTATTACCAAACTACAAATTTGATATGGGTTAAGGAATGGATAACATTAAGAAATACTAGATTGTTGATATTAGAAGGACATGATCTGTTGTTAGAGTGGCATGCTTTTCTATGGTATAAAGGAACTAAAACACAGGGGTATTTTAGAAGACATTATATATGGGAGTCTCTGTGGTTAAACTGGGAGAAGACTAAAAGGCAATGTTATTTGAAAATTCCAGTCTGGCTATCGACTATCGAAGCATTTTCTTATCCTATAATATATAAAAAGGAACAAGCAGTTAGATATGGTTAAATATTGAATGAAAAGGGTGAACTTAAATCTATGCAAAAATTAGAGGAACAAGATATAAAGATGAATTGGTTTTCATATGCACAAATACATTCAAGGTATGACAAAGATTCTAAAACAGAAGGTTTCCATGATAAACTGACTGACTTAGATAAGATTTTGACAGGTACTGATGAAAAGGTGATTTAAAAATTGTATGGATATTTATGAGAAATTAAACTAGAAGAAGAACAAATTAAAGAAACTATGATTGCTTGAGGAAAGAATTTTCGATATGGGATTGATCTAGAGAAATGGCAAAAATTGTGGTCTCAAAATTATAAAATGACAATGTCAACAGCATATAAAAAAAATTTGTATAAGATGTTTTACAGGTGGCATTTCCCCCTGACAAGAATAGCAAGAATGTTCAAGAACAAATCTGGAAAATGTTGGAAATGTCATCAGATACCTGGCTCATATTACCATACGTGGTAGACTTGTGCGGATGCCAAAAAATATTGGACTAAAATCCACACGTGGTTGGAAAAAATGACAAAAAAGCATATAGACTTGAAACCAGAGATATTTTTATTGGGAATTTTACCTGAAATATATAGTAAAGAATTGAAATACCTGATTGTAAATGTATTAACAGCGGCTAGGATTGTATCTGCCAAAAACTAGAAAAATGAGAAAATACCATTACAGGAGGAAATCATTAAGAAAATATTGGAGTGTGCTGAAATGAGTAGATTGACATTTGAAATCAGAGAACAAGATGATAAACGATTTTATAAAATCTGGGATCTATTCTATCAATGGTTAGACAATAAAACATGGTAATGAAATATGTAGATTCTTAGAAAATAATAAATATATAAAGATGTATTCTTTTCTTATTATATCTACAAAATGATTGTAAGATAGATTTGAGATGATAATATGAACTGTCATAAAACAAATTCAGTAAAATATGGATTATTTCGTAAAACATGAATGAATAAAAGTATAGTCAAATGATTAACAATGATATTAATGTATTTAATATTTGAAAATATGAGAATATATACAATGTAATTATAACTGAAGACTACGAAATGGAAGCACAAAACAATTTGTAAACCAACCGACACACTGTGTGTGTGTGTGTGTGTGTGTGTGTGTGTGTGTATAGAAGATGGCTTGATGTTTTTGTTTTGTTTGTCTATGTTTGTCTTAAAAACCAATAAAAATTTAAAAACAACAACAACACAGAGAACATTCTGCGACGTTCTCCGTGCAATTTGAAATAATCAATAACTTTTAATGCCACAATGATGTCTCCACTTAACTTATCAATGTAAAATGCATTCAAATGATCATGTGAAAAACAATTAGATTGGGATTAATGATGTAAATATAAGATAGTTTTTATGATTCAATTCTTCAATATTTCCCCCAAAATTCTGTAAGTCCATTTTTCATTCTGAAAACACTGACTGAATTAAAACCACAATTTTAAGCACT
This sequence comes from Pseudonaja textilis, assembly GCF_049901715.1. NCBI lineage: Eukaryota > Metazoa > Chordata > Lepidosauria > Squamata > Elapidae > Pseudonaja > Pseudonaja textilis. The sequence continues at coordinate 27,312,500 of NC_142008.1, read as the reverse complement.
AAATTCAGAAATGGGCAACTCATAACCTGGAGCCAACATCTATTCCTTTTTGCCTCTTCTTCTTTCTCTTTCTGATCTATCTATCTATCTATCTATCTATCTATCTATCTATCTATCTATCTATCTATCTATCTATGCTTTTCTGTCATCTTTTTCATCTAACTTCTTTTCCCATTGTACTCCTTTCACAATACCTACTTTCTACTTATTCAAAACTCCTTCTTTCTCTCGTCCACTAAGCAAAGTAAGTTATCCTCTAAGCCCAGTAAGTTCATATAAAGTTTGAAATGCAGGGATTATTCACTCCTATTTTCTCATCTGCTCAAATGCTATTTCCCCAGTGAAAGCTAACCCCAAATCTTATTATCTTATCCTTCACAAACATTTTCTACTGATGTGTTTTCACTGTTATTCTCAATAAAATCGAATCTTTTTCTTGAGGCACATGGACACTATTTTTAAAACCTATGTTTGTTCTGGAATGCATATTTCTAAAAGGGTCCCAAGTTAAAAGAACTCAATTGCATATGAGTACCTAACATCAACTAACCAACCAACCAACATCAGCAGTATAATCTTGAGAAGTCTTGGGATGATTAGAAACAAAAAATGCTGGCTGTAATCAATTGAGTACATGTTTTTTGACCTTAGTTTAAGAAAACAAATTAGTTTCAATGTATAGTTAATTATCATAGTTTACATTCTTAAATCCAGCATTCTTCAAATGTTTTGAAATTTATCCATGCTGCTGTATGCCTCAAAAAATACTGTAACCAGTACCCAGCCACAATGCTGTAATTTTCTAGAGTAGATATGGTTTCAGACAATTTTATTAAGACTTGAGAATCTTACGGACTGCCCCAATTACCTAATAAATTTTGATGGATCAGAAATGCAATCTTAACCCCAACATACAACAGAGTACTGTAAGTAATTTATGTTCTTTTGCACATGTTAATTTACTGGTAAAAGAAGATTAGGATTCAAAAGGAATTTTGCTGCAGATATTACTAAAGGCAATCAAAGTATATTACACTTAGAGGATTCAGATCTGGTACAATAAAGTCCAGCTAGTTCCAGAAGATCAGAAAAAACCTTGGTTGAGGATGGGCAGTGATTTATTTCTAAAGTAATGTTACTTAACTTTGACCACTTGAAGATGGACGGATTTCAACTCCCAGAATTCCCCAGCCAACTGTCTACACATCTTCAAGTGGCATACATGATACATGATAGCAGTGTTCTAATATTTGAGGGGCTGCCACAAGAAAGAAAGGGTCCAAAGCACCTGAAGGCAGAACAAGAAACAATGGATGGAAAATAATCAAGAAGAGAACCAACCTAGAACTAAGGAGAAATTTCCTGGCAATGAGAAAATTAACCAGTGGAACAGCTTGTCTCCAGAAGTTGTGGGTGCTCCATCACTGGAGGTTTTTAAGAAGAGACTGGACAGCCATTTGTCTGAAATGGTGTCAAACTTGTGTAGTCACAGCGGCATCATGTGAGGTATCAGGACTTTCCCCCGCTTTTGCTAAACTGGGTAGGGGCAGGGCCAGCATGTGACGCATCCGACCTGCGGGCCACGAGTTTGATACCAATGGTGTAGGGTTTCTTCCGGAGCAGAGAGTTGGAGCAGAAAACCTGCAAGGTCCTTTCCGACTCTGTTCAAGGTTAAAAAATACCTTTTACTAAACTAAAGGCACAAAGAATCTCATCTATCATTCTGCAATCAACTGTTTACAACTAGAAATTTCTTTGCAGCATTTATTTTATTCATTCATTTATTTTATTTATTTTATTTGTGAATCGCTTACAAAATAATAGGTATAAGTATAAACATGAGTAAGAATACAGAAAATAGGTACAAATAAATGGGGACAATAGGACAGGGACGGTAGGCACAATTGTGCACTTATGCACACCCCTTGCAGACCTCTTAGGAATGGGATGAGGTCAATAGTGGATAGTTTGAGGTTAAAGGAGTGAGGGTTAGAGGATGTAACAACAGGGTAGTGCATTCCAGGCATTGACCACTCTGTTGCTGAAGTTGTACTTTCTGCAATCAAGTTTGGACAGTTTACACTGAATTTGTATCTGTTGTGTGCTCTTATAGTGCATGGTTGAAGCTGAAGTAGTCATTGACTGGTAGGAATTGTAGCTTAGACATTTAATAGCTTCTTCTTCATTTCACTTCGGAAGATATGTTTTGGGGGCTTTTTTGTTTTTGTTTTTTGCTTAGGTCATCCATTTAGAAGTAGCAGCCATTAACCAATTAATATGCATGTGTGGATTTGCTCTAGATAGTGAAAAACAATAGGATAAAATAGCAACAAAGATAAAAATTGTTCAAAGACAGAACATAAGCCAGGCTTTCTCAACTTCAGCAACTTTAAAATGTGTGGATTTCAACTTCTACAAGTACTGTATACCAGATAAGGAATTCTGGGAGTTGGAGTCCAAACACTGTGAAATTGCTGAGGCTGGCAAGCACTCTTGAAGTTGAGAAATGTATGCGATTCCCCCCCCCCAAATATATTTGATTTGTGTTACTAGATATTTGACAATAAGAAAAACATTACAAAGATTAAAAAATGTAAGTACATTAAAAGTAAAAAGAGGGCCTCATTTCTAATTCCATGATAGGGATTCATGAAAAAATAATATTTTGTGATACTGCTTTAGCACAGAAGCAAATACGCCATGGGGTAAATCTGGAAATTGTTAAAAGACTAGATTAGAAAACAAATAAACACATAAATAATTTACATACTGGGGAATTCTCTTTTAAAAACATTGTATGGAATCAAAACCAACTAAGATTAATTGCATATAAAGAATGTTCATAAATATGACTGGATTTTTATCAGAGCATACAAAAATTCATCTAAACTGCAACAAAGAGAAATTTTCCTGCTTCAGTCTTGAATTCAAGCTACACCTTTAACTTATTCCTCAAGATTGTTGTTATACAACTATACTTCAACTGAATTATATTTTACTTTTCTTGGCAAAAACATATAATAAGATGCTTTTTGATAATACTATACAACCTGTGAATTAGTAGGTTATCGTTTTAGAGATATTTTCTTATCTAAACAAAGAAAAAGAATGACCATGTGTTGTGGTTCTGGGCTTGGATTCAGCTCCTGTGACTGATATGAGTTCAAGTGAGGAGGACATGGCAGAAAAATATGAGCCGGCATGGCTCAGTGATTGGACTAGTAACCAGGATGAGGAGATGGACGTGACAAAGGAAGACAGACCTGATGTATTAGAATTGTCAGGACCGTTGACCTCCTCTGGTTCCTTATCTGATCAACAGCCGGGAATGGCTGACAGGGAAGTTTTGAGAGAGTCGTCTAGTGGAGATGAGAACTTGGAAAATTTGTGGTTAAATGTAAGGAACAGAAGACGTTTGAGAAGGCAAACTCAGCTGGAACGAAGGAGGAGGGCGAGTCAGTAAATTAGCACGTTGCCTCAATGAGTATAAAACGACACAGCTGGGCTGGTAAAATTTGCCAGGAACAAAGTGACTTATTGAGTGAGGACGTTACAGCAAGAAGCTCTGAGACTTGAGATTTATTGCCAGGACTGGTTTGCCGGACAGAGTGAAGATTTATGCTGTGGATTGAGATTTCTGCCAGCCGTTACCTTGTAAGACTTCTTTCTGTTTGATTTAATTTTGAAATGGCTGCTTTCTGTTTTGTTCATTTGAATTTTGAAGGGGAGTCATAACAACCATGGATAGGATAAACGGAAATGGGAGCAGATAATACTGGAACTTTACAGCAAATATAAATCATCAGTTTCAGTTAATTAGAGTTGTATGTGACACTTGACTCCCAAATTATGGATAGTCTTAAATATGATTTATTGTGTTCAATCAATTTCCAAATGATATGATGAAGTAAGTTTAATCTAAATCTGAAACAAATGTCACAGTGACAGGAAAAGATTGTGCCGCAAACGTGCAGCTTGGTATGATTCACATGTACTATATAAAGTAAAGTTGTGGTTCAATGTGGCTTCCAAATTAACTTATCATCTTGGCGAAGGTGTGCTTCCAATTCTATATTTACCAAACCAAATAAATTCAAAAGCAAGGAACTTCATTAGAGGAACTCACTTGGATGAAGAGAAGTATACCTAATACCGTCCATGATCCCAAATTCCTTCTTTCAAGTTGAGGCTTCAGCCATGCAGGCCTATTCTCAGGTTCAAGGGAAGGAAATGCAGTTAAAAATGACTGAGCGGCACTGATAGAAGAAACTGGCAAGAATAGTGGGAAGGAATATTTGGTACTCAACTTGATTTGTTAATTTACCAAGACAATTCCCACCTTTCCCAGTTTTAATATCTTCCTTCACTCTTAAAATTACAAGGATTATGAAAATATATGTGTATCAAAATCAAACCCTATAATATAATCCTTTCATTGCAAAGCTATACATTTCCTTCAATTTATCTAATACACAATTCAATGTGATGTAGGATTCCTGAAGCTGAAGATACTCTTAATGGTTGTGACCAGAAATCATCAACAGACTCATTCTCCCTGTTGGCCAACATGATTTCCCTAAAGGTAAATTCTATGGGAAGAACCATATTGTAAAAATTAAAATTTAACAAAGATTGGTTTCTAAGGACCATATTTGCTGGGCCCTAAAACTAACAAAGGATCTATTATTGCAGTTCTAATAAAGGTACAATTGAACTGTAAACATAGTGTGCAAGAATATTAGACTCTACGCAGAGTATATTCAGCTTTTATATCTTATGTCAAAAACCTATCTTAACCAAGGATCCCCCAAACCTTGAAGTACTTCATGTTGATGCTCAAACAGCATAGTAATGTATTTTTTATAAAGTTATTGATGATAAAGAGTCATAGTTTAACAGGTTTGCAAAGATTTCAGGTTCATTTCTTAACAATATTAGATAAGTATATTGCCTAAGACAAAGCTAAAAGTAAAGTTTATGGATCAAGGACAGAGAAACAAACAAGCTTCCTAGAACAGACCATAGTTGGCTTCTTAAAATGGAAGTTTTTTAAAATCAAGTTTTCTGAGGAGCATTTGTGCTGTTCCCAGGATGTTTGTGTGCAAAGCCAATTATTTTTAGTTCATTACTGGGTAAATTTCAATAATATAATGGAAAAACTGTGAATACAACTCTGTAGTTATGGTTCAGAAGACAGGCAATTTCCAAGCCTCATCCTGTCTCCCCAGTTAATCACTCTTGCCTGTTGGTGTTAAGATACAAGAAACAAAATATGCATGATGACACTGCAATTCACATTTCATCATTCTGGTGTGATTGTGGGTAGCATCAGATGCCTATGGTTACCTGGCAACTATACAATCCTAATGAACATTCAAATGAAATTCTGCTGAAAAATTAATTCCTCCCCCAATTAAATTTCACATAAGAGAAACAGTGCTTCAGAAGATAACTTGAATTATCCCCTTCGTTAAATTATTTTAACAGTCCTCCATAAATCATTTGAAAGTCATTAAAATACAGAACTGCAACTGTCCATACATCATGTATTTGTTCCTTGGAATGAATCAAATAACCTTTACGAATGCACTTTTTTATCTGAAAGAGCTATATATGGACAGCAGATTTAGAAAAGTAGAATTATTTGGAGAAATAAGTTGTAATTAACAAACGTATCAGCAGAAAATAATGAATGCATATTTTGTGTTTCAATTAATCTTCAGGGTTTTTTAAAATGTACAGTACTGGGCACTGAACCAAATTTCTAGGGCAAAACACTCCATAAATAGTCATATTATACAAATTCTTCCTGAAGCATTCCATTTAAAATAATTTATAATTCTAGCCATTTCTAGACTATACAGGGCCTATGGACATAGATGTTTAGAAAATTTCAGGCTCCAGACATGTAAACACATTTATGAATATTTTGCTGGAATAGTTACTAAAAATAAAAAAGACCACACAGTCTGTGGTTCTCTTCTGCAATCTTGAATGGAGAAAATAATTTAATAATCATATTATTAACCAACAGTTAACATGTAAAAGGATTTTAAGCATGGTGGCCACAAGGGAAGAAATGAAAACGCAGGGGCTGTAGCTGCGTCAGGCAAAGACAAGTCTCAAATATGTTTTTATAATGGTGACATAATATTTTATATCTATTGTTTTGTAAGTCTTAGCCCAGGCCTGATCAACTTGTAAAGGAGAAAAATGCCATATTATTAAATTAAAAATAATTGCAGGCCACCAAAGAATAGTTGGCATAAACCAACTGTTCAAAGATTAATGTGGCATGGTTTTGTAGTAGAAATGGCAGTTTCAGGGAATACTGAGGTGGTCAGCATTATGTTTTTCAAGGTGATATTTGAGACCATTTTTAAAAAAACAATTCTGTGTGACACACCAAACTGCTTGGCAGATTACATGTGGCCTACAAGCCACATGCTTCACCTGAAAAACTCTCAGTTCATCCTTGATCATGGTTTTAACTGGACCTAATGTAAGTTTCATGGATGTCTATTTACATTTATTGATAGAGGTACACTTATATATTGCTCCACTCAGAATATGGCTCTGAGTTGCTTGCAGACTGGCTCCGAGTTACTAAGTAACTAATTAATCCTAGCAAATTAGAAATTGGCAATACTATGAGAAGGTCTGGATTTCAATTACCATCCATCTCAGCTAGCATAGTATATGGCAAGGACATTGGAAACTGTGGTCATCTAGCAATCTTGAAGGCAGTAAGTTAATAGATAACAGATAATCAGAGTTGGAAGGGACCTTGTAGGTCTTGTAGACCTTGTAGTCCTCCACCCCCCCCCAAGTGGGAGACCCTCCACCATTTCTGACAAATGGCAGTCCGATCTCTTCTTGAAGGTCTCAAGTGATGACACTCCCACAACTTCCGAGGGCAAGCTGTTCCATTGGTTGATTGTTCTCACTGTCAGAAAGTTTCTCTTTATTTCCAGATTAAATCTCTCCTTGTTCAGTTTCCATCCATTATTCCTTGTCTGGCCTTTGGGTGCTTTGAGAAAACAGGCTGACCCCCTCTTTTCTGTGGCAGCCCTTCAAATATTGAAACACTGCTATCATGGTCCTTCTCTTCTCTTCACTAGACTAGACTGATTAATTTTGGTATAGATATTAGAAAACTGCCTTTGCTCTTTGTCCCTCATCTACTTAAAGAGGAAGACAATCCACGCCAGACAAAAAGTACCTTTGGATCCCAACTCATTTGTCTAAGTAAGTTAATTGCCTAATTAGAATTTTATCTGGTGTGTAAGGGTTAGAATTAAGGGTGTTTTATTTGAATTTATCCTTTGTTAAAACTTTAGTTCCTTTTGTACTAGTTCCTCATTAAAAGCAATTCTTTTTTAAAACAGAAATCAAAGCAGGCCAGAGATGGTTTATTTGAAATAAGTTTGAACTAACAGGTCAGTGCAAAGTTGTTTTGAAAATTGAATTTGATGTCCTTGATGTTTTAAAAGCTTCAGCCAAGGAATGAAGTTGTCTCTGTAGCATTTCTCCCAAGCAGTTGCTATGCCCAAGCTTGAATCTGTCCAAACTGACAGGATTCTGATAAGGTGCAATACTGCTGAAGTGTATGAATCAGTGACTTTTACAGAGCAGTAGCGAATGATAAAACTATAGAACCCTTAAGAATATCTGCTTCGTACAGAAAGGTAGTGTAGTGGTGAGGATGGCAGAGAAGATTATTGGCAGTTCACTTCTGAAAAACTTGCCAAGAAAACTGCAGAGACTAGTCCAGGTATCTCTAGGAGTCAAAAACTGACCTGACGGCACAAAAATGTATAAGAACTCTTAACCACAGTGTGCTTTGTACATTAGGATTTAACTAGTATGGAAAATATGATGTGTTTGCTCTTTTTCTAACACAACTCTGGCAGCAAGCCCTGATCTAGTGTAGCAAAATGTGTGAAGCATATTATTGATTCGTCTACGTTATGCAGTTGAGTGCTGCCTTTTAAGGTAAAACTCTCCCATGCGGCTTCATGTGCCCTGCAATTTCTCCTTTCTTAACAAGCTTATTACAGCCAGCTTTGACATATTATAGTATAGTATAACCAGACTTACTTCATGCTTCTACTTCTCTATGCCATCCCACCCCTAAAAATCAAGCAAGATTAGCTACCCAGTTTATTGTACAAAAGCCAATCCTGACAGCTAAGAGTCCCTTTAGAGTTTAAAAAGTGTAGCAGATCACAGCATGACAAATACTCTGTTTAATAGGGCAGTTGGTACTCTTTGTTTCCAATTTAATGAGTTCTTCTGAATAGTTTACACCAAGACTACTATAATGCGAGTATGCGTTCTCAAAGCAGTCCCCACACTTTATTATGCTTCCAATCCTAGAATTGTTTAAAGCAAATACATCAATGTCTGAAAGACACAAATATTGCATTAATTTTTACCATCCACAGCAGCCAAGGGGTCCTGTCACCATGTATATAACAGCCAGCCAATAACCCAGGCACGCGACACCCTGAAGTTAATCCATCTGTTCTGTGAAGTGAAATCTGCAAAATTCTGGGTGATTGACTGTCTGCTTGAAATCCTAAGGAAAGCAAGAGAGGATAAATAGCTAATCTGAAACACTACTTTTGACTCCACTCCTTTCAGAATAAAAGCTGCACAAAACTGTGTCACGGTTGTACTGTCAAAGACTACCAGAGATGGCCTGCAAACAAAGACACATGTCAAACAGATCAAACAGACAATCAGAGTTGGAAGGGGCCTTGTAGGTCATCTAGTCCAACTCCCCGCCCAAGCGGGAGACACTACACCATTTCTGACAAATGGCAGTCCAATCTCTTTTTGAAAGTCTCAAGTGATGGCACTCCCACAACTTCCGAGGGCAAGCAGTTCCATTGGTTGATTGTTCTCACTGTCAGAAAGTTTCTCCTTATTTCCAGGTAAAATCTCTCCTTTTTCAGTTTCCATCCATTATTCCTTGTCTGACCTACAGGTGCTTTAGAAAATAGCTTGACCCCCTCCTCCCTGTGGCAGCCTCTCAAATATTGGAAGATTGCTATCATGTCTCCCCTGGTCTTTCTCTTCACTAGACTAGCCATGCCCAGTTCCTGCAAACATTCATTGTTTGTTTTAGCCACCAGTCCCCTAATCATCCTGGTTGCTCTTTTCTGTACTTTTTCTAGAGTCTCAACATCTTTTTTGTAATGTGGTAAACAAAACTGGATCCAGTACTCTAGGTGTGGTTTTACTAAGGCCTTATAGAGTGGTATTAGTACTTCCCTTGATCTTGATTGTATCCCTCTGTTAATACAACTTAGGATTGCATTAGCTTTTTTGGCTGCTGCTGCACACTGCTGGCTCATATTTAGCTGGTTGTCCACTAAGACTTCAAGATCCCTCTCACAGTTACTGCTATTGAGCCTGGTTTCACCCAGTCTATATGTGTACTTTTGGTGTTTCTTAGTGTAGGACTTGACTTTTCTCTACATTGAATTTCATTTTGTTAGATATGTCCCAGTGTTCTAGTCTGTTAAGATCCGTCTGGATCTTGAGCCTATCTTCTTGGGTGTTAGCTATTCCTGCCAGCTTAGTATCATCAGCAAATTTAGTAAGTTCCCCTTCTATTCCCTCATCTAAGTTGTTAATGAAGATATTGAACAGTACTGGGCCTAAGACGGAACCTTGTGGCACCCCACTGCTTACTTCCCTCCATGTAGACTTAAGACCCATTAAGGACTACTCGTTGACTATGGTTTGCCAACCAGTTGCGGGTCCATCTAGTGGTGGTGCTATCTATTCCACTTTTTCTAGTTTACTAAGAAGTAGGTTGTGGTCTACTTTGTTGAATGCCTTGCTGAAATCTAAATATATTATATCCACAGTATTTTGCTGGTCTACTAATTTAGTTACTGTGTTGAAGAATTAAATAAGATTGGGTTTGTCATGATCTGTTTTTAATAAATCCGTGTTGACTGCTAGTTATTACTTTACTTGTTTCTAGATGTTGGCAGATCTGTTTTTTTATTATCTTTTCCAGTATCTTCCCGGGTATTGATATTAGGCTGATTGGTCTATAGTTTCCAGGGTCTGTTTTTTTTCCCCTTTTTTAAAGATGGGAACCACATCAGCTCTTTTCCAGTCCTCTGGTAGTTCCCTGGTGGTCCAGGATTTTTTTAAAGATATGGTGCAGTGGTTCTGAGATGGCCTCTACCAGCTCCTTTAAAACTCTGGGATGTAATTCATCAGGCCCTGGTGATTTGTTTTCATCAAGATCAGACAGGTGTTCTCTTACTATTTTTTTTTTTTTGCTTATTTTAACTTTTATTTCTGGTCTGTCTTTTACAGTTATATTTTTGGCGGGTTGAGCTATAGTTTCTTTTTGCATGAAGATGGATGCAAAGAATGAGGTAAGCAGTTCTGCTTTCCCTCTGTTGCCTGTTACTACCTTACCATCTCTCTTTAGTGGACTAACCATTTCCTTGATTTTTTTTCTTGTTATTTATATGTTGGAAGAAACTTTTTTTATTATCTTTGACTTTTGTTGCAAGTCTTTGTTTGTTCTGAGCCTTTGCTATCCTGACTTCGTCTTTGCAGATTCTGGCTATCTGCTGGTATTCTGCGTTAGTTGTATGTCCTTCTTCCCATTTTTTGTACTTGTCCTTTTTTTCTTTCAATTTGCCAGAGAGATCTTTTTGCAGCCATGCTGGTTTCTTCTTGGATTTCTTGTTTTTCTTTCTCAGTGATATTGTGCTGGTCTGGGCTTCTATGATCATACTTTTCAGAGTTTCCCAAGATTCTTGCTTTCCCCTTTAGGATTTTCATCCCTGGAATCTTTCCCAAGTTCTCTCTGAGTTTATTAAAATCAGCTCTTTTAAAATCCAAGACTCTGGTGTCATTATGTTCTGTTGCTTGTGTTTGTGTTATGTTGAATTCTAGTATGACATGGTCAATCTCACCCAAGGTTCCTGCAATTTCAACTCCCTCTATCACTTCTTCTCTGTTTGTAAGAATTAAGTCCAGTATGGCTGTCCCTCTAGTTTCACCGTCTACCTTTTGGATAACAAAGTTGTCGGCTAGGTTGGTTAGGAACTTATTTGATTTCTCACTTGGTGCAGAATTAGTTTTCCAATTGATATCAGGATAATTGAAGTCTCCCATTACTATTGTTGTGTGTTTCCTGCATATGTTTGTTAGTTGGCTGGCAAAAAGGACATCTATATTTTCTGCTTGATTGGGTGGCCTATAATATGGCCATGTCATTCTTTTTTTCCTTTTATATTGACCCATATGCATTCTAGGAGGTTTTCATCTTTGGTTTCATGCATTTCTGTAGCAATATAGTGGTCCTTTACATACAGTGCAACTGCACCTCCTCTTTTATGTGGTCTGGTTTTTTTTGAACAGTTTGTATCCTTCTACCAGTATGTTCCAGTCATGGGTTTCATCCCACCAAGTTTCTGTTATTCCAACTATATCATATTTACCTTCATGTATTTATTCGTAGTTCGAGTTCACCCTGTTTGTTCCCCAGACTTTGTGCATTTGTATATAGGCACTTGAGATCTTTATGTCTGACACTGTGTTTCCTGTCTACATAACCTGTGTTGTGCCTGCGTGCCCCTACTTTCTTGCCACCTGTTTGATTAATGCACATGATATGGCACTCACTATTAAATGCTTGGTTTTGGTTGGCATCAAGGTTGATAATCTTACCTGCACAAACATCTATTGTGCATGCACTGGTATCCTTATTAGTTTGAGGTTGCTGGGGACAGAAATGTTCTGAATCCATTAATTCTCTGTTCATTTTAAATGTTTATCCAGGAAACCTGTGAATTTAATGCCAAGTAACTCAGTCCCTTTCTTTGATGGATGCAAACCATCTCTTTTTACAGTTTTTCATTGGACCAGCTGCAGACATCATGACTAATAAAACCAAAGCCTTCCCTTTTACACCACTCCTTTAGCCACACATTAAACTCTGCTACACACTGCCCTTTCCCTTTTGTTCCTTTTTGATATATGTAGAACCTCTGAAAAGATAAGCCTACAGCCCATATTACTAAGTTCATACCTCAAGCTCTGGAAGTCTTTCTGAACAGAAAGTACATCCTTCTGGGATAGATCATTTGTACCAAGATGTATAACAGCATCAACACCACAGTCCTTGCTGGCATTCTTGACTATCTTAAGAATATGCTTCCTGTCTCTGCTGGCAATAGCACCTGGTAGACACTTGACCTCTTTCAAAACCTCAGTATCCTTTCCTAAATTTACATCCCTTACAATTGAGTCCCCAACCAGAAGGTGACTTCTTTTGGGATGTATTGCTCTTCTTGTGTGACTGGTGCGTAATATCTGATTCACACTTTCCCCTTTCCAAAGTAAGTTTTTCTAGGACCATGATCCCCGGCTTACTTGAGTTATTATTATCACAACTACCTTGACCTGTCACTTTAGTGTCCCTATTAAGGTCAGCAAGGGCACTGTATCTGTTATGCTGGGACACAGCAAAAGCTTTGTGTTTATGGTCCACAGTTCTCACCCTGACAGATCCCACGGTTGTCCATACTGCCCTTTTCCTGTAGGATCTTTGTGGTAGTGAGGGCTGGTAGAACGGCAGCTCAATAGATGGCTGGATTGGGCACCTAATTTCTGCTTGGAGAGCACAGATTAGAGATTCTAGATAGGTAATCTGTCCATGTAGACTGGTAATTTTTTTTACAAAAAGGACAGTATCCAAGTTTGAAAAGAGTACTGCGAAAGACAGCTGTAAAACAAGTATTACACTGAACTAAGTCGGTCATTTTGAAATAAAATAAAATCACAATCTCAAGCGCACTTACCCTAAATGTCTTATTGATATTCTTGTTTTATAGTTATATGATTCGTGCACCATTAGGCGCGCGGGCCACTATCTTTCTCCTTTCTACTCACCTTCTGCTTTCTTCACAAGCAGCCAGCAGCTCCTCCCACAACCTCTGGGAATTTGAAATGCAATAGAAACAATTTTGCTAAGGGTCACGTTGAGCCATTTATGAGCCAGATTGTCTCACCCAACCTATTTCCTCTAGAATGTTTCTTTGCAAAAGGGGCTTTCACTTTGAACAGATGGCTAGGAATTCCTGTGCCAAAAAGCTATTGTTACTAGCTTCCTTTCAGAATTTACATCCTTAAGCATCAAATAAACCTAAGTAAAAAAGAAAATTTAGCTCAGGAAATGCAATGAGTATAGGGCTGCTGGAATCTTGGAGAAGCTGTCTCCTATAGCTCACTATTGCTAGGTCTGTTTTCTCAATCTGATATGCTGAACTTCTGCTTGGATAACACACAGGCACCAGAATCACAGTACTCTGCATTTCCTTAAGTTAAGCAACATTAATCCAGTTATCAAAAGACTGCGTCATGTATAACGCTATACAGTGAAGAGCTACAAAAACTGGCAGCACTATTTTTAGACTTTGGACTGATTATACCACTAATGTTGGCTATTGAATCCTCCTGAACAGGAAGAGGGCATCTCATTTAGCTGAACCTTGCTGAAGAAGTAAGGTTTTCTGATTCCTTCCTATATTTTTGGGTTGTCCTTCAATCACTCTTACTAGTTTGTGTCTTGCATCAGCTAATCTATCCTACAACCTTCACCAGCCTTTCAATCCTAATTGACATTTTATCCCCAGCTACTAATTTTTAACATTTAGATCGCCACAATATGTTGTCCACAACTGGTCAACATCATTTTGCATCAGAAGTACTGCACCTGAAACCTTTTCAAAACTGCCAGTAGCCAATTATAAAAGATACTGGGAGTTCTACAATAGCTGCTTGGATATTGGTGATCCTACCCCAATTCTACATGACTAATAGCAGGTTTCTTGGGTATTATGTGTTGAGTCAAGCTTTGCATATGTAAAGGAGGAACATAATATATTGTGCTGCTTTGAATGATACCATGCTTTGTTTATATAAAATTTAACCACAATTCTTTTTTTTTAAAAGCAACCTATTAGAGCTCCACGTTTCTTCCTGAATTCTATGCTAATTGCCAAAGGAATTTTCCTGGCATTTCCTGGCATTTATTTCCTGGCATGAACAGCTCTAATGTTGATTGTATAGGTGCGGCCAATACTGCTGCGGGATATTTTATAAAGAACAACTATAATTGCCACAAAAGGATTTACTTCAGTGAAAACTCACCTTTGAAATACACATGGATGCAGACTCATCAAACTCTTCTTGTCATACTTCTTCCAGCTTAAAAAGAATAATTCAATAAATAGAAGTATGCCCCTTCTTCCTATGTTCAGATATTTAGTTTTTCATTAGGCTGCTTAGTGATCTCTCTGTCTCTCTCATCAAAACAAGACCTATGCAGTTCTAATCAGTTCACTTGGGGCATAATGTTTAAATGTAAAATGCAGCTTTCCTGAACACTTCAGGAAAACCTCTTCTGACTAAATACAGGTGAAACTCGAAAAATTAGAATATCATGCAAAAGTTTGTTTATTTAAGTAATGCAACTTAAAAGGTGAAACTAATATATGAGATAGACTCATGCAAAGCTAGATAGTTCAAGCCGTGATTTGTCATAATTGAGATGATTATGGCTTACAGCGCATGAAAACCCCAAATGCAAACCCCAAAGGTGAGCAGGGTCTGATGAAGATTGTGATTCAAGGTATCTGCACTAAATTTGTAAGAAAGGCATGAGCAAAAAAAAAAAAAGAAAACCCTCTTAGCAATACAAATGGTGCTTGGGAGCTAATACTACACATAAAAAAAACCCAACATGTTAGCACAAGACTTTTGTTGGAATGCAGATTCAGGCACAACTCACTGAAAGAAAAACAGCCCTTTAATGATTGTACTTGTTCTGTTGTCCTCTTAATTTCGTATAGAAATTAATTTCAATTCATTTTTTAGTCTTGTTTTCCACCTAAAATTATTTTAGAAAGCATATGATCTTGAGAATAACTTTAAGAGTATTCATTTTTTTAAATTGTAAGAATCTATCCAAAAATAATTCTATTCAAGTCAGTTACTAAAAATTTGAATTTTGAGAAATTGGAGTGCCATCATCATCAGCCTATATAGTTAGGTCACAGTTGCATTCTGATAGCATCTGAAGTTTTTTGGGCTCTAAGATGCCAATGATGAATAGATGTTCCAAAGATTTGTCATAAAATAATTTCTGTAAAGCGCTTAGCTAGTTTATGACTGTAATAAAGATTTGATTGATTGATTGTTATAAAGGACATCTATTGTTTTCTATAAGAGCACATACCTGAAACAAAATGATATCTGAAAAGTCTGAAATGATTAAAAATTTAAAAAGAAAAATCAATTGTAAAGAATACTGTACTTTCCTTCCAAAGCTTCATAGTTACACTCCACTGCATCTAAAAGTCCCAGAAGACAAGTTAATATGTGCTTTTTATTTTCTCAGAAAGTAAGACCGGGCCTTATTTTCTTTTGACCCCCGAAAAAACGACTAGGCCATCTATAGGGGATGACTTAATCCCCTCCCCCCCATGCACCCTCACCTAGAGTGCCCTGTTGGCAGCCATGCCTCGCCACCAGCCGCTCCTAATGGCCAATCATGGCAGAGCGCAGAGAGCTCTCTACACCCGCCAAGTACCTTTGCTGCAGACCCAGGTATTGTGCTGGCTGCAGGCCGGGTCAGTGGGCAGGCAGTGGCGGCGTGTATGTTGGCCTCGGCGGTGGTGAGACACTTTGCATCACAGGACCTTCGGCGGCCGCTGCTGCTGCTTCCTCTGCTGCTGTCACTTTCCCTTCTGCGCGATCAGAGTGCTGCCATTGGGCAAGACACAGAGGCTGGAGTCCCTGCTGAACATCACAGTGGTAGCAGAGAAGTGGCCCTCCCAGTGGGTGGAGGAACGGTTTGAGCACATTCCTCCACCAGCAACATTTCAGCTGATTCTCGAGCGGGGGAGCCGCCTCCGTAGCCTCCACAATTCCTGCCAGTGATGGCGCCTCTCTTGCCAGTGCCATCTCCAGCAACAGTTTCAGCAGCAGTGGGACAGACCCTGCTGCCAACGAGAACCACCTGCCCTCCCGCAGGGACATTGCTTTGCTTGACAGCGGCTGCATCAGCAATATCCTGTAAGTTGGTGAGTCACTCAGGCTTCTGTGGGTGGAAGTAGCGACAGGAGGGTGATGCCATCATTTCTCTCCCCCATGCCTTGCTTTGCTTCCCATCCCAGAGCTTTGGGTCACGGTCTCCTCACCTGCACAGTCGGGTGCTCTCCTCTTGTTCTAGCCACCCCAAAACCCTCTGTGGACCTTTCCCCCCTCTTTTAAGTTTTCTTTATTCTCATTTCCTCCGTTAGTTCCCTAGTAATACAGACTGGCCGGGCAGCTTCCCCCCCCACCCCAGTAGTTTTAAAAAGGGAACCATCTATCCATTTTGCCCTTTGAATAGAGGCAAGCCTTCCAATCCAAATATAAAGAAAAGGAATCATCCGGCAGATCCTTAGCCCCCCAGAAATGCACTCCTCACCTTCATCTCCTTGAAGGACAGAAATAGGATGGATATCCACCTCCTGGATTTCTCCTAGCAAATCCCAAAGACACTCTTCCCTCTCTCCCTCCCCCCTCCTTCTTTCCCTGTCAAGCTTCCCAGAGGATTCTCCTGCTGATTCAATCATTCATTCATACTTCTAAGGGGGTGCTAAGGGTCTGTAGAATGATTCCTCCCCCCTCCCCATCCTGGTAGTTTTAAAAAGGGAACCATCTATCCATTTTGCCCTTTGAGCAGAAGCAAAACTTCCAATCCAAACATAAGAGAAAGGGAATCATCCTTAGCACCCCGGAGGGAATCATGGAAGCTATAGAGGCGGCTCCCCCGCCCAAGAAGCAGCTGAACCACTACCGGTGGAGGAATGTGCTCGAACCGTTCCTCCACCTGCTGAAAGGTCCGTTACCGCTGCGATGTTCAGCAGGGACTCCGGCCTCTGCGTCTTGCCCAATGGCAGCACTCCGAACATGGCATAAGCCGCGACGAGGGCAGAAGGGAAAGCAACGGCGGTGGAGGAAGCTGCAGCAGTGGCCACCAAAGGTCCCGCAATGTAAAGCGCCCTGCTGGTGTCGAGACCGACATCCATGCCGCTGCCACCCACCCGCTGACCCGGCCTATAGCCAGCACCATACCTGGGTCTGCAGTAAAGGTGTTTGATGGGGTTAGGGAGCTTCCCATGGAGTGGTCCTAATGGCAAGTCCCCCCCACCCTTCCCCCCATACCATGTTTTAAAATAGGTGTAAATTTTGGGGGAAGGGCTTAATTTCTCCTTATGCCTAGAAAACATGCTGGGCCTTCCTATTGGGGGGGGCGTATTCTTGGAGAAACACAGTATATATTTTATCAGATTAGAGGAAGCACTACAATCTCTAGAGAAATGTTTCCTAACCCAGGCTTCAACTCCCAGAATTCTCAATAATGGCTACTCTATGGCTAAAGTAAAGCAATGCCTGGCTGGATTCCAATGACTGGAAGCAAGATGAGACAAAAGTTTCTACGAATAGAACAATTCGCAGCAATTGCTGTGGTTTTGAAGAAAAAAATTGAAAAAAAAAATTGAATAAAAAAATAAAATAAATTGATCAACCTCTCAGGAAAAAAAAATCACTGTAATCCAGTCTAGGGTTGTTTTTTCCCCCAAAAGAGGGAAAAACATGGTTTGGAGATGCCTTTTGTTTCCTTAAGCACCCCCTAAACATGAGTTAATCTATCTGGATACATAAAAGATATCAACAAAGAAATAAAGACAGTCTAGTTTTTTGTTGGCACATTTTGATCATCCCAAACTATTCAGAAGTGTTTGATGAAGGAAATGTTGCAACCATAGAATAAGTCTTCCTCTAGAAGAACAGTTTAAAAATGTGAAATGTGATATATAATTACAGGGATCCTGCCAGGTCTGATTAAGATCTGTATTATAAACTTCTTCATGAATGATTTGTAGTTAGGATTGATCAAAGAGGGGAAAAGATAGACAATAATTGTAAAAAAATATGAATTCCAGGATGATCTATGGAGTCCACTACAATGTGATTAAACATAAAGTGATTCATATTGGCATCCCCAAATCCTACTTTCCCATATTCACTGATAGGGATTGGTAGGATGGAGAAATTGTGAATATACAGCTCAGAGAAAATGTTAGCTGGTAGCTAAAATGTTAGCTTTGTGAAAAATCAAATTCCATATTGGATGATCAATAGCAAAATAATTTAAAATACAGTTGTTTAATGGTTTGGAAACTAGAGGTGCTTTGTTATGATGTTTCCCTTCCCACCAGCAAAGATAGGCCATGGGAGATTTCTTTCATCTCAAAGATACTTGCTTTATTGGCCCAAAAAGATATTCTTTCCTTCCTCCTGTTCAGTATCTGACTGTTCAGTATCTGACTCTGATACTGTTCAGTATCAGAGATTAGGAATACAGTCTCATCAATGTGTGTGGATCACATTGCCAGCTCTAGCTTGTTATTCCACGCAAATCAGGAGAAACTGCAGTATTTGACTGATGCTTGGAGGAAAGCCAAGTGACTTGAATTAATTCAGATAAGGTGGGAATATAATAGATAAGTATTTTCAGGTCAGGAATTTGAAAATCAGAGTATTCTGGACAAGATTGCATACCATTTTAGGATACAGTTATATAATCTGGGATCTTTCTTTGATTCCAAACTGTCATTTGATGTAGAGGTGGTCTTAGTGGCTAGGAACTGGGCACTAGGATACGGGATTCTGAATTTTTGGCATTTTTAAGCAAGGAAACATTCTTCAGTTGCTTCCGTTTGATCCATGGCTCCCTTATGGAAAAACATTAGGTATGGCACAAAGGAAGTTTTTTACACACACACACACACACACACACACACACACACACACACACCTATATTTGAAGAAAGTATATTCAAATATCTATTTGAGCAGAATTTTCAAAAAATATACATTCAAATATACTGTATATCTGAAGAAAAAAGCTGAAAAAAGTTGAAACTTACAAAAAATAATATAGGAAAGCCAAAAATATATAAAAAGAAAATTAAGAAAGACAGAAGAAAAAGCCAACACTATAGATTCAGAAAAAAAAGATTTTTTTTAAAAAAGAAGCTACTTTCTATTTCTTTGCAGCAGTTACAAACATAATTAATGCAGTTTCTGTCCTCCCAAATTATGTATTATACTGTAGTTCTCTTTTTCCTTTTTTATTGAGTAAACATAGAAATCACAGTTTAACTTTAACCAATTTCAGCAAAATGTCCATAAGGTACAAAGAAGTTTCTGTACAACTGTTAAGGCTCATGAGGTGTGAAAAATGTGGTTGTACAAACATTTCTAAGGAGGAAGCATGTAAGAAGCAGCAGCCAGTGATTGCCAAAGAAAACAGGCTCGATCAGGTTTAGCTTCATGATGTCTTTCCATATATTATTTGCCTTGCAGCATCGGAAAGGAGAAATCAGACAAGAGCAAACTTGAAAGGTTCTTGTCCCAAGAGAGAGAGAGAAAAAAAATCACCCATCTCTTCTAACATGTGCATGCCAAACCCATTACTAAATCCCTTAGTGATCTTGCCATGCAACAGTGAGTCACTTGCATGAGAGACATGCATTCTGCCACTTCTCAACTGCTTTGATTTGAGTAAGCAATGAATCTGCCCCAGATAATGTAGGCCTCACCTCTTTAAAGTCCTAAAAAGCACAAACAGGCTCTCATGGCCGTAACTGATTAATATGCCTATCGCTACTACTATTGTGGAACACATTTATCCCAATATTTTAATATATAAACACTGTCTCTTATCTCTATTTTTGTTTCATCCTGAAGATATATAAATATTGTCTATATTAATATTTTTCATCATATTTCTTTTTAGTAGAATAAAGATGGGGTATACATTTGCCAAAGAAAAGCTTATTGTTTACTGTCAAAGGCTTCACATTCCTTTGGTTATTGCAATAGTATCCTTAGTAAGGCTCCAGGTAATAAAAGGGAACTATATTCTGTTTCAAGAATCCAAATATGTAATTTGAGACAGGAGGTGGTGGTACATTACCTTCTCCCATGAGATTCCTAGGTCCATATTGTTTATCACCAAATAAGAAAAAAGGAATTCCCAGAATTCAGTGGGAAAATATACCACTCTTGCTAACTCTTAGTCAGGGGTGGGATTCAATTTTTTTAACAACCGGTTCTGTGGGCGTGGCTTAGTTGGTGGGCATGGCTTGGTCATGTGACTAGGTATACATGGCTTGGTGGTCTTGTTATTGGCTGGGCATGGCCAACTCAATATCACTCACATCGAGGCACCATCTCCTTGCCTGACATCTCATGACTGTGGGGATTCTGCAACAGTCTTAAGTGTGAAAAATGGTCATAAGTCACTTTTTTCAGTGCCATTATAACTTTGAATGGTCACTCCACACAAGCAAAGTACCAGCAAAGGAGGGGGAAAAAATTCCAAAGACATTCCTGAGACAGGAAGTCTATCCTGCCAAGAATGTAATAAAGGCTAACGGAGAGGCAGTTTCTGTAAGCAACACTAGAATGCTTCCTTCCTGCCTTCCTTACAGGATTAGGCCAGTAATTTCTTCTAACAACCGGTTCTCCAAAATGCTTAGAATGTTAACCTGTTCTAGCGAATAGATGCGAACCTGTAGAATCCCACCCCTGCTCTTAGTCTCACCAATCCAAGATCCAGAAAATGTAACTTACTTCTGGGAAGCGGTGTGTATGTCAAACCAGAGGCAAAGCAGTGAAGAATAGAATTTTCACAATTGTATAATTCTCTATAGAATTATTTAATTGTAATCAATAATTTGGGTCATAGTCACATAATAAAAAAAATCAAAATAGCTTTGTAGAACTAATCTAGAGTTGAAAACTGAACTTATTAAGAAAGATTTATTCTCTTTCTCTCTCAATCCTACTGTTTTTATTAATTAACAAAAGTGGAAGTACCACATATTAAAGGCAAAATGTGCCAGGTAAATAGCAGTGGGGGGGTGGAGTAACATTAACAACAGATAAACTGAGGAAATTACTATTTTAAATGTTTAGCATATATGGTTAATATTCAGGTATATTGTAAAAACCAATAAATGTCCTTTTTAAACTCCACATAATATGAAGTAATTATACATTTGAATGTTGGTCAACTCTTACATTAGGCCATTTCTGATTTCTGAAAAAAGCTCATATTTTGATGATGATTTTACAAGCTAAGGTAATGCAGTGAATTTCAATGCATATTTATTGTATGTTGGAGACCAATTACTTTTATCATCATCAATACTTTTAAAAGTAAATTCTATACAACCCACTAAAATCTTTTATGGGAGCTTCTTTACACACTATGTTATGTCTGTATAATGATAAATTGATGCTAATCATTAATCTTAGCACTAATGATGTTACCTAGTTTGGTAATGAAAAGTCTGCCAAAAAAAACCCCACCAAGCTCAAGGACCTCACAGTTCAAACCAGAGCTACAAATATTATCTTCTATTGATTTATTTAGTATATGAGGGGAACATGACAGAAGAGAAGTAAACATATGCACATAATGCATATAATTATATACAAAACTTCTACAAGGTTACAACAGTGGCCTCATAACTTCTATTAATACTAATCATTTATAAAAGGAATAAGTAGTAAAAGAATAAGAGATACACCACAAACTAGCACTCAGTAGAGTATCTGGAAAAGTTATATCATTATATGTCTATTACTCACAAAAATCAGAATGGTATCCCACATGACTTTATGGGAGCAAAAGTTGGACTTTAAAGAAATAGGATAGAAAGTGAATCAATGCCTTACAACTTTGGTTGAAAGTTGGAGAAAACTCTTGAAAACATCACAGAAAGTCAAGAAAATAGAGGAGTTCTCAATTGAAGCACAAAGGACCAGGCCAAAATTAACCTATTTTGGACGCATATGTGACAACACTGCTCTCTGAAAAAACCCACCTCTAATGCACATTAGCAATAAATCATCATGAAGAATATCTATCTATGTGGTTGTCAGGAGTTAAAAAAAACAACAACCTACTTGACACATAATCAAACTTGGTCCTCTCCAGATGTTCTGACCTTCCCAATTCCTTGCCACTTTACATGTGAATTAGGATACATGGTGTTTCAAAACATCAGGTTTCTTACCGCTAAATACCTTTTTAATTCACAAAGCATTTTACAGGCCTCGATACATTGAATAGGAATGTAAATTGAACAGAAATTATGTCTCTATGGACATCACTCTAAGGCATAGATGTCAAACTCGCTGACTCTTGTTACTGTCATGTGATGTTTCTCAATGTTTTTCCGATTGATGGAACGGGTAGGCATGGCCTGCATGTGATGCATCCAGCCCACAGGCCGCCAATTTGACACTCCTGTTCTAAGGGATTGTCCTTACAGTCATTCATTCTGAAACAACCTCAGCTTCATTCAAGCCAGTTCTTCTTCATTCAAGCCAGCATTCTACAGAATGCTGGCCAAAGAGTCAAATTGTTTTAGAGGGAAATTGTTCCAGGTGTTTGGCTATAGACCAGTGACTGAGGACTTGGATTACCATTATTCTAAAAAAACCAAACTAGTATGCTTCAGCACAGAACATTCAAGTCCTAGGATTGTGTACATTTCTTTTTGAAGTTGCCATTGCAATGTTCTATGGAAGGATAGAGGGCTTAAATGCCAATTTTTAAATGTCAGTTCCATTTCCCATTTGTAAAGAAAATGTAAACTCTAGACTGGGGAAAACATACCTAATTATTACACTAAGTCACTGTTCAAAACTAACTTATTAATCAATTATCCAGATAATGACAAAAGTAGTCTCCGGAGATTAATTATAGCCCCAAAGGTTAGCTAGCTGCTTTTTGTTTAATTAATTTAAATGCAAGTTTCAATCAGAATACATGCATGAAGGGGCACAATATTTTAATCATTAGCCTTAGAAAGATAAAATTATACAAATGAAAATGGTTCAAAATACATGCATGGCAATTGAGAACAGTTTCCTATAATTAGAGCAACAAATGAAGATGAAGTAAATGCCCAATTGAACCAGGAAAATTAAGGAACTTAAATGCCCAGCAATAAAATTGGTTTTCATCTCTTTTCAAGTTTTAATGAAAGGCCTCCTTCTAGCCTTTTCAGTACAAATCATTGACAAAATGTACTAACCCTGCAGAAAGGTATTGCAGCCAATTTTTCAGCACATTGAAATAGAATCCTTACAAGCAAAGGAGAGACTATGATCCTCTTTTTCCCAAAACAGGATTAGTGCAATTTTTGGACTACTTTATAAAGTATTATGCATCTATTTGTACTAATATTGAAAAGAATATAAGGTTGGGCTCCCAAGTCTTCAATACTTTGTATAACTGGGATGTCTGCACAGTCATAGGCCATTATTAGGAATAATAATGGAAAAAACTGAGATGTTGAGGATTTTGTGACATTGTCCTAAACTATATTGACTTGTAATTGTTTTGAATAAGGAAAGATCTGTGGAAAAGAACAGTTAACTTCAACCAATGATGTAATGCAGGTCCGTTCATCCATTTTGATTTTAACAAAGGTCTCCCTTCTAATACTATGTTTAAAACTCAAGGCGCTATTACAACAAAAACAACCTTTTGAGCTGGTAACAGAAAAAAAAGTACAGAATCTTTAGCAATGTGCATAGATTGGCAATGTGCTGAAGATTCACAATAATACATTGTAAAATATATGGAAATTCTACAAATGTCATTTTCATCCATGAAAAGGGGAAATAAATGGGTGATTTCTTGGAAAACTAAGAGCTCAAAAATGTTTCACCTTTTGTGTCTTTCATCCTGGATGCAATGCAGAATTTTGCCCGCCAAATTCTGTCTACAGATTTGTTCCACAGTTACAGCAGGCAGAAGTGAGTCATGATGAATATGTGATATACAGTATATGTCACTAAGTGTTGAAGCTTTTTCCAAAGAGCACACATCAGGATAAAAGCCAAGGTTTTAAAGCATAATAAGTTGCAAATAATATCCAGTCCAACAGAGAGAATTCCATATTTCATTCAGTAAACAGTCCATGTTAAGATTTGGATCTGTTAGATGGAATTTATGTGAGGTGGTGCTTTTGGTTCCTACATCTCAACCACACTATTTTAATATTAAGGAGAAGCACAAATGCTGGGAATATTTCCCCCAGCAAAGCAAAATAAATATATTCACAGTTATAAGCTCAGATATATCAAAGAACAGTATTTGAATCCAACACTTTGCTTATCTACCAATTTCATCAGATAATTCGTGGTATGGTAAAGCTCTGGCAACTACCTCAAAGAAACCGAAGCAACTCTGCATGGAGCATACAAAGAAAGCCTGCCAAGAAACCAAGCAACTGGAAAACTTTTTTGGGAGAGTGTGAAAAAGTAGCACACAATGATATGACACTCTCAGCAAGTCCAAGTCCAATCAGAATTCTGAGCTTTGACTTGTAATGGAAAACTTGTTGATGGTCCAGGATGAAATATGAACAGCAGAAACAGAAAATTCAATTTTCTTCTTTTCTCACCTCTGTTTCCTTCTTCAACTGTTTTGTCTTTTAGATTATTAGCTCCAAAGCAGAGACTTCTTATTTTAACAATATAGGGGGAATATTGGAAAACACAAAAAAATTGATCCAAAATATTTGTAGAGTTATTACTGAGGATAATGAGAAGTATTTAAGATATTATGATATAAAGCAGATTACAAAAGGAACTGCTTCTTCCCCCAAACAGCATGTAATTATTTTAAAAAAATCATGAAATCTCACTGGAGAATGCTGGAATTTTGTGACATTTTGATGATCTTATAAAAGATGTGAAATGTCAACAGCATTTTGCAAGGCCTTGGGGTTTTAATTATTTTATATATATATTTTTGTATGTAACAGGTTCATATGCCTACAGGTACAGGACTCCCACCCTTCTTACATAATATTTTCTTTATGTTTCTTGATAGTATTTGTTTCTTACATCTTGTCAATGTGTCTTTGACAATAACTGTCCTACCTGAAATAGTTCCCACCCTATAGAACATCATCCCTCCCAAAATGAAATTAGCTCCAATCATTATTGCCTTCTAGAAAACTTAAAACATCATTTTAAACAAGCTTTGGAATCGGCTGCAAATAGGGAGCCTATGTGTTGGCTGTATTATGTGGGATATTCTCTGCACTTGTGGTCTTCGTTTTATCTATATTTATTGTTTTAATTGTTTTTAATTGGTTTTCTAGTAAGCTTTAATAGCAGGTTTTATTGTATGCTGCCCAGAGTCACTTTGTGTCAGATAGGTGGCTAAATAAATTTGGCAAATAAATAAATAAAATTATTGCTTCTAATAAGTGCTTTTCTTTATTTATTTCTATTCAAATCTTAATTTGTTACATAGTCTTTAACTTTTGATTATCTTATTTGATACTGACTTGCTTTGCACTGTACTACTTTGATGGCACTTTGATGGCACTGTAAGTATCTACTATGTATACAAAAATATACACAAACAGAAATACTTCATGATTTGTTGATGAATGTTAAAGGTGTCAAAAACAGCTTTTATTAGATAACAGGGGGTTAGGAATAGGCTGCATAATGCACAACCTACGAGGGCTATCCACAAAATAGATTACGTTTTGCGATAGAAAAAAAACAAAGTGGAGGAAATTTTTTTTATTATATACACTTGAAAGTGACACTTAAATACTACTTTTCAACATATTCACTGAACAAATTGAGGCATTTATCATAGCGGTGAACAAGCTTTGTAATTCCATTGTCATAAAATTCAGCCGCCTGAGATTTGAGCCAGTCAGTCACGCCCGCCTGCAGTTCCGCGTCGTTGTCAAAGCGCTGTGTTCCAAGCCAGGTCTTCATCCTCGGAAACAAGTGGTAGTCACTTGGCGCAAGATCAGGGCTGTAGGGCGGATGAGGAAAAATCTCCCACTTGAAAGCATTCAGGACTTCTCGAGTGTGATTTGCTGTGTGTGGTCGGGCATTGTCATGCAAAAACAAAATTTTTGAGCTTAACTTTCCTCTACGCTTGTTCTGAATTGCTTTTCTTAGTTTTTGCAACATTTCACAATACCTCACAGAGTTTATTGTTGCACCATGATCCAGAAAATCGATAAGAAGCACACATTGCCTATCCCCAAAAACAGTCGCCATAATCTTCCTTGCAGAGAATGTTTGCAAACATTTTCTTGGTTTTTGGGGGGAATTTGTGTGCCCCCACTCCATAGACTGCAATTTGGTCTCGCCGTTCACATGTTTGACCCAAGTCTTGTCTCGAGTTACGATTCGATCAAGAAATGAATCTCCATCTTTGTCGTAAGAGTACAGAAATGTCAATGATGCAGCCATACACCGACTCATGTGGTTTTCTGTCAGGATTTTTGACACCCATCTTGCACAAAATTTATGGTAGCCTAGCTTTTGTGTAACAATTTCATGCAACAAACTGTGTGAAATTTGTGGAAAACTAAGCGAAAGTTCCGTTACTGTGAAACGGCGGTTTTCACAAATGTTGTCATCAACCTTCGTGACCAGTTCATCAGTCAGAATGCTCGGACGTCCACTCAGCTGTTCATCATGAACGTTAGTTCGTCCATTTTTAAACTTAATGCACCATCGGCGCACTCCACCTTCAGTGATGATGTTGTCCCCGTACACTTCACACAGTTGCCGAAAAATTTCAATCAGTTTATGGTTTTTTGCCAACAAAAACCTTATCACTGATCGCACCTCACAACTCGCGGGATTTTCAAGTGCAGCACACATTTCAAACATTTGCTGTGAAATAACGGGCAACGATACGAACCTCCCACTAGCATGTCTAGATGCAGACTGAGCGGCAGACGCACAGACCAAAGATGGCCATGCTAGCTCCGCCCCTTCTTGCTACAGACAAAAACGTAATCTATTTTGTGGATAGCCCTTGTAAAAAACCCTCTTTTAAAAAAAAGTTATTTGGAGATAAGAACTGAGAAAGCTAATGCTGACCAAGATTTCAATGAACACAAAGACTAAAAAGTAGAATCCCATTAGCAAAATGGATTCTGAATTCTTATAACCATTACTGTCGCATTCCAGCAGGGAAAGGGAGCCTGTGTGTGTGCCTTGAGATGTTGCTGAATAACACACAGTAAATACCTTAATGTAGATCCCTGATCACCATTGACTGACACTATACTATAGTTCAACACTTTGAGGACTGAAGTTTTACAAAAAGAATGAACCAATATAAATTTACCTTTGTGTTCACTTAAGAGAAGCATGAAAATTAATTCACTCTAGAGATTGATTGACCCATGAAGTACATTTGATGCTCATGCACAATCAGCTATTCATGGGGGCGATGTATAACAGGGGCCTATTAGATTTGATTACATCGCAAGCAAACATTTGGCTTTGGACAACTGAAGTGGCATTGTGCAAATCATCTGTTCCAGCCTACATCCAACCTATATCACTCATTGTTATTTGAGCAGCTGAAGCTACATCAGACTTCAGAGTTTCAGACAGCCTTATCTGATAAAAGTAGGGATTGAACCTATGACCTTATGCAGTAAAGCACATATTTTTCTGTTAAGCTGTGATATCTTCACAGCTACCCAGAAAGAGCTTAAACAACTTCTAAGTGGCCGCCCCAATGTACAAGAGACCACCAGAGAGATGTTAATATGTGGTTGTGGTTATCGGCAAGAAAATTACAGGCAGCAAGTAATTCCAGGCCTTTGACTAAAACAAACAAACAAACAAAAAAGGACAGAGAATGTATCTTAGTACTTAAGCTTTATAATGTTTAGAATATCAAGAGTACATAAAGTGATCCTGTTAGTTTAAAAATATGGTCATAAGCAGCATGTGAACGTTCCTAATTTATCACATCTTAAGAAGAAGAAGCCAGTGATGCCCTTCGTAATAGATATGTGACTAGTATCCTGCTATTTGCTCTCAGAATATTTTTAGTGCACAGCTAAAAGGATTTTCTTGTTTGGATACAAATAAGCTTTTCCTCAAGTCAAACTTTAACTCTTAGTGACTTCAGAGATGTACCCAAGTCGGGATTTTGGCTAAAATATGGAAAGACATAACGTTGCACTGTTTTGAGATTCTTTTCATTTCTGTATCTAGTTTATAGTCCTGGGATTTCCTGACTGTCTCCCATCCAAGTACTAAACAGAACTAACTCTGCCAACTTCCCTGTTCAGACAAGGTCAACCAGCTATTGATACCATGGAGACCTAAATCCTACTAAATCCAACACACCCACCCGCCCACCCACCCACAGAGGGAAGGAGGGAGGAAGGGAGGGAGGGAGAGGGAGGGAGAGAGAACTTGTATGTGTAGCACTGTGCTTATGAAATGCAACAAAAATTGAAATGGGAAAACTTTAAATAAACCTAGTGACTGTTGTTCTGAAAATACATTTTCATTATTAATGGAATTAATACTGATAAACATGCCAAGATAACACAAATAATGGTAACTTAAAATGGGCACAGCTAGAATGTTCAGCTCCAAATTACCTTTATCAATTTACCTCTTGCTTCATGAAAAGAAAATATCATGTCATTTTCTTAGGTGATGGAATAGATCAAGTTGTCCACTAGCCTAATCTCTTTAGAGAAGGGTATTTTTTATTTTAAGAATCCCATTATAGTAAGTAAACTATAAAACTTCTGTATGTACAAAGCTTTCTTGAATGCTACTGAACAATTTTCATGCTACCTAGAGGCAGAAAATTAAAGAAAACTTGCAATATTATGGATTTTCCTCAGGGCATTATAGACTCTGGGACAGGATTAGGCTATGTTAATTATTTTTAAAAAAAGATATTCACAATGTAATGCTGCAATGGAGGAAAGTGAATTACTTTTGAGGACAGTATTAGAAAATTATACATATTCCTTCAAACCAGCAAGATAATTAGAAGATTTAATGATCTGTAAATATCAACAAGACTTTTCATTGCTGCAGTTTAATATTCTACCACAAAAAGCCCTTTAAGGCAAATTTAAAGCTTATGCAGAAAATATTCATCTATGTGGTTCAAAGGTTATTGAATCATTGACCCATGTCCTGGGATGGTGCAATTATTATAGAGATCTTTAAAACAGGATCCCAATTTTTAAAATGTTACTTGAATGTCTTAATGAATTTAGTTTCAATATCTTTTATTGGCTAAAACTCTAAAGTAATACAAATTACTTTTATTGCTGTGCTATAATGCATCTCAATCTTTTTACTGTCCTGATATGTAATACTTTACTTTGGTCAAAAACTGCTATCCCTTCTAAACAAAAAGAACAACAATGAATTCTAGTTGCATCTTGTAATAGGCAGTGGTGGGATTCAAAAAAATTTACTATTGGTTCTGTGAGCGTGGCTTGGTGGATGTGGTGTGGCTTGGTGGGCATGGCAGTGGAAGAATACTGAAAGTCTCCATTTCCTCCCCACTCCTTGAGGAAGGTTACTGCAAAATATCATTCCCTTTCCCACCTTACTAACCTGCTTTCCAGCTCCATTCTCCTGTGCAGGGCAACAAAAGAAGACCCAGCTGGGACTCGGGAGGCAGAGAATAGATGAGGGCGAGGCCAGTCAGAGGTGGCATTTGCCGCTTCTCCGATCCACTCTAAATTTCAGCTATTGGTTTTCCAGAACTAATCAGAACTTGCTGAACACTGCTTCTGGTTATAGAAATACATTAACAGAACTTTGCAAGTGTAAAATTATTTTTTCCTTCCTGTCCTTTTGTTCCCCAAGAAAACTAAGAAGGTTCCCTTCTGAAATACCCACTCTGCTTCTATGGACTAAGATACCTTTTGCATAATGGATGTCTGATCTTCAGCTCGTCCTCCTGCCTCTCAAGATCATACTTACATACCATTACAGAAACAAAAAAATACAATTAGGACAGACAAAGGGCATATAAATATAAACATATTGCTTATTATCACAAGTTATTTAGTTAATGGTTTTTACAGATAGTCTTCAAGTTATGACCATAATGGAATTCACCCATCACTATTGTAACTTCTGGCAGTTGAAAATCAAATGACCAAAACAATTCTAAGACCATTTTTGCAGGAGTTGTTAAGTGAACCAATAATTTCTCAATACAATCGTAACATGTCTACTAGTTACCGAGATACATAACCAATTTTAAACACTAATTCAGATGGATATTATTTTTCACTTCCTCCCAAAAGGATATTCTCTGCCACAGATGAGAAATGTGAGAGATGAAATAGTTGCTCAGCTGCAGGAAAATAAGATGTGTGAAAAAGAAAAACAGCTCTCCCTTGAACTTGTCCTTAAAAGGGACAACCCCATGTTTTAGCAGACAAGATCCAATCAATGTACCCTACAACAGCATTTCTCAAGCTTGACAATTTTAAAACATGTGGACTTCAACTCCAAGAATTCCCCAGCTAGCGTGCTACCTGAAGAATACTAGGATTTGAAGTTTAGTTTGGTTGACTTAAAGTTACTAACTTTAAGAAACTCTCCTACTATAATAAGAGGGCATTACTAGGGTATCTGTTTCTTGACCTGGCTTTTCTTGAAGAACTAGAAACCTAGCATCACTTTGTTCTTTTTCAGAGCAGACAGCTGTATTTGCATACAGATTTTGGTCGGGTATGCTTATCGTATTAATTTTTGTCAAGAAATCGAGCCCAGAAACTTTATTGAAAGACATACTGGAAGATGGTGATTATCTTTCTTGCATCCTATCTTATTACCATTTCACAGGTCAAACAAAACACACGTAAAAAGTGAGCAGGGACCTACTAAGTGAACAGGGACTCGGGGGGTTCAAAAACCCATGGAATCCAACTAGGGCAAGTTCATTTTAAAGACATTTTTAAAAAGGAGAGCAGAAAGTATCTTCATCTTGTACACTAACCATATTTCTTGCTATGATGAGATGTATTACCTTCCTAATTAAAGGAATATATACAAATTTAATGCAAATTGTTGTCTTCCTCGCCCTCTATTTGGTGATGCAATAGGCATCCAGTCTGAAATATACACAGATGATTATATATTTCAGTTAGATTCCACATTGAATCTACCTGCTAACAGATTATTCTTCTCTTTGGCTCACCAGTTCTATATGTGGAAAGCAGAAGAAAATTCAGTGTAGGAACTTAAACAAAGTAGTAACTATCATCCTCTACCAGATTTTTTAAAAGCAAGAGATGCCACAAGTTGGCACTCTGTGGTTACACTTCATTGCTGCTGTATAAAAAAATTCCATGAGGCTGAAACAATGAAGAGAATCTAGATTTCATTTCAGAATCAATCCAGTGCTACTTTTACAGAGTATTTCCCACACCATTTAAAAGAGCTCAGTTCTTAATTATAAGCATATAGGGTTCCCACTGTGTGCAAATTATTCACTATTTGTTATGAATTGTGAAATTTTCCCTCTAAAATGATTAAGGCACAAAAGAATAATTTGTCCATCAGCCCTGAGCAAGGTAACCAGAAACCACTTCCAGTAGCAACTGATTGACAGTGACTGCAAAAAACTGCTTGTTCATAAACAGCATAAGAGTTGGTCCCAGAATGTAAAATTATTGAGCAAAAATAATTACTAAAGAAAAGGAGAAATCTAAAATCTTTCTGGCAAAGATCTCGTCATATTTTATGTCCTATATCAAGTTATATATGCCCTCCCCCTATCTGAAGTATTCTGTTTCCTTGTACAACTTGTTTTCAAACTATTGTTGCACTGTAAATTAGGCAGTTCGTGACCCAGGACTTTATTTTTTCTGTTTGCAGAGTTTGTGGCAGTTTTCTTTCCCTTCCTTTTTTAGCATACTTATCTGACAGGTCATCAGAACCCAACATGGTTGACTAACCAATAAATCATTAATGGACTTGCATCATCCTGCAGCCCAAGCAACATGGCTGGTGATCCTTCATAATAAAACTGTTCTAATAGATTATCCTTCATAATAAAATTACAGTACACTTCAAAAATTATAAAAATTACCAAACTTTTCAATAACAGATTGAATAAAAATGTTACATTCTATTAATGTAAAATAGCACACTCCCAACGTGGGCACATTTTCATTGTATTATGCTAAGAAAAATAAGTAAACCAAGAGTCAATATGATGTAGTGGTTAAGGCATCAAGCTAGAAATCAAGAGGCCAATGAGTTCTAGTCCCACCTTAGGCACAAAGCCAGCTGAGTCACTTTAAGGACAATGAAAAACCATTTTTGAAAAAACTTGCCAACAAAATTGCAGGGACTTGTCCAGGCAGTCTTGAAGAATCAGACATGACTGAACAGAAAAAAGAATAAGTTTATCGTTTTATTTATAGCCATATATTCTAAATAGCAAATAACATTAAGACGTTTAATCTTTTTCAAGGGGATAAAGACTAACTTGGGAAATAAAAAAAACACGATCCTAGATGCCAAGAACAAAGGACTAATTTGCAAAGGCAGTATGTTCCATAAGCAGGAGTACAACCAGTGGTACACTGCTGGGGGTTCGCAGGGGTTCGGGAGAGCCCCTAGCTAAGATTCTGTGCAGTTCGGAGAAGCCCCAAGCCTCCTCACTGCCCCCCTGCCCCTCCCCTCTCAGGAGTCCCCATGTGGCCTATTTTGGATGCAGGTAAATGCAGGGCATGCACGGAGGCTCGGAAAGGGCAAAAAATGGGCCTCCTGGAAGTTCAGGAAGGCCAGAAATGGGCCAATTTCCAGCTTCCGGAGACCCTCCAGAGCCCGGGGAGGCCATTTTCGCCCTTGAGGAAAGTCTCTGGAACCCAAGGCGGGCACCCCCCCCCCATGGTGCAGGAGGCCGACTAGGACACGCCCACCATGGCTACGCCCACCCAGCAACTGGTCTGAGAACCCTTTGCTAACATTTTTGAAGCCTACCCCTGAATACAACTGAGTAGTTTTGGCCTAACACAGTTTGGAAAAAACTCTTTTCAAGCACTGTGTTGTCAGCTAACCCAATTCACCTCCAAGTTGCTAAGCCCATGCCCATAAAGATAAAGACATGTAAGAAACTTCTCAACTTTCTTACTAGGACACGTCATCACTGGGGTAGCTACATTCTAATTCTTTTGAAATTATGGAAAATTATTTCTATTTTACATATGTACAGATAAGGCAGTTAATATATGCAAATATACATGAGCATCTGCCTTTTTTTAGTGGGGCACTTTTGCACTTTAGAGATGTATAATAATTGTGAAGTCATCTCCCAAAATGGAGAACTTGATAGTATTAAATTATATATTATCAGTATGAGTCTACTCAAAAACAAAAGTTTAAAAAGAAACCTGCAAAGGTCAGTAGAATTTATGTCCACGGCTAGTTCATTTGAGCCAAGATTATTAGATAATATGCTCCAAAGTATTTTGGAGTTAATGTTTGGAGAGTAATTTTCACCACAAATCCTTATGTTTTTGATATTTTTTAAAATTGTATCAAAATTGTAAATTTCTTTAACTTCAAAATAACCACATGGGAGATTAGTAACGTTGTTTAAATGATAGGAAATGTGGCTTTCTCTTCACTCTGTAGATTTCTCCTCACTGTCTAGAGTTCCCTTGACAGTGGATCAAACCAATTATTTACTCACTTTACTTGCTGTTTGTGGGATAATACATTTTAATCCTGCAATCAATAAACCTTTAAATGGAAGAGATATTTTATCAAAGCATTTATAACATCACGAGATTTTTCTATTCTCTATTTGATAGTTTTAATAATGATGAGAATTTAAATAGGACAGCATAAAATTATTTAGACCTGACAACCATTTAAATTTGATTATATTTTGCGCCAGCAATATCCCAAGGGCAAATCTGTTTAGTTATCCTTAGATCACACCTAGAAGTTAAAAGGTGGGTTCTTAGAAGATGATTATCAATTGTAGGATGAAAAAAAAAAGACTGAACTCAAAGCTATTGGTTTTGGATGCCAGGTTGTCATCTATCATGCTAAAGCCTCTGAGGTTTAAACAGATGAACTTAGTAGGCCTGTTACCTAAAATCAAGCCATTTAATATATGCAGATTGAATTTATTGGCTAAATAAATTAGGCAGACACTTTATACAATGGCCTTTTGAAATAACAGCAATCAACAAATCTATCTAAATTTGGGTCAAATGAGTATGCATGTTTAAATACGAAAGTATTATTATTTGGCCCAATTCTGGCATCTAGATCTCCCACTACAATTAGTATGCCTTTGGAGATTTAGTTGTGAGTGATAAAATATAAACCTGCAATTGGTCCATAATAAAGTTGGGGCAAACTGGTCACACATACAAACTCTGGATCTCTTTGCTTCAGGCTCCAGAAGCAGTTCACCTCTGTTATTCCTTATCCCTTTTATAGAACTATCCACTGCTCAGCATACATTATCAGCAAGCCATCTTTCTAAAACCTCTTTCATTTAAAAAAATTCTTTGCCTGCAAAAAGGGGAATTGATTATTTAATGTAAGCAGTTCATTCGACATTTAGATCTTCCCTCCAGGAATGTGACATTGAGTACAAAACAAAAGGTTTGTTGACCCTAACAGATTTTCAAAAACTCAACCCTCTGCAGTTTGTATACATAAAATGTTGTTGGGATTTTGGCTTGTTTTCAATGCAGAGAACACCACACGAAGCCACTGGTGCCACCTCAGCATTATTTAGTGGAAGTAGATGAAATCAACTACCAATTAATGGTGCAGAATGATGGGAGGAGGAGAAATGAACAGCAGACCAGTCATTGCAAATTTAAAGGAAAAAGCAACCAGGACTAAAGAACCACCAAACTGCCTTCCTGGCACAAAACTGGGGGTGCTATGTGCCATTCTGAGTAAGCTCTAACTGGAAGGTGAAGCTTAAGGCTCGTGAATGGATCTATTTGGAGCCATAATATTATCAGGCATTTTTACAGGATACAAACCTGTAATTTCACATTAATTTCAGTTTCATTCTAGGCATAAAAAAGGAAGGAGGGAAGGAGTAAGAAAGGAAGGAAGGTTTTGGTAGTAGAAATCTTTCATTTTTTGCAGTGCATAATTCTTCTCAGAATCAATTTATTTCTATTAATTATTATATTATTCTATTAATTATCATACACACACACACACACACTTAATGGAGCAGAGTTTATATGATGAAAGCCTATACAAAAAGTCATTCAGAGAACCAGAAAAGCAAGTTTTGGCTCTTTGGTCACTTTTGGATATGCTGCAATTTAACTCCCTTTATTCCCTCATATTACCTTATTAGGAGTCTTCCTGAAAGACAAGCTACAGTGGAACAGATACTAAAATGAATAAGGAATACTGAAATACTATTGTCTATATTGCAGAAATGTTAAAAAAAATTTTCCTGAACCAATGTACCAATTCATTCTTAGGATCTGAATTTCATATTGCAACTTCTTGCCTTCATTAGTAGTGGCATAAAACTTTGAAATGCCAAAAGGCAAATAATGAAATGTAATATTGATATTAATTTTACTCAAAAGGGAGTATTACAGTGTGGTCAAAGTAGTATGTGGTACACATACTACTTATATCAGTCATGTTTACGTTACTTTCTAAATATGGTTTATATTCAGAGTGGCTTCCCAAAGCATTTAAACTAAGAAATACAACCATACAATGTAATTAGGAGAAAACTAAATATAAACAATAGCAATTACTGGTAGTCCTCAACTTACAACAGTTTACTTAGTGATTGTTCAGAGTTACAACAGCACTAAAAAAAAGTGACTTATAGACATTTTTCACACTTATGACCGTTGCAGCATCTCCATGGTCATGTGATTTACATTTTGATACTTTGCAACTGACTCACATTTATGACAGTTGCTGTGTCCTAGATCACGTAGTCACCTTTTGCAAACTTCTGAGAAGCAAAATAAATAGGTAAAACAGATTCATTTAACAACCAGGTTACTAATTTAATAACTGCAATGATTCGTTTAAAAAATGTGGCAAGAAAAGTGGTAAAATGGGGAAAAACTCACTTAATAAATTTTTCACTTACCAACATAAATTTTGAACTCAATTGTAGTTGTAAGTTGAGGATTACCTGTATATAAACAAATTAACTCATCTTTTAAAGGCAAAAATTCCATAATTTTTCCACTCTAACAATTGTGAAATAACCAGGCAGGCCAAATATCACAGGTTGAGCAGTAGTAGATTGTTTCTCAAGTATTAAACCATTATCAAATACAATTTCCATTCTAAAGCTCCTTCGATAACCTTGATCAAATTGTCGTTCCTTCCAGGGCCACTAAAAGACAAATGAGCTCACTCTAAAACACTAAAGAATTGAATTAATAAACAAACAACAATGAACAAAGGAAACAACAATCATGGGAGCCAATTTGGTCTAGAGGCCAAGATGTTGAATTAGAAGCAGGCAAACCTGAGTTCTGGTCATGATTTATGCACAAAGCCAGCTTCTCAACCCTAGGAAGAAAACAAGAGCAAGACACTTCTAGAAATATTATCCAGAAAACTGTACCTTGCTAGTTGCCAAGAGACAGACCCAAAAGGCACACATATACAGAAAGAATAATGCTAATCTTAAAATTTAAGAAATGGCATATGGCATTGAAAATCATCATTTTGTGGTCAAATGTTGTCAACGCAATCTTCAAGAGTTTGGGGAACTACCAAATGGGGCACATATAGCCTTCTGAAGTAAGGAACTTATCCTGTTTTCCAGAAAGCTTTGCCTACATATCTTTTCATCTCTTACTGCCAAATTAAGTCTCCCTCATGTTATGCTGCTCATTTTCTCTCTCTCTCTCTCTCTCTCTCTCTCCAAATGCAGAACTATTCATATCTTTGTATTATTTTTCCCTGTAAGCCCATTAGAAACCTGCTTTTTCTCCTAAGGAATTAGGCACTTTTCCTATTTTTTTTAATCAAATGGACATTTAATGCCCTCCAGGTCATTAATAGAAATGGCAAACTTCAAGAAAATTCTGCAGTTCCTCTACTCAATGCTAGCTCCAAGCTGATGTAGAACCATTTTGATTATTCTTTGGGTA
This sequence comes from Pseudonaja textilis, assembly GCF_049901715.1. Classification (NCBI taxonomy): domain Eukaryota; kingdom Metazoa; phylum Chordata; class Lepidosauria; order Squamata; family Elapidae; genus Pseudonaja; species Pseudonaja textilis. Next base: position 27,275,391 of record NC_142008.1, on the reverse strand, counting down.
CAATCATTCAGCCAGTTCTAAATCCATCGAACACTTATGTCACCTAACTCATATTTTACCTCTTCCTAAGTGAATAAATTGTGATGTGGTTGCTATGCTGAAGTCAAGGTTCACTATATCCACTGCATTCCCTCAGTCTATTAAGCTAGTAATTCTGTTGAAAAAAGAGATAAGATTAGTCTGACATGACTTGGAACATAACTGACTTAACTTTTGTTTTTTGCATTCTTGTTCAAGTGCTCAGAAATATGCAGTTTAATCATCTGCTGAAGGACTTTGTATGTATGTCATGTTGACTGGTCAATAATTTCCTGGATTTTACTCTCTTTTTCTAATTGCTATAGAGTCAAACTACTCATTCAAGTCATTTGTTTTGGATGTTCATTACAATGGGGATTGTTTAGTGCATAATTTGCTTTTAAAAACTAAAAACCAAGAACAAAACTTATTTGAACAAACTTCTTGAAACTTATTAAAATTGTATCAATAGCCATTTCAACCTGTAAAATGGAAAAGCTGACAAACAATGGACCTTTAACCATCTAATAGTTTATCTAACTTGCTCAAAGGTTCTTACAAAATATGTCTCTGTTTGTATAATACTTCTCAAAGAATTCCTAAAACACTTCTGTTGTTTGTATGGAAACTTGGCAGGTGTGGATTCTTCAGGCTGTTAATTTCTCGGAGGAAAAGGTTATATTTTACAGTAAGAGTGAAATATTAAATTGCAACCAGATCTAGGCTTCAGTGGCTTGGGAAAGCAGGATTTCCTCTTTCCTTTTTTTCCTTTCTATAGACCTACAAATATTACTTGTACCTGCTGATGAGAGTAAGTTCTTGTGTTCATCAGTTTAGGAAAGTGGGGACTGAAGGACAAATAGAGCATATAAGAATTGGAAGAAAATGTTTTCTCCCTATTACAGAAGGTTCTTCTGTTAGTTTTTAGCAATTAATTTGATAGGAACAATACAAACTATGCCCATTCCATTAAGTCTCTTTAATCCTGGATTTTTACAACACACTAAATTTTAAAATTTAATTAAGAAAAAAACAATGATTAAACTCAAATAATGTGATGCCTAGTTCACAAAGTAAGTTAAGACAATGGCTTGCTTTCCATAATGCATTGAATCGTAAACTGTATCTAATGGAACAGTATTTGTATGAACTAGCCCAGTGATGGAGAACCTATGACACGCATTTCAGAGGGGTTATGCCACAATGTTTTGAGTGGCATACCAGGATTCACCTATACCCGATAACATCTATTCTCCGACCACAACCCATTCTCATGAGATTTTTCAAAGGCTGTGGAGGCAACATAAGAATGGAGTGTGGTCTCACGTGGCCTCTAAATCTTCTGAAATTCATGCAAGGGGGTTCATTCAGGCTCTCTGAAAATTTTGCGAGAGCAGGACATGCTTTCAGGAGGTTTGGAGGTTGTGGAGGCCACATAATAACATTCTATGAAGCTGCTCCAAAGTCCTCATGCAGCCACAGAAGCTTCAGGTAAGTCACAGAAGTCTATCAACAGAAAACAACATTGCTTAAAGATAAGAAGTGCACAGAAGACGCTGCGGAGGCTGGCTTAGCGGGGATTTATTGACATATCAAGCCCCAAAGGTTCACCAGCCTGTCTCTAGCTTGTATAAATAATATAAGTTTGGAGAGATAGCCAGCTATTCACAGATATAATCTGGAACTGTGATTGTGAACCTATGGCATGCAGAGCCCTCTCTGTGGGCACCACAGCTGTTGCTCCAGCCCAGCTCCACTGCACGTCTCCCACCGGCCAGCTGATCTTTGGGTCTCTACCGCACATGCATGAGGGGTGGGACACATGCGGGGGACACGCGCACGCATGCATGGGTGGCAGGGTGCATGCACGTGGGGGTGCTTGCACTGCATTTTGGGGCCTCACACAGCACCCCATGCCCCATTTTGGCTTCCAGGTTGGTGCAGGCAGAGCCCTCTCTGTGGCCGGCCAGCTGTCATGCCAGCCCAGCTCCACTGCGCATGAGCACGCGCCTCCTGGTGGTCTTTGAGTGTCTGCTGCATATGCATGGGGGCGGTGTGCATGCATGGGGAGGCACTCGGATTGCATTTTTGGAGCTCACGTGGCCCCCCCATGCCCCATTTTGGGTCTCGAAGAAATCCTGCACCAACCTGGAATCAAAAAATGGGCGACAGGGGTGGGGCACATGTGGGGTTGTCACGAGCGCATACACTGGGGTAGGGAGCATGGGGGTTCGCACATGGATGTATGGGGGTGGGGCCCACACAGGAGGGTCATGTATACATGCATGGGGTGGGCACATGGAGGGGGTCATGCATGAATTGGATTATAGATGCGCATGCACAGGCTTTTGGAATGTGATGACAAAAAGGTTAGCCATCATTGATCTAGAACAATGACTTTTATTAATACACTTAAGCATAGCCTTTTCTAGCAGACAAAATTATATTACTGTTGTCAAAACCAAGAGCGACATAACTTTCATTCTCTGGAAAACAACAATACATAAAGGGATTTATATAGCATACATCTTCATTGCCAAGGGCGTGGTTAATAGAATTATATTACTGACATAAAAGCACAGAAAGCACTTCAATCTATTCACAAATATTTAATAAATCTGGTCACTAAGTCTTCTCCAATACGCTGCTACTCCATTGGGCTGGGTTCATACTCCAGGATTTCTTACTAGCATGCCTGAACTCCAACAGGAAATTGGAGAGTATAATGCTTGAAAGGATTCCTCCAGATCACAGAGATTTATTGTAATGTAATTCATCCCTGCAAGTCTCATTTACTCCCAAACCCATTTCTTATTAATCTAGTTAAAAGGGATGTTAAAAACAAGATCTGTCCCTGCAATTTTTTATCATTATGCTAAATTGTAAAAGGAATTCCGTGTTTGTTGCTTTCATTAGTAGTTGTACTTCTGTCTGCTTGAAGAAATGTTCATCTTACTTGTCTGACTATGAAGCACTTCCTAAAATTTACTGTGTGGTGCTAAAGTGCTGCAATTGTATTGCAGCTGAAAGCTGATCTATTGGATTAGATTCATGAAGCCACTCTAAGATAATATTTTCATTAGAGCCAGTAAAAATTCTTTTAAGTTCTTCAAGTTTCCTGGAGATGTGATCTCCAAAAAAGAGAATAATAGCCTAAGTTACAAGCCACAAAATCTGGAATTCTAAATTATCTTAAAGGATGAGATGACTAAGAATAAATTTGTTTAGCCTGCTCTCGATGTTAAACAGATTTCAGAATGTACCTCAGTTAGAAAAAGAAACAGAAAAATATTTGCATAGATTAGATTATCTGATGTGCAAATTCATAATTCTGGTACATTGTACTAATAGGATCCTAAGCAGGGGCAAACATAGGATGAGATTATTACTCTTGTCCCAGGTTTCCCAGAGACCACCTTTTCATCGCTTTAATAATAGAAAGGTAAACTATTTCAGACCTTTCCCTTTGTGGCCTGCAATATAGGCATTCTGGAAGTTACTGCCCACTACAATTGGAACACAATAGGTTGAGGATGACTGGATTCAACTGATTAGCAATTATCCATTCAATCAATTCTTTCATTGTTTGTTCACTGGAGTGTATTGAGAGTGGAGGTAGTCACACATTAACATTAACTTTGATCCTGAAAGATGTGGGTTCCAGTTGAAATCCTGAAGTCTGATTATTAAACAGATATAAAAAAGATCTAACCCAATGAAGGCAATACATCTTGTAAAATATTTTTGTAAAGCCAGCTATATACATTATTCATTCTTATTTGTCAGAACTTGTATAACTTCAATGAAGCATATTTAAATAGACAAAGAGAAGACTGAACATGCAACGCTTAATTTCAAGACAAACTCCCTTAAATTTAATTCCTGTTCCTCTAGCCAGAGGTAAGAAATTTGATGCCTTCAAATATTCCAGATTACCTCTTTTATAATATATAACTCTTGACCATTGATACAACAGTCCTATTTCTGATTTTTGAGTTTTTTAATGGTGGACACTGAAACAATAGAAAAGGAATCAGCATATTCAAACTCCCTGCTTTATTGTTTCACATATTTAAAATCTAACCTGAGAGGTTTTATTTCCCCCTGAAAAGAGAATCTAAACCATCAGGCAATCAAGTCCTGTGAACAAAATATTTCTTACTTTCATTTTTTTTCTTTTAATGCTTTAGTGGGCATCTTAAATTCTTTGGAGTTATATTGCTTCTTGAGAGGGTGTTTTTTTTTTTTTTTGCAGTCCCTATAGCCATCTCTGATTACAACTCCTGAAAATTGCAGGTATCCAAAACTTAAGCTTCAAAATAAACTTGGATAGAAACAAAGAACTCATTAAAGTCTTTGCCAAATTCACATATATTCTCAAAAAACTTGCGCTATAACCTCTATACCTATAGATGTCTCTCAACTTATAGCCATTTGTTTAATGATCGTTCAAATTTATGATGGCTCTGAAAAAAATGATTTACAATTAATCCTCTTATCTATGGCTTATGCAAGATTCTCATAATTACATGATCGAAATTCTGGAATGGCAGAATTTTGGCAACTGATATGTATTTATAGCAGTTGAAGTGTCTGGGGTGGTCAAATTATCACTATTTCCAGCTATCTCAGGAGTCTTCTGACAAAGTCAATGAGGAAGCCATATCTGCAGGATTAAGATTATGTGATTTGTTTAACAATCACAGCAAAATGGCTATAAATTGGATGTGACTTAATGACCACAATGCTTAGTGATGGAAAATTCAATCCCAATTGTAGTCGTAAGTCAAGGTCTATCTGTACTGCATTCCCTGAGTATGCAAGCATTTATTTAAATGTATCTTTTCCTAATAAGAATCTGAATAAGAGGGGTGAAAAGATCCAAGCAACAAACAAAATAACCACCAAATAAATAGGAAAATGAATGCATTATGTCATAAAGTAAAACTCCTTCCTGACGTTCCTTTGTAATATGCCATCTTCGAAGAAGTTTTTCTGCCCTTTGCATAAAAGTCCACCTTAAAAATTAGGCATTAATTTAGAAATCACAGGATATTTGCAGTTAGATTATAACACCCTAAACAAGCGGGTATCTATCTTGTTTTTAAAAAGGGATTTTTGGAATAATCAAATCAACATGTTAGTTCAAACTAAATTTCTAAACTCATTCAAATACCTCATCTTTTTAAACATATGTGATAAATTACTAGACATACTACATACTACTTCAAACAAGTACAATACTCCCCATTTCAGGTTTACTGAAATATTTTTTTTTCTTGCAGAAGCCCAGATGACACAGGAAAGCTATAGATGTGAAGCAGGAAAATGCTCTTGTAATACCTGGTTAATTTTGTGTTTGCCACAGGAACAGCAAAGAGATGAAAAACTCCTTTTTTTCCGTTGTCCCTTTGGGAGAGAATTAGAAGAGGCTTCCACATTCGAGTCCATATTATTTGTCTCTCTAACATCTCCAGAAACCACCTCAAAGCTTACATCACAATTTCCCAAATATTGCCTTCATTCTGCATATACATAGTGTCTGCACTGAAACAGATCTATAAGCAAATGTTCTGGCATATCAGGGTGTAGATATGATTCACAAATAGAAAATACCGGTTTTTCATGGCTTGGCTTACATAGCTATAGCTGGGTGTGGCTGAAATGCGTGCAGGTGCACAACTTGGACTCTAGCCATAAGGAGAATACTTTTTCTATAAAAATATCATTTATAAGGACAATCTTAATTGCATTATTAGACATGCACCAAAACTGTTCAGGACATAAAATGAGCTCCTCCCTTATTAAATCTTTCTAAGTAGCACACAATGTCACTGCTGATAGAGGAACTAACTGGTACCTGAAGCAATGTAGGAGACCAATGACACCATCAATTGATTGGCAGGCAAGTCAAATCACCACCCACACCAAACTGACATAATGTCTACTAATAGCCTTAACATTTAGACCTAAAGAATTGAGATGTTGGATTCAATAACAGAATTGCTCCATATCTAAAGTGTGGTCTCTTCTGAAAAGATCAAAGTTTTTTCTGATAGCACATACCTGAAACCAGATAGGAAGAAGTAAAATTAGGTCAGAGAGAGAAAAGTAAGCATTCTACATAGACAAGGTATAATAGCACATTACTAAAATACCAGAGCTTCTCAAATATAAGAACAAATTGTAGCAATTCCTAAAATAAAATAGATCTCCTATCCCATATCTGATTACTGATCCCATTTTAGATCGTTCACCTCAAACAAGAACAGTTTAAAACATCACCTAACATTTTTTACTTATTAAAAGATATTTACCATTCGAAAGAGAATTAATTAGTTCACATTTCAAAGCGGATGTATCTGATTTCACATTTTTGAACATACCAAAACTTAGTTATCACTTGAAATTTGCAAGCATTACTCAAGTTTGCAAGTGTTGGCCAATAATAAAAAAAAGAGAAGAAAAAAAATCACGTGCAAGATATATATATATGTATTATATTAGGGTGAATAATGTGTGAGAGGGGTGGTATATAAAGTTAACTAACCGATTGCTTGATCAATAATGGATATGCTAGGCACAGTTAAAAAGAAGATATTTGGAAGAATGTCCATTAAACTGAAGATTTTAATCCATGTCTTTTATTAAAAACATCAAATTCAGCAAAATGAATGACAACAAATAAATAAATAAAAAGAAAACAAACTTGTTCATCCATTTTTCCATCCTTACAGTTTTCTTAATTTGAAATATTATAGGGAACCTACAACCTTCATATACAAATCATTAAATGATTAACTAATAATTACTGCAGAAATTGACCTATTAGCTTCTGACAGATTTATGTAGGCAAACAAGATTACAAATTGTTTAAAATAAAAATTGGCTATATTGTTTTCTGAGATGCTTAGAAAGCAATAATAGTCCTTCAACTGGCAATATTTAATTGACTTCAATAGGATTGCTTTAGTGAAGTCATATTGCATAGTATCCCTTAGGAAGGTGACCATTTTTTAAATAACAAAAATGTATCCTCTTCTTGGACTTCTGGTTTGAAGGGCTTCGGTGACAGACAAGAATCCGTGATCGTGCGCGGTTTCTGCCTGGGCTCGCCGCTGGAGCGCCCCGAGCCGGCTGGCTTTGGGACTAAGCCACCCCGTAGAGGTGATGAAGAAGGGGAAGGCTGCCAGCAGGGTTGAGGAGAGCCACATCTCTCCTCCTCAGCTGGCCAAACTCCCTTTCCCGAAGGCGGTAGGAGCAGCGGTCAGAAATGGCCGCCTCAAAGAAGAACTCAACTGGAAAAGAAAGTGCAGGAGGAAGATAAGAAGTGAAAGTTTTGGCTGACCACTTTAAGCTGAAAAAACAACAATTAAGGTACCCTGGAATTTAAATTTTACAAAAGATAACATCGCTCCCAAAGAAGGTTGGAAGCAGCGAAAGAAAGTGAAAAGGGAAAGGTATTTTTTTTCTTCTCTCTCCTTCCTTACATTGACAACTAAGAGATCGGAATAAGAAATCAGAAAAATCAGTTTTGGCACCAATAGGCAATTAAGCTGAAAATATAACTAAGTGCCAAAGTGACAATAAAGATTTCTGGACATTTAAAACGTTCTCTTTTATAAGCAGGAAGGGAGAGGAAAAGAATAAGGGCAGGATCTGGAGGGAGGAGACTGCCTGGACTTCAAAAGAATCTAAAGTAAAACTTCAACAAGACTTCTAAAAGATACATTTTAGCTGAGACTTTGCAACTAAATAGTAACCCCAGGAAGAGAAAGTGTAAAAAGAAACAGCTGTGTGTATTTGGACTGTCTGGTGACTTTTGGATTTATGGTTATTATATTTGAATGACTAAAATCAATTGGGTGGTTGTTTAAATTGTTTTAGAATGGCATCTCTTTTGGATGAATTGAAAATGGAACTTAAAAAATACAAAGAAGAGGCACAAGAAGGGAAGGGCTCTTTTGGCTTCGTTTTTCAATTCTTAGAAATGGAGATCTCCAACTATGAGAAACAACAAGAAAAGACTGCAAAACAAGAAGACTGGGACAAAGAAGAAGCCATCTTTAATGAACAAGTAACTCTATGTGGGGAAGAAAGGGGAAGGGGAAAGAGAATGGAGAATTTAAGACCTAAAAAAACAGCCAAAAAAGGGAAAAATAATTTGAAAACTGGATATAATGTTGGAAAGCAACATAGAAAAGGGGAATACAGAAGAGGGAAATGGAGGTGGAGAGACAGGGGGGTAAAAAGGGAGAGAGAAGAAGAGAGGGAAGAAGGAAAGGAAGAGAAGTTATAAAGGTTTGGAGCAAGATGTAAAGAAACAGGACCTATTTAGAGATAATGGGTGAAAATCTGAAAAAGGGATTCTGTGAAGGTACATAAGATTGTATTGTTATATTTGTAATAGAAATAATTTTAGAAAATTGGAAACAACATATGATTAAAAAGAGGAATAAAGTAGTTGGTGTGGTTTGGGGAAATGTTTGTGGTTAAAATAAATGAAATAAAATAAATGAGAAAATTGAATTAGGAAGGAATGGGAACATTTCAATTAGTCAATGTTTTATAAAATATAAGTGAAGGGGGGGGAATTAACTATGGAAAGTTTATAATTGTTCCCATAGAAGTTTGATATTTATTTGAAAAGTAATGTGCAAAATGTTAAGATCTAAATGAATATTAATATTAATGATAGAATTGAATTGGAACTGATTGTTGTTTTAATTATATTATACATGTATAATCTTTTTTTCTTTTTTTAAGAATACAATGTGTAGTTTTAGAATGTGCCAAGCAGAATCCGAATGAAAGTTATGTATTATATTAAGTGTTATAATTTTAGGGGAAAGATATAAAGGTGTGATTACAATCAGTGATTACAGGAGAAATTTTGTTTAATGAGAAAAGATAGTAGACAGTTGAAACAGGACAGACAAAGAATATAAGTACAATGATTTGAATTGAGATGAAATAAATAAAATAAAGAAAGTTAAAAGAGGGGAGAAGCTATGTAGAAAATGTAGAATAGTAATAAGATATGGAATGGAATATAAAAATGAGCATAAACTTGAATTTGTCTGTACGAAGAGATGTAACCCAGGATTATGCTGCTTTCAAAAAAGATGTTTTACTTGTATTTCTTTTTTTTTTTTTTTGTGAAAACTCAAATAAAACTTACTAAAAAAAAATGTATCCTCTTTTTTATCATATAGCTTTTAAAATCCTACACTTCTCAGAAAAGAATGGGAATATAATAAATACGTAGGCAAATCAGTCTGAGTTTAACTTTATGACTAGATAAAAGAAACCTGTCTTTTTAGAGTACTCTTAAATTAAAATTGTAACTTAATTTTATTTTCTGATCCATTAAAAACAGGATAGGCCAGCACAGGCACTGATGCATTCCTGAAGCACAATTATAAAAATAATACATTGCAAAAACAACAAACAATAAAAGTAGAGTGTAGCTTCCTTCTCCACCCAAAAATCTTTAAAGGTATTCAGGCAGCAACCCCCATAACTCCCCAGCCAGTACTGGGGAAGATTGCGATATATATAAAAGCACAAAAGAGAAAACTGGCTGGAGAAAACTTAAGTAGAAATATAAAGTCTGATGAAACCAATTTGTTTTCACTATAGATTTATTTTTTTCCCCAAACTTGGCAACTTCATGTATTACAGTTCCCAGAATTCACCAGCCAGCCCTGGTATACATATTGATTATTAATTCTCCACTGAACAGTCCAACTCATGAAAAACAACTGAAGTAGAAGGCTGAATGCAACTTACTTGGAAGAATAATTCAGGTTCAAAATTTGTACTCCTGCCTATCTGCTGGACATCTTCCAATGCCTCCATGACTGATCTCAGGGGAGTGGATTACCTGCATGGGCATAACCAAGCCATGCACCAGAAATTTGCTTAAAAATCTTGGAAGCTCTAAGTACCACGGAAGATTTTTAGCTCATCAGTAACTGCAGCAACAAAAGTACCCCTCGGAAATGACAGAGCATTCCACTAAACCAGTTCTTCTAAACTGGCAATGTTTAAGAAAAGCCACAAGCTTTGGGAGTATGCTGCCTGACTATTGTTGATGTCCTAGTCAACAACAACTGGAAGATACTGGTTGGGAATTTTGAAGAAACTTTTGGCTAAAGCGCAAATCCAGTCTAAATAAAGTGAGTTAGAACAGCCCATGATTTGGTTCTATAACAGTCCAATTCAAGAAATTTTATCACACAGCACCATTTGCCTGAGATGGAAAACTGAATAAAACTTCCTCGTTCTATCACCACTGTTTACCATATGCTGGAGAAGGTAAACAGCAAACTGAGAGCTGCCATACAAGACATACTGTTGAATTTAGAAGGAGAAAATTCTTTGAGATAATTACATAGGAAGCAGGGTACAATTACAGCTGAAGAATTAATTATTTCCATGATGAGCCAATCCAGAAACTTATATCAGCATGTGGAGCGCCTTTGAAAATGCTCCCACCGTCAGAGTATTCATGGAGCCTTATCCTGCGCAGAATGCTGTCTATGTGTTTGGCTCCTATTCTCCCAATATTTTTTTAAATAACAAACATACATCATTTTTATCAAAATGTTAATGGTTAATTGGTTTTTAAAATTTTCTTAATTTTAATGTTAGGTATAAAGTTTATATTTTCATTTAAAACATTACATCTTAAAATACTTGTAGAAATGCATGGAGAAGAGGATAAAATCAACATACACATATATAATTACCTATTTCTAAAAAAAATAATCCAAAGAGATTAATTAATAGAACAAATTACAATATTTAAGGCCATAAAACAGCTGCTTGGTAACAATCCACTCAATGATACAGCAAGGCAAACAAAGCATGAAGAGATAGTCCTCAATTTACGAAAACTGACCTCACCCCCCCAAAAAATTCCATTGCTAAGCAAGACAGTTATTGAGTTTCTTGCTATTGTTCTGAAGTGAATCAATGCAGTTGTTAAACACACAGTTGTTAAGCTAACTTTTGTCTTTGCTTGTAATTACATGACCCTGGGACATTACAACTGTCATAAATGCATGTCAATGGCCAACTGCCCAAATTTGGATCATGTGACCATGCTGCAATGGTCATAAGTGTGAAAACAGTCATATGTTACTTTTTTCAGTGCTGTTGTAACTTGAAGCCATCACTAAATGAATGGTTGTAAGTAGAGGACTATCTGGATTTGACATTAAAGTTAACAAAATGTGGTGCCAACTGAAATAGTGGAAAATACTATAATTGGACAATTTGCATTAAGATTCACAAACCAAATCTCTGATAAGTGTGCCATTATCAAAAGACAAATCTAGATGATATGAATGACTAGGTAGGAATATAAAATAGAAAATAATTCATTAAGTCTCTAAATCATCAGCTCATTTTACATAGACAATTACATAGCTTATAAAACTCCAGATAGTGGAGTTCATAACTGCCTGAAAAGCCAGTATTTGCAGGATAGTCTCCCCCCCGCCCCAAGAATTCAAAAAATTACAAACAAGAGAAGATGAATCACTCAAGATCCATCTTCCTTTCCTTTATGGCAAAAGCATGCAAAAATTAAAAAATTAAAAAAGGAAGAGTAATTGTGTTTATCCTGAGACTGATTATCCTCTCTCAAAGTTCATGGAAGTTTCTCTTACAGAGAAAAGCAATCTGGAGACATGGTACAAACATAAAATGAGGCAAAGGTTTGAAGTATGACTGTCCTATTTGCACACCATTAACATAATTTACATTAACAATTTGACACGGAAGTTCTCCATAGAACAGCTGCAAAAATAAAATATTGGTGTCTTGATATCAGTTCACATCTTGCTATGAAGCCTTTCAACATCTCCTTGAAGGGTGAACTATGTTAGTCTGCTGCAGCAAAATACTAACAGGGTCTTGTGATTCTAAAAGTAGTAACATTCATTATAACATCAGCTATAGGGGTTACTATATATCCATAGTAAAGATGTATTGAAAGGAAAATATAAATTAAAAATAGTAGATAGTATTAAATATTTATGTATTGACATCCCCAAAAATATTTAAGAGTTAAAGAAAATAAATTATGAAAAGTTAAAGAAAGATATAAAAGATAAAATAGAAAAATATGAGAAAATAAAATTATCAAGGTTTGGAAGAATTGCAACAATAAAAATGAAAGTTTTACAAAAAAATTTTTTTTAATGATCCCAATTAAATTTTTGGATCAAGAATGAAAGCAAATACAGAGATTGCTGGAAGTGTATTGTAATGGAGGTAAGAGAGCAAGAATAAGTAAAACAGGGTGGGCTGGGTCTTCCAAATGTTAGAAATTATTGGGTAGCTAATGAATTAAAGGTGGTCCCAGATATTATAGCATTAACTAGAGATTTAATATGGAAAGATATAGAGTTGAAAGAATTAAGGGAAGTAGGTGATCCGACAGAAACATATTAATTTAAAACGGATATTTAAAAAATTTCTAAGATGATTCAAAATCCCTTTTTAAAAAATTGATAGAAGTATGGAATAAATGGAGATACCGGTTAATGCCAGGAATTTATCTTTTAACACTGGTGGTGGAAATGGAGAAATTCTCTAAAATTGAATTAAAAGAATGGAATAGTAAATTAAAATAAAATCAGATATATAAATGATTGGGGGAAGGGGCGTTGATCCTACCTGAACGCTCCTTCTTGGGGAGCCGAAGGGAGAGGATGGATAGTCTCTAGTCTCCTAGCTCTGCAGACTGAGTTGAAAAACTGAGGACACACACCCTGGTAACAGTCCCCAGTTCTGAACGACGTTGAAGCGAATTCAGCTGCTCCTTGTCTTCAAACAGATAGTTCACTGATACTGCGAAAAAAAGGGACATTTCCTCCCTATTCCGACCAGACAGAATACAGGGTGGGACTGGATTCTCCCTTCGGCTCCCTGAGAAGAAGCGTTCAGGTAGGACCAACGCCCCTTCACTGAGCCGAAGGGAGAATCCAGGATGAGACATACCAAAGCTGGCTGATGGCTATCCTACGGGTGGGAGCTGGATTGGTCGGAGGTCCCCACCTCTACATGCACACCCTGCAGGACTCGTCTTCCAAAGGACGCCTCCGCTGAGGCAAAGGAGTCAATTTTGTAATGTCTTATGAATGGGGTCACTGATGACCAGGTCGCAGCTCTACAAATGTCCAGAATCAATGCCTGCGTTGCCCAGGCTGCAGTAGTCACTGCACTTCTGGTTGAGTGCGCTGTGATCCTCCTGGGCACAGGAAGGCTCTGTAACTCATAGGCCTTTGCAATGCAGGCTCTGAGCCAGCGACCTACTGTGGAAGATGTCATCCTGCGACCTAAAGTTGACAGTTGAAAGGAAACAAACAAGGCTTCCATCCTCCTAAAAGAAGAAGTTCTTTTAATGTAAATACAGAGGGCCCCCCTAATGTCCAAGGTGTGCCATTTTTTCTCTAGTGCATGGGTAGGCTCAGGACAGAAATTAGGCAAAATCAACTCCTGTGAACAATGGAATAAGGAGTTCACCTTGGGGAGGAAAGTAGGGTCCAACCGCAGAACCAACCTATCTGCATGGAATACGCACAGATCCTTCCTGATGGATAAGGCCCTGTGACTGTGGCCCTGCTCAACTAGTCTGCCTGCACGTTGGATACTCCCAAGATATGTTTTGCTCGTAGGGACAACAGGTTTCTCTCCGCCCACCTGCACAATTGAGTTGCTTCCTGCATTAGAGATCTGGAGTGTGTGCCCCCCTGCCGGTTTATGTGGGCCTTGGTAGCCACATTGTCCATGAGAAGCACATGTCACCCCACCACCTCTTGCCTTAGATCCTTGAGCGCTAAGCAGGCAGCCCTGAGCTCTAGCCAATTTATGTTGTGGGAGAGCTCCTCTCATGATCACCTCCCCTGGGTGACCTGGGCTTCCAAGTGGGCCCCCCAACCATAGAGACTGGTGTCAGTGGTGATGGTAATCCTCTGGGATTCCTTGTACAAGCATCCCTGATCCATGGCTCGGGACTGCCACCAATGGAGGGAACGAAGAACTGGCAAGGGGACGCGAACCCTCCTTGGAGAGTCGCCCCTGCTTGCCCTCTGGTAAGGGAGCAGGAACCACTGAAGGGTTCGGGTATGGAAGCGGGCCCATGGGACAATCCCGATGCACAATATCATCTTGCCAAGAAGTTGAGACAGCAAGATAATAGGTACCTCTCTGGAAGACAGGATCAGCGACGTGACTTCCCTGATACTGTCTCGACGTTCCTGTGAGAAAAAAAACTGTCTGGCCAAGGTGTCTATAATGGCCTCCAAATGCAAGATCCAAGTCGATGGTACTAGGTGGCATTTGTCCAGTTTTATCAAGAACCGATGCTTTTGAAGAATCCTGATTGTCAACATCAGATCCTCCTCCGCCTCGGGTCTGGAAGAGGATGCTATCAGGATGTCATCCAAATAGCATTGGATCCTTATGGGTAAGGTTCTGAGATGTGCAGCTACCGCTGCCAAGAGCTTGGTAAAAGTCTGAGGGGCTGATGACAGGCTGAACAGAAGAGCTCTGTACTGAAAATGGCGGCCGTTATAGCAAAACCTCAGGAACTGATGGTGATTGGGGTGTATGGGCACATGGAGGTAGGCCTCAGTCAAGTCTACCGAGGCCAAAAAATCTCCCTCCCGCAGTCCCTCTAGAATGGAATGGAGGGAGTGCATCTTGAACCTTCGGTAGATGAGATGTCTGCTGAGCCCTTTCAGGTTGAGATTGCTCACCCCCCCTTCCAGGCCTTTGGAATTACAAACAACATTGAATAAAAACCCTGTCTCTCCTGGTCCACCGGAATCAGCTGGATGGCCCGAATGTCCAGCAGATGGTGGATCACTGATTCCATAAGATCCCTCTTTGAGGGGTCCCTGGAGACGGGGCAGCACACAAAGGCTCTTGCGGGGGAGGAGAGAAACTCTAGAGAGAGAACTGACCATAAGGTTGACAGGTTCCAAACGTCCGTTGTGGTCTGTTCCCACCTCTGCCAGAACAGTCCCAGATGGCCCCCTATGCGGGATCGGGCATCACTTGTTGCGCTTGAAGGGTCTGTTGGAACCCCTAAAGGACCTTCTTCCCTCTTCCCTCTGACACCCCCTGGCAGGAAAGGCCTGTCTATCGACCTGAGAGCAGGATCTCTGGAAAAAGGGCCTACTTTGATGGGGAAAGCCTGACCCAGCTTCCCCCTGTTTAAAGGAGGGCTTCCTGTAGTAGGGATGAGACCTGTAATCGAAGCGCCTCCCCTGAGAGGGCAGGATCTTTTGCTTGTCCCTCGTTTCCGTCAAAAAGGGATCCAGGGCTTCACCAAAAAGCCTCTCTTCCTTAAAGGGAACTGACACCAGCTTCCATTTGGTTCTGATGTCCATCTGCCAATTTCTTAGCCAGAGAAGCCTCTGTGCTATTATGAAAGAGGCCATGGTTCTGGAAGAAAATTTGGCTGACATGAGGGTGGCATCAGCAGTCAATTGTGCTGCAGCTATAATCTTATTCAGGTCCTGATGCACCCTGAGATCCTCAGGTGGGATTCTGTCCTGTAGCTGCCTCAGCCATCACAAAAAGCCCGAGTAAAAAAAGATGCGGTCGTCGATGCTCTGATGGCCCAGGAGTCGGCTTGATGAGCTCTGCGGAGCACCATCTCCTCTTTTTGGTCCTCTGTCTTTAGAACATCCTCTGCATCAGGTGGGATGACAGATGAGGAAGCCAGGGCTACCACTGGGCCATCTACCTTTGGCACTTCCATAATGTCCAAAAAGTCTTTGTCCACATTAAATTAGGTAGACTCAGACCCATTGGGGCGAATGTACATCCCAGGGGATTCCCACTGCTTTTTGATCAGGTTCAGAAATATCTGAGGCACAGGTACAGCATCCACCGCAGATGCTTTCTCAGTGAACAGGAAATCCTCCTGATCCTCTCCCTCAGTGGGAAGGTCCTGGGTGACTGTGTCCTTTTTGAGATGAGCCGTGCTCTTGGCCTTAACCAGCAGAGTCTTGAAAAGAGCCAGCTGGAAAAAAGGCCCTTAAAGAAGGGGAGACCTGCTGCCTCCAATTCCACATCCAAAAAATCCCTTTCTAGAAGGAGGTCCCTCTCGGAGCCATAAATTTGGCTGCTTTCTGAAGGGGAGGCTGAGCGCTCTCTGAAGTGGACTGGCTGTTCAGCAGAAGCCTGCCTCTGCAGGACTCCTCTGCTAGGTTCCAAATAAGACAGCTGGCGCAGCTGGTTGACCTCTGCCTGCAATTCCTGTCTTATTGTCTGGGAGATCCAGGCTCTCATGAAGGATGGTATTTCTTGCATCTGGGTCTCCTCCGGTCAGAAGCCAGCTGATGTAGGTGTAAAGGTGGCTGCAGGCACAGGTTTGGCTCCACTGGAGACTTTGTTAGGAATAACATAGGTTACCTAACGTAGTTTGGGTAAAATAATATATATAAACTATGATTGTAAGTTTAAGTGTGTGTCACTTTAAACTGCAAAGCATGTAATTTTGGGTGCGGTGTTGAACCGCCATAAGAGGGAGCAAGAGAACCTGATTGATTCCTGACGATTGACTGACTATACTGGATTGATGGTTTGTTAACTGCGTGTTTTCCCTACTGCTGAGTTGCTGAAGGAAGAGAGGAGTTTTGACTTCTTCATATCTCTACTGCGAGGAGATATATTACTGGACTGATATTTGTAAGTTTACTGACCTCTCTTTTTCGACACTGGAATTTGCAACTGAATAATCCCTGGACGGACTGAACTAGTGAATGATATATGGACTGTTTGACTATGCTATAACTCTTACTGGAATAAACTATTTAACTAGCACTGTGTATCTGTTTTACTGAGTGTAAGCTACAAAAACGTTTATCTCACATATTTTGCCTGCCTGCCTGACTGCCATGCAGATTCTGCTAGGGTGTATCCCTAACAGACTTGGTCTGCAGGTGTCACCATCAAGATCCCCTGAGGTGGCTCAGAAAAATTGTGAGAGGTCTCAGCCCTGATTTGGAGGTTACCCTGCAAATCGTGGGTACTTGAGCCCCCAGGAGGCCAGATCGTCATATTCTGCCTATCTGCTAGTTGGTCTAGCTGCCTGTCATCTTGAGGAGGCAAAGTTTGAGGGGTAGCTCTGTATTCAGCCATCCTGGAATCTCTCACTGCCCTGTCAAACTGTTTGTCTATGGCTTTTTATCTATACCTAGTCTGTCTATCCTCAGCCCTAGAGGATCTCTTAGGTGCTAGAGCCCTGGCTCTAATCCTAGCTGCTGCCTGTAGACCAGCAGATTTGGGCTTAGGAGATCCCTTTACAGCCTTCTCTCTACCCTGCTGAGGAACTGACAATTCTTGATCAGCTCTCTGGGTGGCCATCTTTGAGCCCGCCAAAAATAACTGTCACTTGACAGGGGTAGAGAAAGGGAGAAAGAAGTAAAAAAAAAAAAAATTCAGCCTAAGCTGTCAGCTACAGCCACAGTAGCTATCCACCACTTCAGGAGGCTAGTGCGACCAAAAGTGGTGAGCTCAGCCCAGCTCCACAATTCAAAAGCCGAGTCAAGGAAAAATAGTTGAAAAAAAAATCAAACGGCTGCCTCTTGAATTGCAGCAAGCCCTGACAGGTCAGAGGCTTGCGAGCCTGGCTCTGGCTGCACAATTATCAGGCAGACTCAAGTGTCTTGCAGCTGCCACGGTGCTCTGGGGACTGGATGGGGGGTCAGGATTTAATCCCAATGGCCAGAACCCCCCCCAAGAGACAATCCTGCAGACAAACTGCAACACTGTCCCCGAACTAAATAAATGGCCGCTGTCGCCGAAAAGGGACAAAAGTGCTTAGCGGCAGCTGTGGCTCGTCCCAGGCACAGGAAATTGGATCAGGAGGAGGCGAGTTAAATAAGACGCTGACTCCCACCCCAGCCCAGGCTACATGGGCTATCAGGGTCACCTCCTCTCCAGTTTCGACAGAAAACAAAACAAAAACCAGTCCACCAGCAAGGAAAGTCAAAAATTAAAATATCAAGCAAAAAAATGTGAACCAGAAAAAAGGCACGAAAAAATGAAAGTGCTAAACCGGCACGCCAGCTAGCTGTCAAACCTGATCTAAGCCTCTCTGCAAAAAAAAGCTTAAGCCAGGGGGTGAATATTCTTCTACAATCCTAACTACTCAAAGCCCTTAAAGGGTGGTCTGAACACACTGAGATTGAGTGAAGAACTGGGGACTGTTACCGGGGGGTGTATCCTCAGTTTTTCAACTCAGTCTGCAGAGCTAGGAGACTAGCGACTACCCATCCTGGATTCTCCCTTCGGCTCAGTGGAGAACAAGATAAAGAATAAAGATAAAGTAACAACTAAAAAATGTTTTATCAGATATTAAATTAAATTATTTCTCCTTTAATACAATTTAATACAATTAGAGAAATGGATAAAGATGGAAGAAAGATTCAAGCAGAAAATATATAGAATATTAACTGAAGTAGAAGAGCAGGTAAAAAGTTTAAAATTAGTTTGAAAGTTGGATTTAGGAGAAATAAATGATAATGACTGGAAAAATATTTGGAATAGAAGAGTATATAAAAATATATCAGTTAGTGTTAAGGAAAATGGATAGAAAGTGATATGGGGATGGTACCTAACACCACGTAAATGAAATCAAATAGATGTTAAATATACAAATATTTGTTATGAGAAAGAGATTGGAACATATAAACAAATGCGGTGGGATTGTGAAAGCACACAAAAAATATGGGACATGGTGTTTAGGGAAATTATAGCACGTTTGAATGTAAATTTAGATATGTCACCGAGGATTGCATTACTGTTGCTGGTGGAAAAACAGGATATAAATGAAACAAAAAAAGAATTGATTATAAATTTGATAATGGCAGCTAGATTAGTGATGGCTAAATATTGGGGACGAGATTGGGATATTCAAAGATATGAATGGTATAATGAAATTTGGAGTATGGCAACAAATGATAAATTAACATTAATTAATTTTTTAAAAAGGATGATTAAAGTAAACAATTATACTGAAATATTATAATTTTTATAATGTTTTTTTTAATTTTATAAAAACAGTGTTGGTGGAAGGCAAAGGGAATAAACGTACTCAAGAATATATGTTGTTTTGGAGGGGATAAGGTCACAATTGAAATATATATACACACACACACACACACACACATATATATATACACATATATATACACACACACACACACACAAACACACACACACACACACACACATACACACACACACACACATATATACATATAGATATATGTTGTTATAGAAGTGGAAATATAAGGAAAAAATGGTCTCCAAGGAGTGAGGCACACTGTAATATTTGTATTTTTTCCTTTTTTTAGATTTAGATTTATATGTTTTATGTTTGTATTATTTGTATTCAAAATAAAAAAATATTATTAAAAAAAACATCAGATATAGGGAACTAGAATCACAACTATCATGCTGTCATCTTCAAAATCATGAGAGCTAGAAACTTTCAAAACAATAAAAATAGAAACTTTAATGCCATGTAGTATACATTCTGTATTTTGTGTTTCATACTTCAGGACTTACTTTGAAAATTCTGTTATGGCAACATGCAAAAATTGATCTGGATACACAAGATGATGTTTGTGACACTGCTGCCATTATTACAGTTACAATTTAAAAAGTGGTTGCAACAGTTTTAGGCCTGGAAAGTAGTTCGTCACTGTCTTACAGATATTCAACCCAGGCGCTATGGTTCAGATTTGCTCCTTCAATTACCACAGCAGTGCTGAACGATATCTGACAACGGGAACAACTGCAGGTTGCATGTAAAGCTGTTCAGTAGCATTGTGAATAATTTTTTAAAAGGGTGACATGAACAGATGGTGCCAAACATTGCAAAGAGAATAGGAGCCACATAATTGTAATGTTGACTTCAAGGCAGACATGGATAATGATGTTCACATTCTAAAGAACAGCATTTTTGACGCTCAGCCACTTGCCTGGACTTCAATTTCCAAAATTTCCCAGCCAGCATCTAAAGTTGCTACAGTTGAGAAACCCTGCTCTAGAAACCAATAGATAAAACGCAATATGCAGAGTGGGAGGACAGAAGCCAAAACCAGATGGGCCTACACATAAACTTATATACACTTTTTATATTCTTTCCCACCATCTTGTTTTTGAGCTTGTTCATCAACCGACTACCTATCTCCCCAGAGAAGGATGCGGAGTTTGCTTTTATCAGAGGGCAGAACTTGACTGCTTTAAGATAGTTTTGAAAAATGGTCTGAGAGTCAAGAGAAATTAAGCCAAAGGACACATGTGATGCAGAATAGACATTTCGGTGTAGAATAGAAAGTAAAAAATATTTTTAAAAGTGTTGGTACAAGTGTGGATCCCAGTTAGTTATCCATCCATCTGGAGGTTTACTGTTTTTTTCTAAATATGAAAAAAGGGATCTTGCCAATCCAGGAATAAATGCTACATCAGACTTCTACTCTCTTATTCAGCTGCAGTTTCCTTTTTAATCATTTGTGGATTACCTGACCTGTGGAACTCAGCAATTGAGCCTTAAATTTTAATCCCAATCTATACCCAATAAGTAGCATTTTACTTATTCCTGATGTAAACAGAACACCAACTTTTGGTTGGAAAGGGGAATTAGGATATAATGATAGACAACCTAGAATCCTTTCACCAGTGGTCAAATAAATTTGAAGAATTAATTGGTGGAGCAGCAGGATTTATAATTTATTTCTGAAATTCTAAAGAACTCATAAATATTTCCAAATTCACTTACAATATACAAATAGAAACTATATATATATCCCATGTCATTGTAGTTGTGCTTTTAAAGTTGTAGCAACGTTTTGGCAGAATCTCATCTGCCATCATCAGGCTTCTGTATTGTGTTCGTCTGTGAGTCAGACTTTTACAGTTATACTCTGACTCACTGACTCACAGACGAACACAATACAGAAGCCTGATGATGGCAGATGAGATTCTGCCCAAACGTTGCTACAACTTTAAAAGCACAACTACAATGACATTATGAAAGCTCTCAGGACAAAAAGCATATAAGAGAAAGCAGCTGCAATATGGGCTTTCTTGGAATTGCATCCATCTCTTTTTCCAAAGAAGCAATCAATTCAGTTATAAGCATGCTAATTAAAATTTAATTAGTATGTAGTATGTCAGTAGGCTCTTAAATACATGAAGGTAACAAATAAGATCTACCTACCATTCATTTATTTCTCACCTTTATTACTTTTAAAAGTAACTCAAGGAGGCAAACACATCTAACATTCCTTCCTTTTATTCTCTTCACAACAAGAACGCTGTGAATTGGATTGTACTAAGAGAGTGACTGACCCAAAGTCACCCAGCTGGCTTTCATGCTTAAGGTGGGACTAGAACTCAAACTCTCCTGGTTTCTAACCTGATGTTTTAACTAGTAAATCAAACTAGTTCTTATTTGATATTAATGTGACACCAGTAATAAACTCTCACTCCTGTAAGCTTGAAGAATTGGATCACCCTGGGAAAGAATGAACTAAGAATTAAAGTGTATATGGCCATTAAAATCATAATTTGTTCTCTTCTTCAGGAGTCTACCATTGCCCAGCCACACTACCAGATAGACATTTTAAAATCTCAGGCACAAGTTTAAGTTCAATAAAACAACCACAGTAACCACTATTTTCATTGATAGCTATTTCTACGCCAGGGGAACTAGATGTTTCCTGAGCCTTAATAGGCAGAAGTCTCTCACACACCAACAGCTGTTAACAAATAGCAGCCTCTTCTTCTTCTTCTTCTTCTTCTTCTTCTTCTTCTTCTTCTTCTTCTTCTTCTTCTTCTTCTTCTTCTTCTTCTTCTTCTTCTTCTTCTTCTTCTTCTTCTTCTTCTTCCTCTTCCTCTTCCTCTTCCTCCTCCTCCTCCCCCCCTCTGCTTCTTAATAATAGCAGCCAAAAAGCATTCAGGAAAGTTCTTCTGCCTAATTGTTAGTGCAGAAGAATTTTTCTCTTTTCAGAAAGGAATGCACAGTAAAAGCATAAACGGCACAGATTAGCATCAAACATCTGTGTGTTATTTAAAAGATTTTTTACACAGCAGAAATAGAGGGATACTCAAATATGTAAAGATGTTTCTAACATATATTTTGAAGCTTTACAGTAAATTGCAATTGTTAAATAACTTCACTTACACTCTCTTTATCACAATCAGATGCATAAGATCTTTTTTATGTTCAAAGGATAGCTTTTCTATGCACACCAAAACTAAGCAACATCTTTTCATTTCTATTGAAATTACTGACTCAGTGCAAGTTAAAAAGAACTAATGGCTTTTAGATAAGTTATTTATACCACTTTAAAGATGTGTATTTTTCTCATCAGAATCAAATATTTATTTCTTCTGAAAGTAATTTATTTATAAATTACAACAGATGGGTACACAATACCAGGCAACGCTAAGAATAGCAATGGTCTAGACCAGCCTTCCCTGATTGTATGCCCTCCAGAGGAACTGAAAAAATGATGTCTGCACCAGCTGAAAATGATGGATATTGTCACCACAACACTTCCCATGGCAAAAAGAGAGATCACAAAACATGCATATGGAAGAGTGAAGAATTTATATCAGGAGCAAAGCTAGTATGTCTCTATGCAATCATAGACACTAAAAACAGACAACTTTACATAAAGCATGGATGGAGAACCTTTTTAGTGCAAACACAGCATTCCACAATGGCTAACATGGGGTGGGTGGGAGGCATACATGGATTAAATTCATGAGCAGTGCCACCCCTTAGATCTTTGAAAATATGTATAGATTATTTTGACCCTACCAGAGCACCCATAGTATCCAGGCCTCCTTAAAGGAGAAAGTCCCAAACTCAATCTAACCAAAGACTTATTCAGGTGGGTCAATGTGCTTCAAAGAGTAGAACAAAATTGAACTGTAATCCTAGGAGCTGTGACCATCTGCTGGCTTTTGCAACATAATCTCTTTTTCTAGGCCATTGTGGGAGATAAATGTAATATATAAACATTTGAGACCATACATGATTATGCCTCAAGATTACTTATAGTTCTGGAAAATTTATTGAATAAAGACTACTGTCACATACCATCAAGTGGCCCTGTTCACAAGGTACATGAGACAGCAAAACAAGAAATCTTCACCAGCCCACATAAAAATTGCAATCTATCTGTTTGGTTACAGATATTGTCGTGCCAAAAATATTTTTAATGTGAATGCTTCCTATCCCAAATGTAATAATGTAACTCACAAAAGTCTGTATCTCAACATCTCATATTTATTTCTGGGAACTTAAATTAACAAAAACTCAAAAGAATATCAATGAAAGAAAAGGTAAGAAACAATGGCAGCTCTTTGTGTCTCTTTTTACAAACTATCTATGTGTTGCGTAGATATAAGTTGTAGGGAGAGAAATACAAGAGAAGGGAGAAAGCCATGGCAGATTACATATCATTGAAAAAAAAATTTAAAATATTTAAAACATTAAACATGAGAAGACAAAAGAGTATAAAGTTCCATCAAATCTACAGAAGATCATTTATATCAGGGGTCGCCAATCTTTTGGATCTCAGGGACCACCAAACTCATAATTTTAAATCCCAGGGACCACTAACCGGTTCTTTGGGCACGACCTAATTTGTGGGTTTGGCTTGGTGGTCATGTGACTGGCTGGGCATGGCTTGTATGTAAATATTATAAATATTTATATAAATATTGAATTTTTTATAAAAAGAGCAACTTTTACCCAAAATCAGGCAAAGCAGGCAGGCTGATTGAGTTGCTTACAGAATCACAGATTCATTCAGAGATCTATCTATTTGCCATCGGCTAGCTCAGTCTCTCAAATTTGCTTGCCTTGAGTCTACACTGAATAATAAAGCCTTCAGTCCTAAGAGAGGTTCAGCTGTGCTTAAAAGCAGAGCCGAAGATCTAAAGACTGACTAGAAAGCAAGAAATCCAACCATTTCCTGCTTCCTAGCTAATCTAAATCTCCCGGCACAGCAGAACAGATGATGGTCAGAAAAAGGAAAAATAGCAATTTAGCAGGCAAGTTTGCCGGGTAAGGAGTGAGTGTGCAGGGAGAGTTCCGCGGCCATGTGGCCAGCGCAGCCTTGTGTTTCTGCGCAGTCTGGATTAATTGCTTTGGAGGGTACTCTGGGGGTGAGATTTTTCTGCAGCCCATCAAAAAATTTTCATGCCCACCAGTGGGCCGCGGCCCACCGGTTGGCGACCACTGCTTTATATGCACTGATAAACATTGAGAGAGGATTTAAATAACTGCAATAGAAATACAGTAACACAGAAAATGCTTTGCACAGTTGACTCGGTAATTTCTGTGTCCAGAATCAAAAGCAATATTTCTTAACCATGACATGTTTAAGATATGTGGATGTCAACTTTAATGATTGTAAGATGGCTAGAGTCACCCTTCATATAAGATGGATAGCATGTAAATTGAATAAATAAATAAACTCCCCAAACTGCTGCTTGGAGAATTCTAGCAGTTGCAGTCCATATATCTTAAACATGCCAAAATTGAGAAACATTGATCCAAAGGCTCAATGTTGATAGGCAGTTTCAAATCTTCCACTGATGTCTTGAGTGTCTTTAACTTGGACCTGGACATCCTTAGTAGAGCAATATCCAGAGACAGCCCTTCAAAGAGAAGGCAGCACCCTAAAGTCATAGGACCTGGCTTTCTGTAGAGAACAGTCATTGTTGATTCCACCTTCTAGGTAGAAGGAAACAGAGCTGAAAGTGTTTTTTTGCAGACTTCTGTGAAATTGAATTGCATGGGAAGAGGAATGAATAAAGACAAGACCACACAGAAATTGCAAACTGTGTCTCTCCTGGGGTGCAAATAAACAGTGCCACTCCTACCTCACCACCACATCAAAGGATATGACAGTTCCTGATGTTTGGTGCACGACACCCAAAATTCACTGTCATGAATTTTGTTAAATTGGTGCAATTTAATGAGGAAGAACAGACCAAGTAGGAGAGCCAGGAGGATATTCAGAACAAAACAAGAATGCACTCAGTGGTGATAAGAGCAGGATTTTCTTCCCTCTTTCTGTTGTGCTATTTCAGCAAGTGTATTCACTACCAAAAAAGAAAAAGAAAGAAAAAAACAGAACACCTTTTCAGCAAGAGATTTACCCAGTTTGTTTATTTGCACTCTCCTAACAGTTCTCTGAAAGGGGGCTTTAAATTTGTGGGATTAAAATCAGTCAGAACTAACTGACCTGCTTAGTCTGCTTTTGTTCAGAGAGATGCAAACCTATAAATGCTTTTGTGCATTCATGCTTAGAAAGTTGCACCCCACACTGTTTATATTACTAACCTCCAGCACTATCTATTGCCGAAATGCCCCAGCTTAAATCCAGTAACATTCCAACTTGCTCCAAAGAAATACATGTGAGTTTGGATGAGCAAAGGCTTAGCTTCTACTTTCTATTGTGCAGGTGTACATCTGATTATAGTACTTAGGAGGGGCTGTCTACTCCAAGAAACATCTTATTTATGGTCATTTTCCTTTAAATGTTCCTATTAACAAAGATTATAGGCCTGTGCAGAGTTTTTTTTTCCACATGAGCACAACCCAAGCTTATTTTCTACAGGTGCTATCCAGATAATTTTGGAGGACATGTTTTTCAAATGTCCTTAAAAAGCTTACATGGCCTTAAATAGAACCTATCATGGCTATTGGCCAAACGGCTAAGCCAATGAAGATATCTTCACAAGAAGTCTGTCTCTCTTGAGCTTTTGCTATGGTGGGATGTAAGGCATTCTTTGTCCCATGCTCTACCATTTTAAAATTCAAGATGTTTAAGTATTTTCAGAGCTTATCTTAGTTTTTTTCTTCTGCCCAAGTGTTTGAATTTTTAAAAGAATTCAATTGGGTTTGCCTTCTTAGGAATGCATTGAATATGCCCTCCTAGTTCAGGCTGACATTTTCTGGGGTTACAATTTATGAGGAAAACTTGTTCTGATAGCCAAACAGCCCTTTAATAAGTCCATTCACATCCTTATTGCTCTTTTCCCCAATAATGTTCTGGAAAAGTATGGAAAAAGAGGAAGCTGGATTTAAAAAAAAATTCTCAAACTACACTTCTAAATTACTCATTTTCCAACTCCACATACGCTTCTAATTCCAGTGTAAAATGCAACCAGGATTGAATTGAGTTACAGGCAGATAAGGCAGTCCTTCTTTTCAATAGGCAACTAGCGTAAAGAAAGCACTGAGTTGCTTGTGGCTGGCTAGACTTTTTGCTTTCTTTACACTGGCTTCCTTTACCAACTACTGCCTTATACCCCTACAGTAATTTCTCACTAAAGAAAAAGTTGACATCTGCTGAAATTCTGAGCAATTGAAAGCATTTGGCGCAATAGCACTCAATCACTGGGTTTCATCTCAAATCAAAATTGGGTTTGCATCCTTAGTATCAAAAGATTGCAAGGGCCATGGTGGTGATACTGGTGTGATATCACTAGAAATTAATTTAAGCAGACATTGAGTCTCTTTACCTTCTAGTGTTTTTATCACATAGGTGAATTTTTGCTTGCATTTTTGAAATGTTTATTATAAATAAAATTTCATGAGGAAAATGCCTTACAGTGGGAAAAATGTATTACTCTGCCATTTGTTTTTGACAATATTCTCTTCTGACTCTTATATGTTAGATACAGTTGAATCAATTCCCAGGAATAAAAATACCTTCTTCATGCAATATGCACAGCGGTTCTTCCTAGAATTAGAACTGAATCTGGGACTTTCTACATTCAAACATGAACCTATCCACTGTGCTATGGTCCCTGTCTCAAAACTACACAAGCTTTCAAGAGTAAGAATTACAGAGTCAGTCATATCAACAATTCAATCACTCTTTGAAAACATTCCAGAATTTGCTGTACATGGAAAAACACTGCTTTTGTCTTTGCTGTGAAAATTCCACAAAGCTGGAATTTTTAAGTCTTTTCTTAGGCATACCTGGCATAAACACAGAACAAATTAGCCCCGGAGTCAATGGGATGAGCAAGTGCATTACAACAGTATTTTTTAACATCAGGTGTTTGGACTTCCATTCCCAAAATTCCCCAGCCAGTGTTCAGCAAACATCCCCTCTTGGAATTCTGGGAGTTAGAATCCACATAACTTAACGTTGCTGAAGTTAAGAAACATTGCATTAGAGCATGTGGGGATAATCAATATCTCATCAACATGATTCTTGATAAGAACTTGATTGATCCAACGGGCATACAGGCAAACCAAATAAATTACATCGTTTGTCCTTCTCCTGCATCTGAAGCCATTCTCTGCCTTCTATGTATCCAGGTTAACTGCTGCAGTGGCTTCATATTTTTTGCTGAAAAAAGTGCAAAGTACTAGTCTTCAGAAAATCAATATGGCTGAGTATCTCTGGTATGGAAAGCGGATGAATCAAGGCACTTAGAAACCAAAGAGTGGAAACCTGATCATATTACATCCTCTATAGAAACACAAAAATACTAGGGGGTGATTCAAAATAATTTGATGCCTTTGGAAAGCAGCACCCACATCAAAGGAACCACTGAGCTGTTCTCTAGCTAAGGGTAATGTTAGAAATAGACTCTGATGCAGGGCAAAACTTTGTGAGCAGGAGAAATAGAAATCCTCCTATTGAATGTCTCCGGATCTCAAAAACAACAACAGGAAAAGATTTTTAAAAATTTGCAGCATTGCATTCTATTTTTCAAAGCAGTGATAAACAAGACTCAATTTAAAATATTAACTCAAATCTCATCGAACCTAGTGCCATCCAATTATGCTGAACTTCAGCTCCAGTACCAGGTAGGGGCATGGCGGAGTAGAAAAAAGGTAACTCCAATGGTTATTTTGAAATGCCTTCATTCTCCTTAGAGAGTTTTGACATAAATACAAACATTACCTCTGTTGCAGAGACCCAATAGCTGCCCTTCCCCATGAATATCTGGCTTGCTTAATTCATGTAAATCAGTATTTGCTATTTTTTCTCTTTTGGCTTTAGAAAGCTAAAACACTGAACAAGCAATAGGTGTAATCTGGGGAGAAAAACTGCAGCTGAATGGCTCAGAATATACGGATCCTACACCAGTAACAATATAAATATACTGTTGTTTCCACCACATTTCTATCATGATGGATATTTAATAGTTAAATATTTATTGATTTAATATACTATTTTTGTTAAAATCAAATGTTTGATTTTCTATATATGATTCCCAACCATAAATTTATTCATGAAATATTAGAACTGACTTTGGTTGCTCCATATTTCCTTCCACTCTTTTACTTCACCAACCACAATCAGCATAATTAATGCAAATCACCCAATTTATTTGACACATTGTTCACCATGACATATTTTAATATTAAACACATAAAGCATCAGTCCTTTCTTAAAACAACAATGAAAAATTAGGCTTGGAATTAATTCTATAAATTACCATTAGTAAACTAATACTAGCAATTTATCCACAAGTGCTATGTGAACTAGATTCACAAAATATAGTTTCACTTGCTTTTACTTATTTTGTAAGCATTTTGTGCCTCTAAATTCACTTCTGCTTGTATTAGAAAGGAAAGGAAAGTGATTTAAAAAAAACATTTTTACAGCTTTCCATTTTGGTCAGATTGCTAAGAGAATAAAAGATGTTTTTACGCAATCCTGTCCAGTCTTCATTTTACCTAGTCCTTTAAATTGAACTGGTGACCTTTTCTGCTTCAAAGATTTATGCCAACATACTCATTATTCATCTCAAGAAAACTAAACCACCTCCTGATGGTGGTAACAGCAGCAACAGACCCCCAACGACTATATGCTAGCAACAAAAAACAAGGAATTTTTTTTCTAGCTGGCCAAGTAACTTTTTGCCAGACAAGGAAAAAAAGAAAAGAATGAATCATATTCTTCCATTGCAAAACTTCCAGGCTTCTGATAGAAAAGTATTGTCAGAAGAGGATAGATGTTTTAAAGCTATTCTTCAGAAAACTTTTCCATACATGAACATTTCTAAAGTTTGAACCACAAATTAGGGCTTTATGAACTCATTCACAATGAGGCTAACAATGAAAATCAAAGCACCTAATCAGAACAGTTCTCGAAATAAAAGTAATGACACTTTCCTATTTCTAGCATGTCTCTCCAACAGAAATCAAACTACTGTTTCCGCATTTCCCACCCCACGGAAAATTGGCCGATCTTTCAAATCAAAAGTTGGGTGGAGCAGGTGAAGGAGGGGAAGAGAACAAGAGAGAGAAACAAGAGAAATACATACGGGAGATTAATTCAACTCTATTCTCCAGAAGACAATGCAGCAAAGTAAATTTCATCCCACATTATAGCCTCTGCCAGATACAAAGGAAATGTCTGTTTACCTAATTAGAGGACTCCAAAGGCAGCCCAAGAGATTAGTTCCAGAACATTTCCTGTAGCCACCAAAATCTTTAATTCACAACAAAATCTCTTTACAATCCAGGCAGGTGAAACATCTTCCATGTCTCCACCGCAACTCCTTTAACCTCTTTTGTGAGTCAAACTTTCTCATTTGCATGAAAGCCTCCTCCAGCCTATGGGACTTTGAACAAGCTACAAGTTACACTAGCTGTCTTAACACGCTTTCCGAGTATGATATCACCCATCTCCATGGTTACTTTAACCCCACCTGCTCATACAGCAAAGTAACCTGTCAGATTCAGACCACAGGGTACAATTTAGCTATTTGTCTTGAGTCAATGTTTAACCATCTGCTCCTTGGCACACAATCTTTCAGAAGTTAACTCACAATTAAAAACAGAAGAGACTATTATAAAAGGCAAAATAAGTTACTGCAGGAATAAAGTGCTTTAAAAAACAAGTTGTAGCAATACATTGGTTGTCTGCCTTTTCTGTCCAACAATGCAGAATGAGTATTCTAAAGGGATACCGACACCCCAGAATGGTTATGCCCATGAGCTAGATTTCACTGAGTTTTAGTATAATAGTTTCAGTGGGTTCATTGTTTCCCTTTGCAATTGTTTTTTTTTTTTTTAAGGAACCAATAATCCTCTCTAAGTAGTACAACTTGTCAAACAGGTTTCTCTTGGAAGCTTGTTCTCTCCATTTTATTTAGAAAGCCTGCCTCTTGCTATGAGCTCTTCCTAGCACACACATTTTCACTCCGACTTCCTCCTGGCTTCAACAATTATTTTTATATCTTTTTCGGTGATGTGGTCACCTATTGAAAGCTTACTCCCATGGACTTCAGTGTCGAAAACATTGTTCCTACTAAAGGGAAAATTTGCCATCACTTTCTGGAGCTGCTTTTCTAAACCGTTCAGAACATTTTAATAGAATTTCACTTTTTTCTGTCTCTCTCCCTTCTTTTGGGATATACATGCAACTGGAATCATACATGCACTTTGATCAAGTCAGATATTCGTGGCCAGGTGAGCAAAACATCTTCTCCATCAATGTTACAGCACTCTCTGGAGTCATGATACTTTCTACTAACCTTTCTAGAAATATCTACCAAAGTGTATAGGAGTTATTTTTGAAACTTGTGAAGGAGGCCATTTTGAGATTTGCTTAAATGGCTCTATTGCTGAGTTGGTTATTCTTTCCCACTCTTCACCTAGGGTTTGTATCACTGTTTTTAATAAAATCTACTTTTAAGGGACTTTGTATATTTTTGCTTTGTTTTTACATATAGTTTTATTCATTTGTTATGCACCACCCAGAGTCAATAAGATAGGAGACTGTATACATTTGGTTAATAAATAAGAGCCATACCTGTTAGTATATTGCTTGACTCCTAGTACAGTATTGTGTAGATGTCAATGTTTAGAAAACAATTCTTTCAGTAGATACTCCCTCTAAAATAACTATTACAAACTTTCAAACCAGGATAAACAATGGGAAATAAAGGGGACCTATCATGAAGTATATTTTCCAAAAGTAGCTGTCGCCACCATCCCCAAGACATATACAGAAATGGAGGAACTTTAAATTCAGTTTTAAAACTTTGAATTGACTTAGGTGTATGCTTTCTCGAGAGAAGTCCGTTTGCAGTACACACTTCCATTTTCTTTAAATCCTGTTCAGAGGAGGTGCTTTTATAATCATGAAAGGGAAACTGACAAATGTAACTCCTTACTGTCATTGTACCTGGCTCCTTTCCAGAAAAATTACAATGGATGTGATTGTGTCCCTATAGATTATTCAGAGGGGGGAAAAAAGGTGGTTTCCTGGATCAGCTCCTTGATGAATGAACCTCCGCAAAAGAGACAAACACAGGATGGCTAAAGCATTGAGATGAATCATCAGGAATATCATGTTGCAAAACACACACACACACACACACACACACACACACACAAAACAAAAGTTGGCACTCAGTACTGATTATCAACTAGAGATTCGATTTTTTGCAGAGCTGATTTCCAAACTTCCAATTCATTTGCTGTATCTTTTATTATTGGATAAATATTCAGTCTGAGTAGCTATTTCTAGAACAGAGGCCACAGACTTTTCTGCTGATAGATACATATTCTTGCAGGCGTGTGGGGGGGGAAGGGGGAGGAGAGAGAGAGATTCACATAGTGTAGATTCTGATGTTACTGAATATGTTTTATTCAGAATGTATTCATATGCTTTATTTTAAGCAACTATTTCTAAACCAGGAACCATTTGTGGTTTTAAAATAAATATTGATACTGATATTGCAATGTTCCAACATCACTTTTACAGCACTTAATTCCCGTTTTTAGCAAAACCACATCCATAGCCACTCATTGGTTCACTTTATAACCAATGAGTTTGCTTAGTTCACTTTAACCAATGTGTTTACTTAATGACTACCACAAAAAAAGCTTGTAAAAATGGGTCGGTCATTTGACTGACCCATTTTTACAAAATTTTTTGTGGTAGTCGTTTACGACCATCATGTCATACAAACATAATGGGCAGGCTCCATATAATCATACTATATGTCAAGGACCATGGTATGTTGTTTATAGAAATCAGACAAACACTACACATACACCTTTTTCAACTTTACCTTTTGCTTGTCAGCCAGACTTAATTGTCCAAGACCCAACTACTCTAGATGTGTATCTTCTGGTTGTAGCAAAATGGGCACAGCCCACAACTTATGCTTTTCTGCCCACCTATTTTAACTTATCCAGAAAAATATTCAGAACATCACCAGCCAGCTGATTCTATCTAACACTTCAGTTTCCCACAATGCCATTCAAAATGTCTCTCTCTGAAATAATGCTATAATGTTAAATAGTGGCTTTTAACCCCCTGATAATATTCCAAGTACTGGTGGTAAAACTAGAAACGCAAACAACCAAAACAAAGTTTGATAGAATTCTGTTTGCTTAGAGTAGTTCAAATGTAGAAGCAGTTCTGTTTTTAGGTTAGATCAGTATTACACAAGGTTGAGATTTGTGGACTTAAATTCCCAGAATTCCCCTGCATCCTCAGGAAGCCACTGCTAGACAAAACCATCCTGGGCAATTTTTATTCGGTATCCAACCTTTTCCTTTTTAGGAAAGGTTGTCAAGAAGGTGGTCATGCAACAGCTTCAAAGGATCCTGAACAAAATGGATTATCTGGATAAGGGACTGAAACTGCACTGGCTGCATTTTTAGGTGTACCCATCCTTGCTCTACTTGACTTCACAGCAGCCTTCAGTACTTTAGAGCCTCTGACTCTAATATTTTTCTGGATTGGTTATAAGGGTTAGCTGTGTGTTGTGATGGTCCTCCTCTTTCTTTTACAGCTGTTCCACTTGATGCTGTCCCGCCCTTAGTCCCTGCACTGTGGAGTGCCACAGAGTTCAATATTTTCTCTGCTTCTGATTAACACCAGCATGATTATCATACAGAAACTGTTGGGTGAAGTCATTCATAACCATGAACTAAGGCATTATCAGTATGCTGGTGTTACCCGGCTCTAGATTTCCACTTTTTATGAAGTAATCAAAGCTTTTCATCTCCTGTCTCAATGCTTCGAGGCTGTGGATAAATGAACAGGCCTCAAACCTGGCAGACTAGCTTTGGTTTGGAGGCCATTCTACTCTAGTTATGGATGGGGTGTCCCTACGACAGACAGATCCCAGTGCACTTTCTGGAAGTCCTTTTGGACACATGACTTCTACTAGATGACCAGATGACAATTGTGCTGGGAAGGCATTTGCATAGCTTTAGCCTGTAGGTTTATTGTGGTTTATCATTCCTGAAACAGGAAGCCCTATGCTCAGTCACTCATCCCCTATTCATGTCCTGCATAAATTACTGTAACACATTGTACATGGGGTGATATATGTGGTAATGACTTTGAGAGTTGGGGAAGAGGAAGAGAGAGAGAGGAGAAGAGAGATGTTGCCTAGGGAACAATCAGATAAGAAGGGTCCCAGCCTGTAGCTCCATAACGGGCAGAGAAAGAAACTCAGAAAGTTCCTCCCCCTAACTTATTGTGATGACCCGGGGCATGGCACAAGGGCAACACAGTCAGATAATCAATAAGAGACCCTTTATTATCTCCAACTTTGCCCCCAATGTCCAGGTTACCTTCTGGCTGGAGAAGAACTCTCCCAGGAACAGCCTTTGGCTGTAGAGAATCAAGTCCAAAACATGGTCACACGAACTGTCACTTTAAGTCCAATCCAGCCAAACTGAAGTGATTAGTTTGGCAGGGCAGGAGCAAGAATTTCAGACTTGAAGGCACAGCAAAACTCACATGATTGGGAGGACTCCAGGAACAAGGATAAGCAACGACAACACAAGATAAAGTCACATTTGCTCCCAGCAGCCTGCCGCATGCAGCCTGCCTAATTTGTAAACTGTCTTCTCAGCTGTGGCTAATAAAGGGAATCAGGGCCCTTTCCTCCCCCGTAAGCCACATGACCCACATTGCTCTCTGCTCCATTCCTCCCTGTGTGCCCTAGGATGAAGAGGGGGTGGGCCTGGATCTTTCTCTGAACTTCCTCTCCCTTGTTCTATCTCTTCCCTGCTCTGCCCAGCCAGACTTTGCCCTTCCCCAGCCTCCTCCACAGCCAATGGAGCCACACTCCCATTCCCTGTCAGTTGTTCGGCTTCCTCCTTGGATTCAGATTCTGAAAGAGGCATGACACTTCTCAGGCTACAAAAAATATGGCAGGAGATTTATACTTTCTTCATGATTTTGCTAAGGTAGCCTTACAATAAAGTAGAATGAGCTTATCTGGTTGTGTTTCCGGTCTGAACTACCTGGGAAAGCTGAAGGTTCTGCTGAAAAGCATCCAAAAGTGGTTAGCTTATTCTTAATACTGGTACACCACAGGGTTGCGTGTTAAGTCCCTTACTCTATACTCTTTATGTGCATGACTCAGGTAGCCCACTAACGCTAGTAATACTATTACTAAATTTGCAGATGATACAACAGTGGTGGGGCGGATGAGTCTGCCTATCAAGATGAGGTAGACCAATTGCTTTTGTGGTGTGGAAACAATAGTTTGGTCCCCAATAAGACCAAGGAGCTTATAGTGAACTATAGAAGGAACATATTAGACATCCATCCCTTGCTTATCAATGGAGACCGAGTAGAGCAAATGGCCAGTTTTAAATTTCTGGGTATTATCATAAAAGAGGACCTGGGGTGCTCACATTGCAGCACTGGTCAAAAGGGCCCAGCAGAGATTATACTATTTGAGATTTCTCAGAAAACAATAACTGGATGAAAAACTGCTGGTGACCTTCTAAACCTAACCCTTCTGCACCATACACTGCACCTCTGTATGGTTTGCCAATTGCACAGTGGCAGATAGGAAAGCATTCCAGAGGGTTAATGTCATTGCCCAGAAGATCATTGGTTGCCCTCTCCACTCTTTGGAAGAGCTTTATAGCTCCTGCTGCCTCAAGAAAGTTCAAAAAATTCTTAAAGACCCATCTCATCCTGGGAACCCCCCCTTTTTAACTATTACTATCTGGCAGACAGTACAGGATAATAAAAACAAGGACAAATAGGCTAAAAAACAGCTTCTATCCCAGGGCAGTAACAATATTTAATTCTACTGTATAGTGCAATATTAATGCAATTTTGGGTTTTCAATTAAATTGTATAGGATGTGAAGGATGTGGATTTGTGTTTTATTTTTATATTTATAATGTATACTGAAGATGGCATTTAATTTTGTTGTATGAGGTGCAATGACAATAAACTAAACTAAACTAAACCACATATAAGCATGTGGAAAGGTAACAGTATTCCATATTTTGTCATATGCTCTGAGCATATGTACCAGCCATACAACCGTGGAAATGTCTTTGGACAATGCTGGCTGTTTGGTTTCAGAAATGGACCAACCCCTAAGGTCAGCTTCCACTAGCAGGGTAAAACCTATGGGAACACCTTTACCTTATCAAGACAGAAGCTCATGGATAGTCTTCTTCCTATAGCTCTTTGGACACATTACTGTAATCACTGAGGAAGGGTACTCCCCCTCCCACATATATTACAAATTAATTTAAGAATTATCTATTACTGATTGTAATAATGTAATACACATAATCAAAGGGCATGTTTTAAGATTTATTTCCTTGTCTTCTTTGGGACTAAGCTGTTCTAAATTTTAAAAATTCATTAAGTATACAATTTCAACCTAATTATGAGTACAGGATACAAGCTGGATATATTATTCCAAACTAATACATACAGATCTATTCAGAAATGAGATCCACTTACAATGGTGAAACATAATTCCTGAAAAGCTCTGCAATTTTAATAAATTAGCAAATATGGCAACCTAAAAAAAAAAAAAACAACAAATACAATTTACTGCATTCCTTCTGTAATCCACTGGGTTTGGAGAAATATCAAGTTAAATAATTCAGAGTATCCCTACAGAGATCTGTCCAAAGCTTAGCCTGCAAATACCTTCTATGCTGGAGCCAAATATTTACATGACTCAGGAAATATCTAATCTAAAAAAAATTAATTTCTTAGATTTGATTAGTATCTTTAGTTACCACTCTGCAGTATCTCTGAAGATACTGTTGTTCATTACACAAATAGCAAGCGCAAATCTGAAGCTTGGAAACTGGTATGAAGAAAAGAAAGACAAAAGCAGCAGAAAGTGTTTCCAGAAATTACAAAGAAATTAGAAGTTTTGAGAGCAATTTCATACTAAATGACAGTTAGGGGAAACATTATTATTTACCACATCATGTGCAAACTTCATATGCCAAAATTCAACTATGTTGAACCACCAACACACACCAGTACACAAATGTAAGATATGGTCACTCATTTTTTACAAAGATGGGTGCATGGCCATTTCCTTCCATCCTCTGTACAGTAATCTAGCATAATTTAGATTAGACCGTAAGCTATAACGTGCATGTTTAGCTTTAGTTAATAGATTGTACAAATTTCATCCTTTGCCTATTTATGCTACAGTTTAAGGCTTAATATCTGAATCCCCAAGCTATTACTTCCAGACACTAATACACCTACAAATACAGGTAATCCTAATTTAATGTCCATTCTTTCAGTAATTGTTCAAAGCTAGTATGACACTGGACAGATCCTCATAGTTGCAGCCATGGTAACCCCATGGTCACATGGTCGTGATTTGGGTGCTTGGCAAACACTTGCAATTACCATGATCACATGATTGTCATTTGTGATCTTCACTGCCAGTTTCTGAAAAGCAAGGTTAATGGCAATGCCAGAAGGACTTTAAATGTTGCAGATGGTGATCATGTAATCATGGAACACTGCAACTATGCAGGATTCCTCTAACAATGACAACTAGACCTCCTAGAGCTGCCATTGTAAGTAGACATAGACATATGAAATTACATCTTTGGACCACACTTAACAATGGAATTCTCGTTCTTATTTACAAGTAGGCCTCAACCTACAATCATTCATGTAGCCACTGTTCAAAATTGACTTATAACAGCCCTCACAATTACAACCACTGCAGCATCCCCACAGTCACATGATCAATATTCAGGTACTTGACAACTAGCATATATTTTACAAAGCTGCAAACCATCTGGGGTGGCGTGATTGCCACTTGCAACCTTTCTACAAACAAAGTCAGTGGGGAAGTCAGATTTACTTAACAACCATTTAACTCACTTAGCAACCATGGTGATTGCTAATTCTGGCAAAGCTGTTGTAAAATCAGGCACAACTCATTTAGTACCTGCTTTGCTTAGCAATAGAAATTCTGGTCTCAGTTGTGACTGTAAGCCGAGACTATGAGATAAGTGAGGGCTACCTATACCTCCATATTATCCATTCAGAATCATGTCTCACTCAATTTTATTACTGATTTATTATCTGGTATCAATTAATATTGACTTGTAGGAACCACAGATTTTCTTCAGGATAATTTTCTTGATAAAATATCGAGGTGGTTTGCCATTACCTTCTACCTCCCAGTATGGAATAGATGCTTTTGCCATTGTCATTAAAGCGATCATCTGCCTCTTCCATCTATAGCTACAGGTGCCAGCTTGCTTTAGCTAGGCAGCTGGGAATATATAGTCCTGTCATATACTGACAGCCTTTTCAAAGTAGTCTAGGCAGGAAACCAAAACCATAACTACTAACACTACCCTTATTATTGTAAGGTTACAGTAGCAGAATTCTGCAAGTCAAAATGCACTTCCTCCTTCCCCTCCCTTTACTTTCCTGAGAACTAGGCAGGGTTCCTTCAAGATATTTTCTCCATCCCCGTCCATCCTTTGGACTCGGATTACTCTTATGAGACCATTGTCCAGGCTGTGACTTTTCCTCCTATCCACCAAAGTTGTTCTCATAGCCCATTACATACTCTTCCCCTTTCCAGGAGCATCCCTTTTCAATGATAAGGAAGCACACTGGCATTTGAGGAAGGATTTTTATTAGGTTCTTTTAATTAAAAAGATAGGCGAATATAGCAAACCCCAGCATCAATTTATATTCTAATCCTTATTTTAAAGCATGCTACTGAGCCCCCCCCCCCATTACCTTTAAAGCATTATTGGGATTAGACTTGAAAACAAACACTAACATAGTAAAAGTTGGTAGAAATGGGGGGAATTATAATATCTATGTTGAATTATTATTTAGTTACACTTTCAAATCCACCAAATTCACCAGCATCATGTAAGTAAGTCTAACTACACAATTTCTTTAGGGACTAAGGACAAAATCACTGGCCCATAGAGTTGACCAGAGACTAAGAAGAGTTGCCCACTCATCCAATTCATATCTTAACCATCTGACCTTCTGAAATATTTCAGCAGGTAGGATCTCCAGCAGTTAAAAACTAAGTGAAATCAACATAAATAGTCCAGAGTATATACATCAGATGACCACTTCCTAGTTTGTTTGTGACATTGACCCCAATTGACTTTTACTTCATGGAGATACATCAAGCGACATGTATATTTCTATTTCCCACCAGAGGTGGCAGGAATAAATAAGTCAGACAATTGTCCAAGGCCTTGCATTTGAGTCCCTCTTCCCCAACTGTGGTGTTATTTCAGCAAATAACTTGGGAGGAGCTTATTACTGG
This sequence comes from Pseudonaja textilis, assembly GCF_049901715.1. Taxonomy (NCBI): domain Eukaryota; kingdom Metazoa; phylum Chordata; class Lepidosauria; order Squamata; family Elapidae; genus Pseudonaja; species Pseudonaja textilis. The sequence continues at coordinate 27,236,754 of NC_142008.1, read as the reverse complement.
CTTCCTCCCTTTAGCTAGACAGCCAGCTGCACCAATCTATTTGTATACATTTGATGTAAACTATTTTTAATTTGTGAATTCTTGATCATTTTTCCCAGAAAATCCAGATGGCATTATGTCATTATCCATCTTGGCCAACGAAGAAGAAAGTGGAGAAAAGAGAATCAGAGGGTAATCAAGGAGAAAAATGCTCTAGATAGATGTATTAATATTACTGTCACTCAAAAGTTGCTACTAAATTATAAAAATACATCTGTGAAGCCCTCCTGATATTCTTGCTGAATGTGCCCAAGCTCTTTTCCCATCATCACACCTATAGCAGTATCAGAAATTTGGGTAAATTAGATCCTAAAATATAAATTTCTCAGTATACATTTATTTTATCAACTTCATATTCTTACAAAATGAATGATGCATATATTTCTAGCCAATATATTTTAAACTGCATTCATTAGAAAATGAATCTTTGATTCAATATGAATGCTTTTCTACTTGGCTATTCCACTATTTATTTTTAGTAACATTGTTCATAAGTGACACATTCTAGATGCCAAAGCATTTGTGGGATCAGCTATGGAAATTTCCCTTAGCTTTGCATTCTTCTGAAATGTTGGATAATAGAAAGACCAGAACCTAACAACTATTGGAAATTTAGCAATTCTTTGCATGATCTGAAACTATCACATTTTTAAAAGTGAGCTGCTTAAGAACCTTGGGTCCAAATCCAGTTATAATCACTTAAGTTCCAGTCATCACAAATAACTGTTGAGCTCACCAGATAAAATCAGCTCGTATAAAAATAGAGCTACAAATGATAACTGATTGCTCAATTCACTATTAACCATTCTGCTGGGTCCTGCTCTGAGAATATGCCTTTTTTTACACGCATGCATAGCAAATTCTCATAAGGACAGATTAACATCAGTTCAATGAATGCATCTTCATCAAAGCAGACAGAAAATTCCCACAAAAATAGCAAAATACCTATCATTTAAAAAAGATATTGCATGTTAGCGTACTGCAGTGTCACTAAGTGTTAACAGGCTTAATTATAAACAGATGTAATCTAGTTTCTTGACAGGTTAAGACTAATCTGGGTGCCCACAAAACAGTTGGAACTACAATTCCCAGAACGCTTACAAATGATTTTTTTATTTGATTGGTTATTATCAGATCTATATTCTACCTTTACTTTATACAATTCAGAGCCATATACATACATACTCCTTGAGGCACTAGAGGGAATGTGTGTCTTGAGATAAAGCTGCATACTATTTTAGACCGAAACTATATATTTTAATTCCATACCTGATCTCTCAGTCTTTCTTGGTGGCCCATAATGGCAGATGCATGGTGGGGATATTTCTGTTTCAGATGCTCCAGAAATGCTTCTCTTTTTTTGTCCATATCAGAAGGTTGCATTCCCAAAATTTCTTGGGAACTCCGAGGGCCACCTACAGTATGTCTTCGAGGAATATGGCGACCCACCTTGGAATGGGTAGATTGCCTATTTTCAGAAGTAATGAATTCTTTAGGCCACAGGCAATCTGTATCATCTAATGAAGCTCCATGCACATTTCTTTTTCCCAGATCTGCGAATTTAAAAAAAACGAAGAAATTGTTAATGCAAAATCTTAAACACCACATTGATGAATGGAATTATATTATCCAGTTTTTTTTAAAATATGTCAGATAAAGTTGCTTCAATTCAAGAACAAATTTAGTTATTTTGGAAAAATAACACCAAAAAGATAGTTGCTATTAGTGATATAAAATAATACATAAGGTCACATAGAATATGGTTCATTGTGGAAATGCTATACTCTAAAGTAAGATGACGGATAAAAAATAACTCCCTTTCTTCTTTAAGCTTAAAATCAGAACATTTTTTGAAAAATGTTTTCCCCATCATAACACTGAACTATTTTTTTAAATAATGGAGCTATTACTAGTTTTCCTTACAATCTTGACTGATAATCCCCCGCAAAAAAAAAGTGGAATTGAAATCTTTAATCTATCTTTCAGTGTGTTTCAATGTGTTCTGAAACTTTCGTGAAGTAATGAGAAAAACACTTCTTGTTGTGCAACCAGTTCTTCCCACACCCAATTTTCAGACTACAGCCTTGGTTTTAAATTTCATGGATCTTGCTTGGATGTTATGCCTCTCTGAGACAGTAGACTGGAAAATATAGTGTCACTTTTTCAATCAACCATTATTTTGAGAAATGAAATAAAAGCAAGCCTATGTGATAGGAAAAGAAATAAGTGGGGAATAGAGGAAAGCGAGAAAACTCTTACAAATTTAAACTTTGAGGCTTGTGCATTATGGACAACCTTGGGATGAACATTGCAGTAGTATGGACACTAGAGCTAACTTATCTGCAGGTAACATAGTGGAGTAGTGAAGGCATTAGGTTAGAATTAGAAAATGGGAAACTTGTGAGTTTTAATTCTATCTTAGGCAAAATTCGTGAACCTGGATGAACCTGGGTTAATCACTGTCTCTCAACCCTAAAAAGGAGGCATTTCTGAAAAACCTTACCAAGAAAACTGCAGAAACTTGTCTGTGTAATCTCTGAGAATCAAAAGCAATCAAAAAGAAGAGGGGAAAAAAACCCTGCAGATAACTAAACTCTTGGGTCCATAAGAAAAATGAAGGTTGAAGAAATGAATAGTGGAGAGTAAATTAAAGAACACAGTCCTATAAAAAATTCCTAATTTTGTTTATAACTTTATTTGCTATTATTACTGATTTTTAAATTTCCTTTTTCAGTTAACATATTGTGCAGCATTTCAATTTTTATGTTATCTTGAAAGTAAACATCCTGTCTCAACTAAAGTAATTTTATTGTAGTTTTAGAAGCAAATACTGTATATAGAGTTGAGACATTGGTTGTCTAGTGTTTAAATGTTTGAATTCAATGAACTTTAAGCAGGCTATCCAAAACCCCAACTCCAAGTACAATATTGTGACCTTTTATTTATTTGTTTATTCAGAAGATAGTCTTACTTGTTTCTGTGGGATTCACTTTCATGTAAGAGCTGTGAAAAGCTTCAAGTCTATTCAGAAGAAGCCACATTGCATCATTTCAAAGCCTCCTCTGAAAGTGTCAATATGTATTAGAGGTTTTGTGCCTATTTCCAGTCCATTGTTGAAAATACGTTCTGTTCACATGCAGAACGATCTTCTACTCCTAAACGAATGGTGGTCATATATATATTCATTTGGAAGTATTGTTTTTATATGCTTTGGACTGTTTTCTTCATATTTACAACTTAATTCTGATTGTTTTCAACAATCTAAGTTCAAACTGGATCCATATAGTATAATAGTAAGATAGTTGGTCTAAGATTAGGAAAACCAAGTTCACCCTGAATCTTTAAAACTCAGTAGGTTACTTTTCTCAGCCTCACCTATCTCACATTTGCCATTGCAGAGATTAAAATAAGGGAAATTAAACTACTGGGTACACTGCCCTAAGCTCCTAGGAAAAATGGGACATAACTCATAATCATTATATGCTCCTAGCAATACCCTAAAATTTCAGGTATCACATCACAGCCAGACTAAGTCAGAATTCTGACTGATACATGGCTGCTTGTCCCATTTAATTCCTCTTTCCAAGCAAAAACTAAGGTCTTTCTGTGCTTCGGTTAGTATAACGTCTAATCACATCATCTGTTTAGAAACAAATAATTTATAATCCCAGAATTGGAAACCATGATTTGTTCTTGTATACTGAACCCTGCATTGTTTAAGGACAGATTTCCTGTTAAATAAACCACAGAAAGAGCAAAAAGATAAAACCAGGAAAATTTTCTATCAGCCTTGTGCTTATGTGTGCTACACCAAGTTGCCTTGTAACAGTTTTTCATAATTTGATATACTCCTTTTTAAAATATTAGTTTAATTAAACAGAACACAACAAGAAAGAAAGAAAGAACAAAAGGGGGCAAAGACCAAAAAATATTTTATACACATACATACATGGGCTTCTCTTGCATGTAGATACATGTATAGTTTCAGATATTTCATTAATAATCATCCACATATATTTTGCTTCTGTAAGCATCAGTTCATCAGTTATGACAACATCAAGTTTTCAATCCACTGAATTTACTGGGGCCATATAAATTTGGTGCCTTCCTAATTCATTTTCCAGGTTGCTCAGTCCATGCTGAACTGAGAAATACTGAGAAATGAACCCATACATCAAGAAAAAGAACTGGTTGGGAAAAACTGCCTTAAAAGCATTTGAGTTTAGCCAGGAGCTTACCCAAGGCCATCTATTGAGTTTGTAGCAATGGAGAGATCTGAACTGACAAACTACTGAGTAGAGCTCAGTTTCTCATCTACTTTATCACAGCAATTCTTTTATGAATCTTTTCTCTATGATTTGCTGCTATAGAAATCATTAGCCACTGCCAGCAGCCTCTGTGAAATGCTAATCTTCATGTTCTCCATATATGGTAATTTGCATGCACTTTGGATTTCTCTATTTTAGTATTATTTACATTAACCGGAGCATCCCCAGGAAGTTTCTGCACTGTCACCTAGATTGTTATTGCAAAAGATTGGGAGTATTTTTGTCTACAATCCATAAACAGCAGCTGCTGGGATTACCGACTTCTTTACTGTTACCCATCCTACACAACTCCCACAATTATCTCTATCAGTTGTGCTATGCACTATTCTGTAGCGTGTATTTACCTTCCATAATGACAATTATGTCTTATTATTTCAGATGTCAAGGCTGTTTTTTGATGAACTGCCAACCCCAATTATGTCTACATGGCCAGGAAGGCAGAGCATGGTTTTATCAATGATCATTCAGAGCCAATCGAATGGCTTGTTTGATTCTATTGTTGCTGCTGCCTGGGGTTGGGGTTGGGTGGTTTAAATTGTGAACTTTTAACTATCGACTTCCAATGTTCTATACCTGCCTGCCTCCCACTTCCCCCCCCCCGTCCCTTCTATATAAATTTGTTTAATAAATAAATATATAAATATTAAAGCAATGCTATAATGCGGGCCTCAAGAAAAACTAAAGGGGATGAATATTTGAAAACTGATTTGGGATGGAGCAAACAAACCCAGGTTCTTCCTTACTAAATAGATTGGAACAGCTGCCCATCTTGATAATGTCAATTCATTTTTTAATTTTTGGACTAATTTTGGTATTCAGTGTAGAGTTCAGATACATACTTCTAAATAAAGATGAAGCTAGTGCTTTGCTTTACAACTCTCTCTCTTTCTCTCTCCCTTTGTCTTCTGTGTGTGCGCGTGTATGCGTAAATAAAATCAGGATATACAGGAAATCTAAAGCGTACCAATAGCAACTATCCTGAATAGCCTACGTTAAGTCCAACCTATATAAGATTATGTCTTTTTGTGATCTTGGTATTTCAGGGCACTATGGATCAGGGGTCGCCAAACTTTTGGGCGTCGGGGGCCACCAAACTCATAATTTTAAATCCCGGGAACTACTAATATGAATTTTGACTGACGGTGGCTTGCTGACATTGGTGGTGGTGAGGAGGGTGGGGGGGAGAGATCTTATCTAACCTCCCTCTTTCCCTCCCCCCCATACACACATACAAACACAGAGGCAGGGATGGGATTCAAATTTCTTAACAACCGGTTCTTAGGTGTGGCCTAATTTGTAGGTGTGGCTTGGTGGTCATGTGACTGGCTGAGCATGGGTTGTATGTAAATATTATAAATATTGATGTAAATATTGATATTTTTTTAATAAAAAAATAGCAACATTTACCCAAGATCAGGCAAAGCAGGAAGGCAGATTGAGTTGCTCATGGAATCACAGATTCAGAGATCTATCTTTCTGCCATTGGCTACCTGAGTCTGTCACATAAAATTTGCTTGCAAGCAAACTCATAAAAGTAACTCACAACACACCATGTATGTAAATATTGATTTTTTTATTAAAAAGGAGCAACTTTTACCCAAAATAAGGCAAAACAGACAGGCAGATTGAGTTGGTCACAGAATCATAGATTCACTTAGAGATCTGTTTCTGCCAACGGCTATCTGAGTCTGCACTGAATAATAGAACCTTCAGTCCTAAAGGAGGTTCTAAAGATTAGCCAGAAAGCAAGAAATCCAATGATTTCTTGCTTTCTAGCTAATCTAAATCTCCTGGCACAGCAGAACAGCTGACGGTTGGGGGAAAAAAAGGAAAAATAGCAACTTAGAAAGCAAGTTTGCCCGGTAAGGAGTGGGCGGGGAGGGTTCCTGCGGGCCATGTGGGCAGGGCAGATTTGTGTTCCTGCGCAGCCTGGATTAATTGCTTTGGGGGGGTGCTCTGGGGATGACATTTCTCTCTGCGGACCATCAACATTTTCTCATGGACCACCAGTGGGCTGCGGACCACCGGTTGGCAACCACTGCTATGGATTACAAAGATGCCCATATTGCAATGTACTGTATCTAGTACAATATAGGAAATTAGACTTAGCATTTAAAGTTATATACCGCTTTACAGTGCTTTACAGCCCTCTCTAAGCAGTTTACAGAATCAGCATATTACCCTCACAATCTGGCTCCTCTTTTTACTGACCTTGGAAAGATGGAAGGCTGAGTCAACCTTGAGCCTGGTGAGATATGAACTGCCAAACTGCAGGTAGCAGAAGTAGCCTGCAGTACTGCACTCTAACCACTGTGCCACCCTAGCTCAAGACTTGTACTACAATTAAACAGGGATGCATTATGCACAATGTGCATTATGCAGCTATGACAGAGGGAGCAGGTGGGTACAACTCATTAATTCCCGTGGTTCTAGGTAATACTATTTGCAGAGAGAAGGACAGCTGAGCCCCCAGGTAGTTCCCCATCATGGCTGGTGGAGTACATACAAGGCAGATATGTCACTGTACCTCCCAGAGGACAATGCAACTATGTGCTTAGACATCATTTCTTCCAGTTTCTATCTGCTGCTTTACGACCTAGAAGAAAATGCTTGAGAAAACATACATGCTTTTTTCTAAATGTGAATAATGAAAAACTCTGAGTCAACTCCTAATTCTGCTGGAGTCACTTTGTCTGCCACTATCAATGACCTGTACAAATACAGGAAGTCTCATTCATTTTTAGTTTCTGCGCATGTATGCATCAATTAGATCAAATACTTCCCAAAATTATTCAGCCTTGCAATTTTACAAAGCAGTAGACCAAGAAAATGTGGCATTGATATGATTATGTAAATGCATAGACATTATTTATGCTCCTATGATGGTCTTGAAGATTCAATTCTCTTCTATTTTAGGAGTAAAAAAAAATCTGATTGTTTTGAGATTATTTTTCAACACCTATTTACAAATTGAGATTCCAATAGTTTTATACCTAGAAATGCTATTTGTCATTACCTTGGGAATTCTTTGAGTTATATCTGGAAAGGTAGCCACATTCTAAGATATCAAATTTAGCTGCTTGCCAGGCTTAAAAATTTAAGCAGAAGTTTGTTTTCTACATATCCATGAAGGTAAGTAGATGAGAAACAAGTACGCAGCTTATGATATATCCATCATCTTTATTTTCTTTGAAGGTCGAAATACCTTACTCCATAAAATTACCATAGCAGTTGTTCTCTCAATTCATTTTTAATCAAATTGAGAATCTTGGCCCTAAGTATGGTAGTGAAATAACAGTAAGTTTCCAACCCAGTGCTCCTATATCATGGATGTCAAACTCGCTGCGTCATGTTGCCATCATGTGACGTATGACCTTTTTTCTTTTCGCTGAACTGGGGTGGGTGTGGCCTGCATGTGACCCATCCAGCCTGTAGGCCCCCAGTTTGGCACCCCTGTCCTATATCAGACAGCACAGTGTTTTGGAATCTTTTATTCATTGTTTACATATACCAGGGGTGGGTATTTGGACTTTCACGCTCCCTTCAGGTTAATTTCCAAAGAGCCCTGGCAGCGATCAGCTAAAATTCCTGGAGATCTTTCCTTGGCTGCCCATTTGAAAGGGAGGAAAACAGGGGCAATGAGACAGACAGAAGTGGCAAAAAGAAAGGGGACAGAAATAAGATGGGAGAAGAAAAGTTTACTCTACCCATTTCTGCCTCAGGCTCCACCCACCACTCCCCTATGATCTCTGGCTGGATTTCCTAAGAGTAAATCCAATTCTTAACTGAAAAAGGAAACCCACCAATATGGAGAATTATGCTGTATTCATACGATATACTAAAATGACACATATGAATCGTGTAAATAATTCCTACTACAAAACCTGAATTGTCAGACTGAAAATTCCAAGAAGTTTCAGTACATCAAGAGGCTCCATAGACCTTTCAAAATATATACCAGTGGTTATATGCAAGGTTAACAAACCTACCTGTATGAGCCTGTACAGATGTGTTTGCATGTGTCATCAGTGCACCAATTCATAGAAATTAAATTAGCAAGAAATAATTTTATTAAAACATTTTATGCCACCTTTTATCATTGAGAATATAAATATACACGAGTAAAGAAAAATGTTAAAGGTTCACTATATAAACATAATAAAGCAGAGAGGGCAGCAAAAGAAAAACAGAAAAATAACAGGCAACAAAACAGAGTGAAGTTTCAATAAATGAAAAATATGTAACATCCCCCCCCAAATACATTGGAAATATTTCTAACACATATATACATACGTGCACACACACACACACACTTTAAATAGCACTTACATTTATTCAGTTAAGACAAAAAGTGTTCCAGCTTCGGTGAAATCTCCCTAAAGGGAGATAATAAAATCTGCAGGGACCTCAAATACAGTAACTGAACCTATATTCTAGTTTCCCAAAATAATCTACGCAAAAGAAACATACCTTATAAACTCCCATAAAGTAATGCATTTAGATTAGTCACGTGTTCTGTTCTAAAAACATTTGTTGCTAAAACGTAGAGCCTCGGACACCAAGCGAACACACACCAGGTCTGACCTCACAGCGTGAAAGCGGCGTTCACAACTTATGGCTACAGTCCAAGACAAACGCGCGTTCCATGCGGAGTAAACTAAATTTTGAGCGATTTCACTGGACGCGAAAATACGAACGCCAATCGGCCACCTTCCCGGACAGTAAAGGGCAGGATTTCGATTTCCAATTAAAAATTAATAGAACCCTCTGATGGGAGACTGACACCCCTTCCTCGCTTCGGATTACTTTGGGATTTCCAAAACAGGATATTATTTTGCCTTCCAGAAAGGTGCTTTCTTCCCCAAGACAAAAGGTACAGGCAACCACAGATAAATTAAGTATCTGCTTCAGATACTCTTACGAGGATTTAAAAACAGCCAACGAGGGATAAGCTTCACGCGGTTTAGTTACTTACCCTTCCTCGGGTTGCTGCTTCTCGGACAGACCGAGAGCGGCTCCGATTTCTGGTTCTCAGCTTCCTCCATTACCGCTGCCTCCACTCCTGCCACAAGCTTTCGATTCACAAAGCTTAAAAACTTTCAGCTCAAAATAACTACCCAACGGCCCTTCTTCCCCTGGACAGCAGAAAGTTCTTTTCGAAAGGCAAATTACATTCCAATAAGCCCCCCGCCCAGATATCTAGTCGAGGTTCTCCTCTCTCAGCAAACCAATGGGCAGCGGCGCTTTCAAAGGCGGCTGTTAGCCCCCGCCGCTGTGGCTGAAATAGCCCCCAATCTCTCTCTCTCTCTCTCACTCTCTCTCTCTCGGAGGCCCTCAACAGGTGATGAGTTTGAATTTTTGTCTTCGCTTTTACTCACGGCAGTGTTGGTCCTTAACAAGACAAGCGACCCCGAGGCAACTTTATGATCCGGGGTGGGGAATCGGGCGGGAGTTTAGCTTTAAAGCACAGTCGTGCTAATCATAAATCAATACTGGAATGTGAAAATTCAATTTCATATATAGGATGAGTCCCAAAAGGACTTGGTCTAAGGACCTAAATTTCCTGATAATGGTACAATACTACCTGATTATTATTAGGCTGTGCATATGTGTATATAAAAAATAAAATACCTGGTCAGTTGAGACAGGAAAGAAAAAAATGACATTTTTAGATATAGCTTCTTCAGGAAAACAACAAAACACTACACAAAAGTATCTGCCACCCAAAGATAATAGCCTTGATGGCAGTTTAATGAAGTTGCAATGAAGGATAGAGGAACAGACTGGTCAAAATATTTGCAAGCTCACTTGCATGATGCACACAGTAGTACGGTAATATTTATCAAATTACAACGTGAAGCATGATCGTTGGTTGGAAAATGGAGGTGTGGCTCTAAATACTATACAAATTGAGAAAATGGGATGAAGAACCTGACCGGACACTTAAGCATCTGTTAAATAAAAGGTAATCAGAAGAAAGCAGTGCTTTTCACAAACTAAAATTAGTCTCTCCTGTAATGCAGAGACTGCTTACTCTTATTTCTCTTTTTCTCCACTGACTTTTTTTCTCAAAGAGGTTAGAACTCATCATTAACAGAGGGCTGAATTTAAACCAAGGGCTGTACATTGTCTCTAGAAACCTTTGACATGTAACAATATGAGCAATTGTTCAAGACTTGGGGGGAAGAGTGGAAAAATCAAGATAGCATGATTGAATCTCTGTCCCATATAGTTGCAGTCACCATCTTGAATTTTTTCAAACCCCACACCTCCTTGCAGATGCCTTTATTCAGTCTGGAGTCTAAAGTCAGAACTCATCTAAACTATGGTTTAACAGATGAACTGATCAAATGGATGGATCTCTTTTATTCAAGAGGTTCCAACTCCTCAGTTAAAATATTCCAAAACTTGTTCCAAAGGTGTTTTTTGCCTCTTGACATGGGACAACCATAACCTGGATGACTGAGAATCTCCATAGACATTTATCCCAAAACTTATTTCAACATTTTCTGTTTCTATTTCTGACTATGGATCATTGACTGTGATGGAGGGAGGGGAGAGAGAGAGAGAGAGGGAGGGAGGGAGAATGAATGCCACTGGTATAGGATGTCATGAAAAGATAGTAGTAGGCATTCAGAGGAATGTCTGTTCCATTCAATGCAGGTAGGTGTCAATTACAACCACAGTTGGGAACATAATTTATTTTGCTAAACAAAGCAGTTAAGCAATTTGCACTTGATTTTATGGGCATTTTTGGTTGTTAAGTGAATCAAATGGTTGTTCAACAAATCTGGGTCCCCCCATTGATTTTGTGGGAAGTAGGCTGGGAAGGCTGCAAAAGGCAGTAATATGACCAGCAGATGCTGCAACTGTTGTCAAAATCCATGCTGATCGCCAAGCACCCAATTGTTTTTTTATCATTGTGCAGATGACACAATAGTTGTAAGTGCAAAGACTATTTGTCACTTTTTTCAGTGTTGTTGTGACTTTGAATAGTTACTATGAATAGTTACTAATCAAATGGTTAAATTGAGGGCCACCTGTATCTTAAGAAGTAGACGGTTAGGGTTGGCCATCCAACTAAAGTATTATTCAGGCACATTGATATTCCCCAAATGAAGTTGTAGGAGACAAATTCTACCATGGGGATCAGTACAAGAAAGCCCTTCACAGATGTTCCCACCTACCATTTCCAGGTATAAAAACAGTCTCTGCAACATATCCTTCTTCCAAATTCTAACAGTGCAAAAGCTCTCTGGATGATTGCATCTGGCAGTTTTCAAACTGAAATAAATTAAGATTTATAATTGCAGACTTCACAAAACCCATAAAAGACAGCACTAAGGCATGCCAAGCAATAAGCCAGGAGAAAATTAGCTAAGCTGAGATGGAACTGGAAACTAAAATAGACAAAAATAGATAAATGAATAGACCAGCCATGGACTTGGCAAGCTTACTGGGTCATTAGCTGGGAAAAGAAGGGAGTTTGGCAACAGAAGGAGCAATTCGATGCATAAGTCCCACAGTGTTCACTGGAGCTTACTCTTAGGGAAGTCTGTTTCAGATTGCAGTACTATAGAAGGATATAATCCATAAATCATTAAAGTCAATCAAAATATTGCTGCCTGGCAGATCTCTGAGCAATTTAGAATTATCTCCCACATGTCAGGAGTTCCTGAAATCTGTGCCACATGTAGTGAACAACCAAGCTGTACACTGTTGCCCTCTCAGTCATAATCCAGGATTGATTCCATCCGCCAAGTTGGCCATTGGGTTTTTTTTCCAGAAAGTAGAAGAACAAGCTTCCTGTTCCAGCTGAGCCTTGCTTGAGAAATGTGGTTCTTGGTTATTGAAGTCTCCTTATTTGATCCTCTGGTTCTGAATCGGACTATTGTCTTGTTTCACAGTTCCCCATTCTTGGCTTATCTTAGTTCAGTGTTAAAGCCTAAATAGGCAGACAACCATATACAACTGCTTCTGCTTTTCATTTGTTTTGAGGTGGCAGTGGTGGCTACATCTCATTAGCCCAAAATAGAATTGGTCCAAAAGTTCAGAGCACCATACCAGAGAATGAATATTCAAGACTGTACATATGTGTTTACTTATTGGGTACTCTAGTGTATGTTGATTAAGCAATTAGCATTTACTTCCTTTCCCCAGGTGTACATATGGCATGATAATGCCTTACTCATGATAGGTTGCCACTTAGCATTTACAAAAACAAAATAAAAAAGTATCAAGCTTATTTCATCAATCACATTTTAAGAAAAACAAGATACCGCAGTAATATATTTCTGAACAAGTAACAAGGCTATATAACAAATTGAGTAGTAATGGAACAGAGTAAAGACTGGGCAAGTAACTCCAGTCTCAGAATAGGATCTCCTGACAAAAATCTCTTTATTTCATCTGATTCCAGAGAAAGGAGATGTTGGTAAAGATAACCACAGCAACTGATGAAACCAGCACTGGGTAGTAGACTGGACCATTTTGGATGTTTCAAAATCTGGAATCAACATATGGACCTGCTTTTATGTAAAATATATGAAACTGTTCTAGGACAGGATTACACACACACACACACACGCTGTAATGTTGAGCATTACATGATGTCTACAGCATGATGATGTCAAAGTGATGGATTCATGCAAATGTTGCCATTATGTACGCGCATCTCAATGTCTGAGACAAGTACAGGTAGTCCTTGACTTACAATAGTTCACTTAGTGATAGTTCAAAGTTATAAAAGCACTGAAAAAAGTGACTTACGACCGTTTTTCACACTTAAGACCATTGCACCCTCATAGTCACGTGATCAAAATTTGGATGCTTGGCCACTGACATATATTCATGACAGTTGCAGTGTCCTGGGGTGGATGTTATCACCTTTTGCAACCTTCTGATAAGCAAAGTCAATGGGGAAGCCAGATTCACTTAACAACCATATTGCTAACTTAACAACTGCAGTGATTCACCTAACATTTGTGGCAAGAAAGGTTGTAAATGGGGCAATTTTGCTATCTACCTAGCTACAGAAATTTGGGGTTCAATTGTGATCGTAAGTTGAGGACTACCTAGATGTAAGTTACATCATTTGCATGATGATGTCACCATACCCATGCTGTCTTTTGCTTCCTCCCCCAATGCTCCCACCACCAACTACATAGGCCAAAGAAAATCCGTTTTAATTCCAGGAAAGAGTAAAACATTTCGAGATTAAGAAGGTCTTCTCAAAATGGGCATCTTTCAAAACTCTTTTTTCCAAGTTTAGCCCAACTCATTTTGAAAGGACCAGTTTGAAGGCAGCTTACGTAAACCATCGTAAATCTGCATGATGCCTCCAAGCTCTTCACTGCTTTAAAGTTTAATATGAAAAATGAAGAGTTTAAACAATGAAGCCAACAGTCTGACAGATTTGATAGAAAAGAGGATCAGAAAAAAAAAAGTATATAAATTGGACAAGGTGGCAAGACAACCCTGTCAATTCTGTGTAACACCAATTACCACAATCCACTGTTCAGAGACAAGACTAGTCAGCTGAAATCCTAGTGTGATGGTAGAGGGACAGGCCAAAAATACTTTTCTTTGTGCTTCTGATTTTATATATAATACTAAATGAGAAGTGACAGGAGCTGGCATTTCAGCAGCCTGTTGCCAAAATATCCTGTAAGGCATTTCATCTGGAATCAAGTTTCACTCTTTGTTTCCTGCAGTATTTTAAGCGTTCTTTTCTTGGAGAAGTAGGATTCTTGTGCTCCCATAGAAATGGAAAACTAGAATGTAACAAATAATAAAGGACATATTCTGAGTTTGTCCTCCTCATCAACTATTTTTTTTTGCTTCTCCCCTGCATTACAACTTCATTTGTTTTGAAATTGTTTTCAAATTTCTAGAGTTGCCCAACTTAACTGATTTTGATTGGCCAAACTAGAATAAAAATAATCAAATAAAAAAAGTTTTTGGGTGCAAAATACCAATGGAAATATTTTCAGCCAGGTAACAGAATTAGGACAACACAAACTTCTGAGGAGTTATCATTCTAAGGGCAGACATAAAGACAAAGAACACACACGTTCTGGGACCCATTAGATGGCACTTTCAAAGATGGAGCCTGGAGAATGTCTACTCTGCTGAATCTTATAGGATAGGAAAAGAAAATGTGAGAAAGGTAGTCATTAAGTTAACAGGCCCTGCAAATGAAGGGTTTATAAGTCATTACCAGTAACATGCATTGCCCCCAAAAGTTCACTAATAACCAGTGCAGCTATCAAATTTGTCACAATTGCGTGTCCAGACAGGCCTATGACTATCCATATGGCTACAATCTGGATCAACTGTAGCTTCCAAGTGGTCTTCAAGGGTAGCCCAGGTGCAGCACACTGCAGTAGTCCAAATGTGAGATGATTAAGGCACGAACAATAATGATAAGTTAGCCTAAGTCAGAGAAAGAGTGCCACTGGCATATCAGACCAATTTGTGCAAAGGTCCTCATGGTCATCACTGTCACAACTTCTTTTATTGCAGTGCAATATTTAGGGAGGGAGGGAGGGAGGGAGGGAGAGAGGAAGGAAGGAGTACTCAGAGTTGGCATCTTGGTCCATTAAAGTTTAATAACCATATTTGCATTCCTGGGGATTTAGATGGTCCCCATTGCAGCATAATAATGAAAATTACTTCCCACTGTCTTTTTTTCAGGACAGGCCATACATTTAAAGTTAATTTAAGCCTATACTTCAGTATTTAATTTCTATATTACAGAAAGTAAAGTATTAAAAAGAAATAAACAAGTTGTTCAATATAATAGCTATGATTTCAAATTAGTTTTCCCCAAATTGGTGCCCACTACATGTGATGAATTTCAACTCTGGTCTTTAATTCTGTTCTCTAGAAATCAAAAGTTTTGATGTCCAACGTGACACAAGGTTAGGGGAAATTATTCTAAATCATAGTTTGATCTAGCTAATAGGGTGTAATAGGGTGTCAAGGTTTATGCTAAACTATAGTTAACCCCATGTATGCCTCATATCTTCCTTCTTTTAAAGATGCAACTGCAAATCTGGCATTAACTTTCTAATTAGTTGAAGAAAGCTAGGTGGGGAATCTATATTTTGTTGCAAGTATATTTATGGGTTAGTACTATATCATGAACAAATAATTAGCTTATTTATTTGCTATATTTGTAAACTGTCCTACAAGATTCCAGTGGTTTATAAAATAGATTAAACATCAAGCCAAATGTGACAAAATTAATTACAAAAATCCACAAAATGATTAAAAAAGTATTTGTCCTCCTTTCAACAACTTTTAGCAATTAAAATCTCTGTGAAACAGTTCAGTCCTCACCAGAGGTGGTATTCAGCAGGTTCTGACCAGTTCTGGAGAACTGGTAGTGGAAATTTTGAGTAGTTTGGAGAACCGGCAAATACCACCTTTGACTGGCCCTGCCCCCATCTATTCTCTGCCTCCCAAGTCCCAGCTGATTGGCTGGGTCTTCTTTTGTTGCCCTACACCAGAGAATGGAACTGGAAAGCAGATTAGTGGGGTGAGGAGAGAATGGGGATTTTATTTATTCTTATTTATTTATGTAATTTATTTTATATTGCCACCTATTCACCCATGGTGACTCGAGGCGGCTTACACAATGTAAAACCATATTAAAAAAAACAATAAAAAACTAACAAAAAGAATCAAATAAATTAGTAAAGTAGAATAGAACAAAAAATGGGGGGGGGGGGACCCACTCCCACTCCCCCACCCTGATGACAGCAGATCACATTAGTCATTTGATGGGCTCCATCCCTCTCTCTCTGGGTTCCCCAGGCCCACTGTCAAAACCAGGTCTTCAGTGCCTTTTGGAAGAGTGCTAGAGTGGGGGCCATTCTAATCTCTGGGGGAATGATGTTCCAGAGGGAGGGAGCCACCACAAAGAAGGCCCTTCTTCTTGGTCCCACCAGGTATATCTCCCTCAGGGGTGGGACCCGCAACAGTCCCTGCCTCCTCGCTTTAATGGGTCAGGTAGATGTGACTTTTGATATTTTGCAGTATCCTTCCCCTGCCACGCCCACCAAGCTATGCCTACAAAACCAAACCATGCCCACAGAACCGATAGTAAAAAATTTGGAATCCCACCACTGGTCTTCACCATCTTTCTAATGTTACGAGAAAGTGTGCCATATAGATCTTCAGGGGGAGGCTATGTTTTCCAAACTTAGCAACTTTAATATATGTGAACTTCAAGTCCAGGAATTCCACTGTGAAATTCTCATACTGGAATTATGGGAGTTGAAATCCACATATCTTAAAGTCACTAAGGTTGAAAAACACTGCTCTTGAAGGATGGGGCCATAATTGGAAACAATGGCTCCTATTTCCCCCACCCTCAAAAATATTCACACAGAACCCACAAGATCCCAACTTAGACCATAGCAGGTGCTTTTTAGAAGCTCAGGTTAGGTTTAGGAACTATCGAATGTTATTTAAGCATAGTTGAATACAGCTATAAAAGCAACAAGTGAAAATTTGTTCTGCTTCTTTTTATTGAAAACTATACATTACTTTTAAGTTGCATTTGAAATTCAACCCAGATTTGCACAATGTTTTTGGTGAAATATGCATTTGATCTCTTTCTATAAACAGTACAAAGCATGAAATTGCAATACATGTATATAATATCTGGCCTTTTTAGAAACAGATTTCCAACTACAGGGAATTGTATTATTTGTTTCTCCTTTAATTCCTTAATTGAAGAAGGGCAACTTGAAACAGAATGTTCCTTTATCAGAAAAAAAAGCTGAAAAATATGACAACTGAGGTTGTCTTTTTACTTAACCTTTTAGTTTCACATCTGATAACAGCATTAATGATTGAGTATTGCTATGACCATAAAGCAAAAGATTAAATAAATGTTACTTTCTGTTATGTCTTTGGGACTGGTTGGAGTCCTCAACCAGGTCCGCTGTTTGAGCGGGAGCACCAGCCGCTCCCATTGGCTGGCACCGTTTGACAGCCGGCTATAAAAGGCGGCTGTCGAGCAGTGCCAGCCCTGTTGCCGCCAGCTAACCTGCCTAGTTAGGAGGCAGACGCGGCAACCCTTTATTCATTGCAATAAAGCCTTTACGTTTCACTCTGGCTCAGCCTCGTTCCTCCGTCGCTCTACAACACTGGCGACGAGGGTGGAATGTGATCGAAGGCTGCCAGACGTGCAATTCAGAAGAGCTGTGGTCACTGAGAGCGAAGCCACGGGCGCTGAAGCCGCAGCCGCCGATGCTCACAAAGAGCGCGAAATTCAAAGAAGCCTCCGTAGCTTTTGAGCTGTAGTCACTAGAGCGAAGCCGCGGGCGCTGAAGCCGCAGCCGCCGGTGCTCACAAAGGGCGCGAAATTCAAAAAGCCTCCGTAGCCGGAGAGACAGACACCGCCTGATAAGCGCAGCCGAAAGCGCTCTTCTAAGAGCACGAATTTTGAATCACGACTGAAGGGGACGAACCCTGCCGCTTCAAAAAATGAACGCCAATCCGACATTCCCACCATTCAAGCCAGCCGAGGAAACGTGGGACTCATACAAAAACCGTTTCAGCTACTTCCTCGATGCCATCGGTTTAGCAGATGCTGCTGAACACAGGAAAAAATCCTACTTCCTCAGCTACTGTGGGGCTGCGGTTTTTGACACCGCTACAGCACTAGTCGCCCCTCGCTCTCTCAGGAGCATACCTTGGGATGAACTCCAAGAGATCCTATCCAACCACTACTCTCCTAAACCATCCCAGATAGCCAGGAGATATGCTTTCAGAACTAGAAGGCAGGCTGAGGGAGAGTCAATTAATGAGTATATGGCAGGTCTGAGGACAGCTGCCTTACAGTGTGGTTTCAGAGACTACCTAGAAGACATGTTATTAGACCAGATCGTCTGTGGGGTTAGAGACCTTAGGCTTCAAAGACGTTTGCTAGCAAAAAAGGACTTAAACCTAGCTTTAGCCGTGGAGGAAGCCCAAGCTGCTGAGCTCTCTGCCCAATCAGCAGCTGAAATTCAAGGAACTCCTGTAAAACCCAGCAGTTCCACTATTCATTCAGAGGAAGTTTCCCTTGAAGAAGACCCCATAGACTCAACAGACATTAACCGCCTTAAGCAACAAAAGCCTTCACAGGTAGGAGCAGGGCAGAGAAACAACTTCGCCCCCAAGCAACCTCCCATTTGCCTAGCTTGCGGGGGCTCCCACTCTAGGGCATCCTGCAGGTTTAAGAACGCCATCTGTCTGAATTGTCAAAAGAAAGGCCACCTCGCTAGAATCTGCCAAGCAGGGCGAACCTTTCCTCAAAGACCTCCACCACCTACTAATTTCCAAAGGCAAGTGGAGGACTGCTATACCTGCTACCACGCTAACCAAACTTCCCAGACTCCTAATAAAATCAGTATTTCTGTTTCTTTAGAAGGTAAGCCCTGCAGGATGGAAGTAGACACGGGATCTGCACTTTCAATCATCTCCTGGGAAACCCTAAAGAAGATTCATCCCAGATTTGCGAAGAAGAAGCTGCAGAGATGCCACCTGACACTGCGGGACTACCAGGGCAAGAACATTCCTGTCCTCGGGAAAGGCAAGTTTTTAGTTCAATTCCAAGCCTTTAAAGGCCATTTGCCTTTGGTGGTTGTTAATGGTGCCCTCCCCAGTCTGTTGGGGCTAGATTGGTTCCCCTCCCTCGGCCTTAGTGTAACTGGGATCCATGCTGTCTCAACTTCTGACGTAGACGCCCTATTCTCAGATTACTCTGATGTTTTTAGCAGCGAACTGGGTTGTTATTCTGGCACCCCCATCTCCTTCTCTATGGACCCCCAGGCAATTCCTCTTCGCCTTAAGCCACGCAGAGTGCCTTTCGCCATCCGTCCCAAGTTAGATTTAGATAAGTTACTAAAGCAAGGGGTGTTAGAACCCACTGACTTTGCCAAATGGGAGACCCCCATAGTCAACCCACTCAAGAAAGATGGCAGTTTAAGAATCTGCGCAGACTATAAGACCACCCTCAATCGTTATCTACAGGTCAGCGCCTACCCTGTCCCTGTTATTCAACACCTGTTACACACCTTCGAACCCGGCACCATCTTTGCCAAATTAGATATGTCCCAGGCATACCAACAGTTCCCTGTGGATGATAAGACAGCTGAGTTACAAACCATAGACACACATAGAGGGGCATTCAAGTGCAAACGCCTCCAATTCGGCGTAAGTGTAGCCCCGGGTATATTCCAATCCCTCATGGAAAGGATTCTCCAAGGTCTCCCAGGGGTTGTCCCTTACTTCAACGACATTTTAGTCTCAGCAATTGACAGACCTCAGCTCATACAGAGGGTCAGAGCAGTCCTAGAGAAGTTTAGGCAGCATGGCCTCAAACTTAAAAGGGAGAAGTGCGCCATCGCCACTAGGCAAGTGGACTTTCTGGGGTATAGGATAGATGCCTCTGGCATTCACCCAGTCGAATCTAAAGTAAAGGCTATCCATGAGGCACCCACTCCAACTAACAAGACGGAACTCCAAGCCTTTCTGGGGCTACTAAACTTTTACGCCTCATTTCTCCCGCACAAAGCATCTATTGCTGAACCCTTACACAGACTGTTAGACAAAGAATCCCCCTGGCATTGGGGACCCAAAGAAGCCCATGCCTTCAAGGCAGTCAAATCCTTACTCACATCTGATGCAGTTTTAATCCAATATGATCAACGACTTCCCTGGTCCTAGCTGCTGATGCATCCCCCTTTGGGATTGGGGCTGTTCTGAGCCACAGGCTTCCCAACGGTTCCGAGGCACCAATTGCTTTCTTCTCTAGGACCTTCTCTACTGCAGAAAGGAACTACAGCCAAATAGATAAGGAGGCCTTGGCTGCAGTGGCTGCAGTAAAAAAGTTTCATTAATTTTTGTTTGGGCACCATTCTGAACTTATAACTGACCATAAACCACTCCTGGGGCTGTTATCAGGGAATAAGCAAACCCTGAAGGTACTATCACATAGAATGACCAGGTGGACTTTGTTCCTGGCCGCTTATTCATTCAAGTTGGTGCATCGCCCTGGAAAAAACTTGAGTCACGCCGATGCCCTTAGTCGATGCCCCCTACCAGTCCCAGTCGAAGACCCGCTTCTTCGTTACCCATGGGCTCCCTGACACGCTGGTGTCTGACAATGGCCCCCAGTTCACGTCGTGTGAGTTTAGCATGTACGTTGCCAACTTGGGCATCAGACACATCCTTACAGCCCCCTTTCACCCCGCTAGCAACGGGATGGCTGAGAGGGCAGTCAGGTCAGCAAAAGAGGCACTTGCCAGGTTTGGCCAGGAAAACTGGCACTCCAAACTGTCACGTTACCTCCTGAGCCAACATACGACGCCATGCACCGCTACTCACTGCCGGTACCAGCCTACCCAGACGGAAGCTCCCTGCAGGACCCGATCAACCCCATCGACCGGGAGAGTTTGCTGGAGGGCCCGAGCTACCAACAAGGGACACCGAACCAGCCGCCAAGCGAACCTGTCTGCCGGCCGGACCAAGCGACTCGCCAAGGTCAGCCCGAACAGGGGGACTTACCTGATTCACAGAGCACCACACCGGACCGAGCCCACTCCCCAACAACCTCCGAGACGATCCCTGGGGGCAAGGACTTGACACCAGCCAGCAGCATGCCCGGGTTGCGACGTTCGTGCCGCCAGCGCAGACAACCAGCTTACCTGAAGGACTACGCATGCTCCCAGCTGGGGGAAAGGAGTGTTATGTCTTTGGGACTGGTTGGAGTCCCCAACCAGGTCCGC
The DNA here is from genome assembly GCF_049901715.1 of Pseudonaja textilis. Classification (NCBI taxonomy): domain Eukaryota; kingdom Metazoa; phylum Chordata; class Lepidosauria; order Squamata; family Elapidae; genus Pseudonaja; species Pseudonaja textilis. The sequence continues at coordinate 27,215,600 of NC_142008.1, read as the reverse complement.
TGTTTGAGCGGGAGCACCAGCCGCTCCCATTGGCTGGCACCGTTTGACAGCCGGCTATAAAAGGCGGCTGTCGAGCAGTGCCAGCCCTATTGCCGCCAGCTAACCTGCCTAGTTAGGAGGCAGACGCGGCAACCCTTTATTCATTGCAATAAAGCCTTTACGTTTCACTCTGGCTCAGCCTCGTTCCTCCGCCGCTCTACAACACTTTCCATTTGTTTTTGGAATCTATAAAAGGTAAATTTAATCTGATCTGTCTTCATTGGCCAACAAATAATATTTTGAATTGGATTGATATATGTTTTTTAAAATTATAATTGCAATTATAATTGCGCGCAAGCCATCTCTCTGGGCACACTAGCTATACCTGTGCTCTTCCAGGTTCCGGATTGTGCATACGTGCCGGCCAGCTAGACTTTGCACATGTAGGAGCTCTGGAAACCGGAAGAGCAGCTCCCTGGAGCGCATGTGCGTGCTAGTCAGCTGGTCTTCGTGCACATGGGAGTGCCAGAAACTGGAAGATCAGCTCCTTGGAGTGCATTTGTGCTGGTCTTCGTGTGCGCATTAGAAACTGGAAGACTAGATGGCCGCAAGCACGGACGCGCTGGGAAGCTAAGCTTTTGGTTTCTGGCATTCCCTCACATGTGCGTCAGGGAGCTGCTCATCTGGTTTCTGGTGTGTGCGCGTGCACTCCTGTTTTGGCACTCAGTGCCAAAAAGGTTAGCCACCACTGGCCTAGAATGTCATCATCTTCCTAATGTTATTCCCGCAGGTGCAGAGTCTATTTTTCAGATTGACAAATGCCATCTTGCATGATGAAACATAGCGTCTGGATCCACCTGGGCAATTTTCATCTCCACATTTATTATGTCTTGCCATCTTTGTTTTGGCCTTCCACTCAGGCACTTGCCATCTGTATTAAAGTGAAAGGTGATGCAGGCAACAGTTGGGATGTTTGCTCATAGGATATTTCTCCCACATTTTCTCAGGTATGGGTGCAATGCCCATTTGCTGCCGTACTGTGTTTATTAAACATACTGACTTGATCAAGAAGAGAAACATCTAACAACCACTGAAACATGTGCATCTCCATGGCATGTAGAGTGCTCAATCCTTTTCGCCAGCACCATATAAAGCTACTAGGCATTCCATTATTTTATACACCTTTGATAGATTGGCATGCATCAATTGCAAAGCACTCCAAAGATCTCTTTCCGTCATAGCTATACTTTGTTCATTCTTGCACACATTTTGTCATTAGTGCTGCCGGTATCAAAAATTAATTATCAAACACTTTTACAGGAACTGAAATTACAGTAGTAAATTAAGTAATCCTAATCTTAGAACAGAATAAATTTCATGGTTAGCAGTGTCTGATATGGTTATAGACATTTGATCTAAGCACACAATGATAAAACAAGTTCTTTAGATCCATATTAACAAATCTATTAAAAGTAATAGCACAGTCATTTTATTAGCATTAAATAATATTGACTATTTTATTGGGATTTTTTGCATGGGCTGACATACTTGCATTATATGAACACAGAGTAATATTAGAGTAATATTAGAATATTATTTCCCTTCATTCATAATATTAGATATTTTCATGTAATAATGAATCTTAATGAATTTGTCACATTTAGGCTACCTCTAATTAGAATATAAGGTTACAAAATAGTTTTCAATTGTAGTTTTCTGAGCAGCCAAGAGAGCAAATATTCAACTCCTTTTCACAATGTGATTAAGATCAACTATTTAGAATTAATCTAAATTGACTTTAAATTATTTAAATTATTTTAGTTTATCTCAATTGCATATAACTTTAATGTCAAAAATTTGTATCAGATTAGTTTATTTTTATCCAACCTAAACTGCTTTTTAAAGTAAAATATAATAAAGTAAATAATATTTTATTACAAATCTCAAGGCTATGGTACTGTAGAACTGCTATGGTACTGTAGAACTAGCAATACCTAAAAGCTATAATTAAAAGTTAGGCACTATCATTTCAATTTAGAAGAAAAGAATGCAACTTTTTAATAAACTCAGTAATGATTTTTTTTAAAACTATTACTACCGCTACTACCATTAGCACCTAATAATAGCATTGATCTATAGTAGGTGTCAGATATCCAAGCATGATTGAACTTAGCTGTTACCTGAATAGAAGACTATCAGGACATATTATTGCTGCAGAACAGACTGAAAAGCTGAAAATACTTTGGAGAGAAAGTCAACAACAATGTTTGCCAAAGTATCTCTCTATGGATACACACTAATGCCAAAAATCAATAGTTATTTCTTACCCCTGCTTTAGTCTATTCCTCTGCTGCTGGGTTAGATTTCTCCTTGCAGTCATCATCAATCATGCACCATTGCACCAGATAAAAAGTGATTACACTACATAGGTCAAAGCTATGTTCAGTTTTGCTTTCCTTTAGATAGCAGTTTAATCACAGCACTGGGGAAAAGGGAGTGCTGGCTTGTTCTGCAGCATATCCTTTTATTCTTGGCAACTAATATAAATTTAGAATTAGAACCAATTAAAATCCTTTCTAGTTGGGAACAAGTATGATGAATAGCTGAGCTGGTACCACTGGTATTTACAAGCTGCTTAAGCCATCAGCTTACATTTCTCATATTTAAAGAAGGGGAATCCTTTTTAAAATCCCATCATTCTGTTCTTTGAGGCTGATTCTTCCCTCCAGTTTTTAGACTCTGGAACTGCTTAATTTCAAAATCTGCTCTCTTGTGATTAGAATGGAGACACAGTTCACAATACCCAATTCAAGAAAATTGGAAATATAGTTTTAAGCAAATTTCCCTTTTTACATGGAGTATGGATCTGTGGTATTTATGAAGCTCTTGAGAATGACCAAATTGCTGAAACTAAGCAGATATGGAAAAACTCCTGTCAGGTTCCACTAGAAGATTATATCCAATAAATTCCTTGGGGTCAATTAAGAAGTCAATTTGTTTGAATATAATATGCATTTAATATAGACAATACTCTACTACACAGGTATCAAACTCTCCATGTCATATTGTCGTCACGCGACGTTTCACAATGTTTTCTCCCATTCTTAGAGCTGGGGTGGGTGTGGCCTGCATGTCACCATCCAGCCCATGGGCCACTAGTTTGACACCTCTGATCTACTACATCTTAGACAAATTGTCATGTGTCTTCCAAGGCAGTTAAATTACTTATTTACTTATATTTATTCAATTTTTATCCCACCTTTATTAGTTTATAAATAACCCAAGGTGACAAACATGCTCCTCTTCCCCCCCCCCCACAATAATCTTTTGAGATATGTTGGGCTGAAAGAGAGTGCTTGGCACAAAGGGTTACCCCAAGTCTTGAACAACTCAGTTTGGCCAGCTTGGCACAGCTGGCCTTTGCCAACTCACCGCCACCAAGTCATTGCAGGACAATTCTGTTAGATCGGTGGATCGGGTCACATAAGAGGCGAGACGCGAAAGTGAACAATCAGCTCTTTATTGTTGCTTCAGAACAAGGACGGCTAAAGTGTGCGAGCCGCTTGGCTTTATACAGCCGGTCGGCGGCTCGGCGGCCAATGGCAGCGCTTTGAATCTCCCGCGATCGGCTCAGCCAATCGCGGTAGATTCTCAGTGCTCCAATCACAGGCGTTCAGTGGACCAATCGGGTTGCGGTCCGGGTGAACCAATCAGAATGCGAGTTTACAAGAATGTTAATACAGAACACCCCTCCCCTCATGGTTTTGCCCGATGCAGCGTTGTGACGTAGTCGCGCAGGTAGGTGGGACTCCGAATCTGTCTAGTTGACCTGCGCGGCTCAGTCTGTGTGTGATCGTCAGCCGGTTCGGACGGGCTCCGCGTCGCTCTCAACTCCGTTGATGGAACCGCCTGGAAGGGTGAGCCGGGCCCATCGCCGCAGCTCCCGCCCGGACTACCTGGGTCGGTTGAGTTGCGGTTCCTGTTGCTCTCGCTCGGTCTTTCCGGGCTGGTTGAGCTGGCTTGGCTGTACCTTCCAGGTGAAGATCCCGTCTGCGATAGTTCGAGGTCTGCTGGTGAGTATGGCTGGTTTATTTGAACGTTTCTGTCTTCTGGTGGGGGGTGTTCGGCTTGCGTTGGGGGGTGTGCCGTTGATGATTCCGGCCTTTCGTCGTTTACCGGCTTGGTTGTTGAGGCTTCCCCTCCCTCTCTGCTTTCCTTGGTTGTTGTTGCCAAGGCGTCGGGGGTGTTGGCGGCTAGTCTGGACCATAGCTGGTCGATGTGCCGCTTCCAGCTCCTTCCGTCTGTCGTTTGGAGTCTGTATGATCGGGGCCCGGTTACCTGTGTTATTTGTGCAGGTACCCAGAGGGGGTCTCCGTGAAGTTCTTTGCGTAGACCGTGTCCCCGATGTTGAATGCCCGGTACCGGCTGGAGGAGTTTGGGGGTTTCTCTGGGTTGTAGGTGGGGTGTAGCCGGTCCAGTGGAGACCTCAGTTTCCTTCCCATCAGTAACTCCGCTGGGCTCTTGTTCGTGGTCGTGCTCGGCGTGATGTGCTGTATGAAGAGTAGCTTGTTTATTTTTTCTTGGATGTCGCCGGTTTTGATTTTTTGGATGGCTTTTTTTGTGTATTGGACCATCCGTTCCGCCCTACCATTCGCCGCCAGGTGAGCCGTCGAGGTTAAGGCGTGTCTGATGCCTCGTTCAGCCAGGTATTTTTCAAATGCCAGTGCCGTGAACTGTGGCCCATTGTCCGACACTATGACATCCGGTAGCCCGTGCGCTTGCAAAAGAGTCTGTTGAGCTTGTCGATGACCGCTTCTGTTGTTGTTGCTCATAGTGCTTACCTCCAGCCAGTTGGAGTAAGCATCTACGGTGATGAGGAATGTATGCCCCTTGGTTGGCCCGGCGAAGTCTATGTGTATTCGCGACCATGGTCCTCTGCGGGTTTCCCACTCCAGGACCGGGGTGGTGGGGGTGGTGGCTCTCGACTCTTGGCACCTGCTGCAGCCGGCGACCCATGTCTCGATTTGTTTGTCCATCCCTGGCCACCAAGCGTAGCTTCTGGCCAGGGCTTTCATCTTGACAACCCCCGGGTGTCCCTCGTGCAGCATTGCCAGCACTCTGTTTTGTAGTGCTTCCGGTATGACTACCCGGTCTCCCCAGAGTATGCACCCCCTTTGTGAGAACAGCTCTGTTTGGCGGTTTCGGAAGGCTTTGAACTGTTCGCCACCGTCATTTTCCCGGCCACCTTCGCTCTACCCAGCTCAACACCCGCGCCAGCCGTTTGTCTTTATTTGTTTCATGGGCAATGTCTGGCGCGGTTAAGAGTGGGCTGGGTAGGGTCTCAATTTGCAGGGTTGTCGTTGTGGGCGCTGGGTCGTCGTCTAGGTCGGGTAGTGGTGACCGGCTTAGTGCGTCAGCGTGCGGAATGTTCTTGCTGGGCCGGTGTGACAGTTCGTATGAGTACGTGGCAAGGAACTCGGACCACCGTGTCATCCGGGGTGACAGGATGTTCGGGGTGGCCTTGTTCCCTGCAAGTATCCCGAGCAGGGGTTTGTGGTCCGTAATGATCGAAAAGTTCCTACCGTAAAGGTACTCATGGAACCTTTTCACTCCGGCGACGATGGCGAGGGCTTCTTTGTCCAGTTGACTGTAATTTCTTTCCGGTTTGGCCAGCGTTCTGGAGAAGGCGATGGGTGCTTCCTTCCCGTCGGGTAGGGTGTGGCTGAGGACTGCTCCGATGCCGAAAGGTGATGCGTCGCAAGTTACCGTGAGCGGAAGGGTCTCGCTATACTGGATCAGGACTGCGTCCGATGTCAGCAGGTTTTTTTGTTTGTCGGAACGTAGTCTCCTCCCGCTTCCCCCAGGTCCAGATGGCCGCTTTATCAAGTAGCCGGTGTAGGGGTTCCGCCACGGTCGCCTTTTGGGGTAGGGAAAACATTATAAAAGTTAAGCAGTCCCAAAACTGCCTGTAGTTCCGCCTTGTTTGTTGGTGTGGGGGCTTCCTTGATGGCTCTGAGTTTCTTCCCGGTTGGGTGTATTCCGTGCCGGTCTAGGAGGTACCCCAGGAACTCGACCCTCTCGGTGTGGAGTTGGCATTTGTTTCTTTTGACTTTAAGGCCGGCGTCTTTGAATTTGCTAAGCACCTCCCTTAAACAAGTTTCCAATTGTTCTCGGTTGGCGGCTGCGATCAGCACGTCATCGAAGTAGGAACCACCCCTTTTATTCCCTGGAGGAGCCTTTCCATGAGACTTTCGAAGACTCCTGGGGCGACGCTGACTCTGAATTGGAGTCGGTTGCACCGAAAGGCCCCCGGTGTGTAACAATCGCTTGCGCTTGGCTGTCTCCGCATCGACCGGCAATTGCTGATACGCTTGTGCCAAGTCGAGTTTTGCGAAGACCGGCCTCCCCCCAGTGAGTGCAGAAGGTGCTGCACCACTGGGACGGGTAGGCGCTTTGCTGCAGCGCGTGATTGAGGGTGGCCTTGTAGTCCCCACAAATTCTTATGGAGCCATCGGGCTTGATGGGGGTGACTATGGGCGTTTCCCAGCGGGCATGGTCGATGGGCTCTAGTACCTTGTGCGACGAGTTTGTCTAGTTGCTCGTCGATTTTCGGCTTGAGCGCAAAAGGCACTCGCCGAGGTTTGAGGCGGATTGGGCGATGTTAGGGTTAAGGTTGAAAGATATAGGGGGCCCTCGGTACTTGCCTAGCGAGTCGTCGAAAACCTCCTGGAATTCTTTTACGAGAGTCGCTTCCCAGTCGGCCTCGTCTGTGTGATGGATGCCCATCACCTCGATGCCCAGCGGGGAGAACCATTGCAGGCCGAGCAAGCTGGGGCGGTCCCGGTCCACGATTGTGAGTGGCAAGATGTCGGTGTGGTTCTTGAACGTGACCTTAAAATGCCCGATGCCGGCCACAGGGATGCGGTTTCCCTGGTAGTCTTTCAGCATTAGCTTCTGGTCGTCTAGTTCGTTGCGGCGGATGGTCGGAACTAGGCGCTTGATTGTGCGCCAAGAGACCATTGAGAGGTAGGACCCGGAGTCCACTTCCATCTCGCAGGGCTGGTCCTCGATGCACAGTGCCACGTGTACCTTTCGGGCGTCCATGGTTAATGAATGGCCGATGACGACCGTCTGGTGGGTTTCCTCGCGCCGCTGTGCTTCACTGAGTCGTCTGCTGCGGCTGTCGCGGTTCCACCGGCTCTCGGTTGGGCGGTCTCGGTGCCTGGGGGGAGTGCCGTCTCGTCGTCATGGGCTGTTTCCTCGTCGCTGCGGGCTGTAGCTCTTTTTGTTCCGGCACACCTTGGCGATGTGCTCCCGCTTCTCGCAATGCCTGCAAATGGCGTCGAGAAAACGGCATTCGGAGCGGGGGTGATCGCCGCCACAGCCGGCACAATGGAAGCCCGACTTACAACCCCTGCGGTCCCGGCGGTCGCGCTCGGTCTGCAAATGGTGGATTTCCTCGTCTTCGTCCTCGGTGTCGGATTGGGGTTCGAAGTCGCCATGATGCGTGGTCGTTTCTCGACGGCTGGTTTCCCCGGGCTTCGCGGTGGCTGGGGGCGCTTCGTTGGTCGGTGGCCGTCCAGTTGTGTTGGCTTGCCTCATCCGGGCTGCTGACTGGCGGGTGGCCTCGGCGGCGGTAGCCTCGGCGAGGGCGTCGGCGAGGGAGATGTTGCCTTTGGCCATCAGCCGGCTCTGCAGCACGGGGTCTCTGAGTCCGAGGACGACTCGGTCCCGAAGCGCCTGGTCCAGGTCGGGAATTTGCAGGGGCCACCCAGGTTCCGCAGTTGAGCCACGAAGTCGCCGATGGTCTCGCCTTCGCGCTGATCTCTGTGGTAGAAGTCGTGCCTACGGATGATGATGGGCACGGTGGGGGCGTAATGGCGGCGCAAGATGGGCTCGAGGTCAGCCCAGTCCATCTCCTTGACGTCGGTGGGCTTCGCCAGCGCCTTGGCCATTTTGAATACCGTGGGCCCGCAGTGTGTCAGAAATACTGCCCGTTTCCTCTGGCCGTTGGCGTCCTTGAGGTTGCTGCATTCCAGGAACATCTGGAAGCGATCGATGTACGACTCCCAGTCTTCGGTTGCTGGGTCGAACGGAGCGGGCGGCAGGGTGCTGGCCATCTTGCAGGTCGTTGAGCACCGCTTGCCACGTGCTAGTTGGTCCTCGCCTCACAATCCCACCTTCGTCGCCAGTGTTAGATCGGTGGATCGGGTCACATAAGAGGCGAGACGCGAAAGTGAACAATCAGCTCTTTATTGTTGCTTCAGAACAAGGACAGCTAAAGTGTGCGAGCTGCTTGGCTTTATACAGTCGGCCGGCGGCTCGGCGGCCAATGGCAGCACTTTGAATCTCCCGCGATTGGCTCAGCCAATCGCGGTAGATTCTCAGCGCTCCAATCACAGGCGTTCAGTGGACCAATCGGGTTGCGGTCCGGGTGGACCAATCAGAATGCGAGTTTACAAGAATGTTAATACAGAACAAATTCAACACAGCCAATTCATTGTTGGGACAACTCACTGCAAGCTATCAAAGGGAAACCTGAGTGGGTGAGCTAATGAGAGGGTAGTCAGAGCACAGAGTGACAGCAGCAACTGGGCCTTCCCATTTTCACACACATACACACACACCGGCTGCCCATGGTGAGCTGTCCTGGCAGCAAATTGGCAGTATTGGACTGTCCTGCAATGACTTGGCAGTGGCAAGTTGGCTGTCCCATTCTGAATTACCCAGCTGGTTTTCATGCCTAAGCCTGGATTAGAACTCACAGTACCTGGTTTTCACCCTTGTGCCTTAACCCACTAAACTAAATGCACTGTGTTAACTTGCAATTTTAAATTAAATTACATTAAAATTAAATTTAACAGAAATAAAAATGCATTGTGGCTTATGGTTTATACAAACATTTCAATATTTCAATATTTAATGAGGTTTAATATATGCGGCCCATGTCTTATGCGATTCACTCTCTAAAGAAAAACAATATTCTGGTTCAAAATAGTCCCTGATGGTGACCATGCTATAGTTTTCTTAAATCTGGTATCCCGATGTGCCTGCCCATTTACTCATTACTAGGAATAGATTTTTTTTCAGTCTCCCCCTGCCCCCATTTCCACACTGTAGAACAAAGGTCTTCAAACTTGTCAAGTTTAAGACTTGTAGATTTCAACTCCCAGAATTTCTGAGATAACATGACTGGAGGAGGAATTCTGGGAGTTGAAGTCCACAAATCTTAAAGCTGTCAAGCTTGAAGACTCCTGCTGTAGAATGTTTTCGTTGGGGAAAGATAGCTGGTTCCCTTTGTATTAGCATTTTGGTTCCATATGATGGTGTTTCAACTTTACCAGGCTTTGTTAAAATAGACATACATGCACATGTTAATTTTTTTTTAAATCCTATAATGCCAATACAGAGTTTTTTAATGCATTTTTTACTTATTTATTAGCTTCATTGAAGCATCGCTGTTTGTAATTTCAGCTGCTGTTTTTTTGTTTATATTTTCAAATTGTAACTTTCATTTCCAAGCTACCTTGGAAATCATGTCAGGTTGGAAGAGGCCACCATGGTGGACACATAAATATGATATACAAAGCCTTTTCAACAGAAGCAAAAGGTCCAAGTAATATCCCTAAATTAGTTGAGCACCTAAACTTTCTTTCTCATTTCTCACTTTGTTTGAAGGCTACTGTTATGTCCTGAGGACTCTAGGAGTTCTCACTCAGGTCCACTCACTTTGTGTGGGCGTTCTTCCCCCTTTCCTCATTGGTTGGTTCTCTCCAGCAGCCAGCTATAAAAGCAGGCTGCGGGGTCCAACCAGTTGCTGATTGCTGCGAGCCAGTTCCAGGCGTGGCAAGCACGGTCAGCCCTTTATTGTTATAATAAAGTATTGTTGCACTCATGCTCTGGTTCAGCCTCTCATTGCTCAAACTTAACACTGGCGACGAGGATGGGATGGCTACCAGAAGCACCATGCAACCGCTGAGTCACTAGCCACCGATCCGCAGCCCAGAGAGAGCGATCGGCCGGCGATAAGAGAAACGCTGATCCGCAGCCAGAGAGAGCGGTCAGCCAACAAAACGAGCGAACAAAAAGAGCAAACGCTGATCTGCCGACAGAGAAAGCGGTCAGCAGGCGAAGAGAAGCGAACGCTGATCCGCAGCCAGAGAAAGCGGTCTGGTTCGAAAGTTAGAAGCGTCTGTAGCCGCTTGTTAGCCCAGCTACAGGGAAAGTGAAGCGCTGCGAGCCGCAGCCGCTCAGTATAGGCGCGAAATTCAAACGGGTGTCATTTGAATTTCAAACCAAAGAGAGACACAGCACAGCGCTGTAGTAAGTCACTAACGCCCACACTGGCGCGAATCTAGACACCTCCAACGGCTAACAGCCAACGTGGTTAACCCAGAGAGAAAGAGAGGATAGCAAAAAACCTCTCCAGAGCTGATATCACTTGCAACCCACGAGCGCCCGTTGTCCCAGAGAGATTTTTCCGCAGGTAGCCCAGCCGTTTCCAGCACCATGAGTTCCAACCCAGTATTCCCGGCGTTCAAACCAGACGAAGAGAAGTGGGAATCGTATAAGAACCGCTTCAATCATTACATCGATGCGGTCGGCCTGGCGGATGCGGGAGAGCATCGGAAAAAATCCTATTTCCTAATCTACTGCGGAGCCACCGTTTACGATACTGCCGCAGCACTCGTAGCTCCAAGAGAGTTGAAAAACGTTCCGTGGTCCGAGTTGCTTGAGATCCTCACTAACCACTACGCTCCCAGGCCTTCACAGATCGCCAGGAGGTTCACTTTCCGTATGAGGAAGCAATCGAGTAAGGAGACCATCAATCAATATATGGCCGCCCTCAGAACAGCAGCTCTGCACTGCGGGTTTGGAACATACCTGGAGGACATGCTCCTCGATCAATTAGTTTGTGGGGTCAAGGACCTCAACCTACAGAGGCACCTTCTAGCAAAAAAAGACCTCAACCTCGCACAAGCGGTCGAGGAGGCCCTGGCAGCCGAGCTGGCAACGAACTCAGCCACCGAAATACAGGGCCCAAGTGCCAAGCTGGCATCGTTCCCAGTCCACTCCGAGGAGGTGGTAGCAGAGGAAACCCTCAACGATGAAAACGACGTCCACCGCCTCGCCAACGACAGACGGCCGCAGGTAGGGGCCAAACAAGAAAACACCGGTCCACCCAAGCACATCACACTGTGCCTAGCCTGTGGGGGATCACATCAAAGGACCACCTGCAAGTTTAAAGGAGCCACCTGCAACAACTGCCATAAAAGGGGGCACATCGCGAGAGTCTGCCAAACCCCCCAAAGCGCTGCACACAGACTCCCTCCCTTGCACTCGGGACCACAGAGGCAAGTATTAAACTGTCGCACGCACCGCCTTGCCAAGCGTGACTTGCCACACTGTTAGTAAAATTTCTCTCTCGTTTCCCTAGAAGGTAAACCGTGCCACATGGAGGTTGACACAGGGTCAGCGCTCTCAATAATTTCGTGGAACACCCTCAAGAGACTCCACCCCAGCCTATCTACTACCCGGCTTCAAAGATGCCAGTTCGGCCTGAAGGACTACCAGGGGAAGACCATTCCTGTGATCGGCAGAGGCAAGTTCTTTGTCAGTTTTAGAACTTTTAAAGGTCACCTACCTCTAGTGGTAGTTAACGGCAATCTACCCACCTTATTGGGGCTCGATTGGTTTCCCCACCTCGGCCTAGGGCTAACAGGAGTCCATGCTGTCTCAACCTTAGACACTGACTCCTTATTCGCTGATTACGCAGATGTGTTCAGCGAGGAGCTGGGGTGTTATAATGGAACCCCATCTCATTCGCAGTTGACCCCCAGGCAGTCCCAATCAGACTAAAACCGCGTAGAGTCCCATTTGCTATTTGGCCAAAACTAGACGCTGAATTGGATAAACTATTAAAACAAGGGGTCATTGAGCCAACAGATTTCGCCAAGTGGGAGACGCCCATTGTCACACCCCTCAAAAAAGATGGTAGCCTGAGAATTTGCTCGGACTACAAGACAACAATCAATAAATATTTACAAGTTAGCGCTACCCTGTGCCCGTCATTCAGCACTTATTACACACATTCGAGCCGGGCAGTATTTTTGCTAAATTGGACATGTCTCAAGCATATCAGCAGTTCCCTGTTGATAACCAAACAGCGGAACTTCAGACCATCGTCACTCACAGGGGTGCCTTCCGATGCAAGCGTCTCCAATTTGGCGTAAGTGTTGCCCCAGGTATTTTTCAATCCCTCATGGAGCGGATTTTACAGGGCCTCCCTGGTGTAGTACCCTACTTGACGACATCTTGGTCTCGGCCAGGGACAGACCCCAACTCTTCCAGAGAGTGCGAGCAGTGTTAGAGAGGTTCAGACAGCATGGCCTCAAGTTAAAAAAAAGAAAAATGCGCCATTGCCACTAGACAGGTGGACTTTCTGGGTTATAAAATTGACGCCTCTGGCATTCACCCCCTGGAGTCCAAGGTCAGGGCAATCCACGAGGCTCCCACTCCAACCTCCAAAACGGAGCTACAAGCTTTCTTGGGGCTGCTGAACTTTACGCATCCTTCTTGCCCCATAAAGCCTCAGTAGCCGAACCCCTACACAGATTACTGGACAAAAAGTCACCGTGGCACTGGGGGCACAAAGAAGACCAGGCGTTTAACGCCGTCAAATCACTACTCACGTCAGAGGCGGTGCTTATCCAATTCGACCCTAACCTTCCTTTAGTACTGGCAGCAGACGCATCCCCTTTTGGAATTGGGGCGGTCCTTAGTCACAGACTTCCCAATGGCGCCGAGGCTCCCATCGCCTTTTTCTCAAGGACGCTCTCGGCCACGGAGCGCAATTACAGCCAGATCGACAAGGAAGCCCTAGCAGCTGTTGCGGCCGTGAAAAAGTTTCACGAATTCCTTTTGGCCATTTTTTCGAACTGGTTACGGACCATAAGCCCCTCCTGGGCCTACTGGCCGGGACAAACAGACCCCTCAGGTCCTTTCCCTAGGATGACAAGGTGGACACTCTTCCTAGCGGCCTACTCCTACAAACTTATTCACCGCCCGGGCAAAACACTGTCCCACGCCGACGCTCTCAGTCGCTGCCCCTTACCCGCTCCGGCTGAAGACCCCGCTCCTGTCAACGCCATTTTCGAGATCACCCAGTTGGACCTGCCCATCACCGCCCTTGACATCGCCGCTAAAACCAAGGCAGACCAAACGCCGCCCAGGTGCTCGACTGGGTGAGGAGGGGTGGCCGGGTGGCAACGTTGATAACAAATTCACACCCTTTAAGACTCGCATGCAGGAGCTGTCCAGTTTGCAGGGTTGTCTACTATGGGGCACTCGAGTGGTCATTCCGACCTCGCTGCGTACCCGAGTCCTGGAGGCGTTGCACGAGGGACACCCTGGCATCGTGAGAATGAAGGCATTAGCACGCAGCTACGTGTGGTGGCCGGGTCTAGACGAGGACATTGTCAATTGGGTAAGTTCCTGCAACATCTGTCAGGAATCCCATCCTGCTCCCCCCATTGCCACCCCTACCAGATGGGAGAGCGCCAGCGCCCCTTGGTCTAGAATCCATATCGATCTGGCCGGCCCCTTGCATGGGAAGATGTTCCTAGTGGTCGTGGACGCTTATTCCAAATGGATTGATGTAGCACAGCTATCCACGACCACCACACTAGCAATCACCAACGTGTTAACGCGCCTGTTCGTTACGCACGGACTACCCGACTCCATTGTCTCCGATAATGGCCCACAGTTCGCATCAATAGAGTTCAGCCGTTTTGCTGCCAACCTGGGCATCCGCCACATTTTCACAGCCCCATTTCACCCTGCCAGTAATGGGTTGGCTGAAAGAGCCGTCAGGACCACTAAAGAAGCCCTCGCCAGGTTCAGCAGGGATGACTGGCACCACAAACTCTCGCGGTTCCTGATGAGCCAGCACTCAACCCCCTGTTCAGTCACCAATAAGTCCCCAGCGGAGCTCCTGATGGGCCGGCGCCTGAGGACTGTATTGGACAGACTTCACCCACAATACTGCCTGACTCTCCCCTCGCTTCCACTTCGGGGTTAGACATTTTATGTTACAGGAGCCAGTATTCGCGAGGAATTTCGCTGGGGACCCACTATGGATTCCAGGCGAGGTCATCGCCATCACCGGGCCGAGATCGTATAGGGTCAGGCTGGAGGATGGTCGCGTCTGGAGGAGACACATAGACCAACTGCGGAGGCGCCTCAGCACCCTTGCCAGCAGGAATCCAGAGTCACCAGACGAAGGGGAACCGCCTCATCCGCCTCTCAGCCACATCGCACCCAACGACCAGTCCGCACCAACAGTCGTTCCGGTCAGCCCGAACTCGGACAACAGCGCCCAGAGAGTTGACCAGCCTGACCCAGCCCACGGGAGCTCGGCCCCAGTAACCAACCCTGTGAGTTCCGAGGGTGCCCAATCCGGAGAGCGCGTTGGCGACACTCTGCCGGCACAACCGTCACAGACTGATTCTGAACGGACAGACAATGTTCCCGAGCTGCGCCGTTCCGGGCGCCAACACAAACCCCCCGTCTACCTCAAGGACTATGCATGTTCGCATCTGGGGGGAAGGGGTGTTATGTCCTGAGGACTCTAGGAGTTCTCACTCAGGTCCACTCACTTTGTGTGGGCGTTCTTCCCCCTTTCCTCATTGGTTGGTTCTCTCCAGCAGCCAGCTATAAAAGCAGGCTGCGGGGTCCAACCAGTTGCTGATTGCTGCGAGCCAGTTCCAGGCGTGGCAAGCACGGTCAGCCCTTTATTGTTATAATAAAGTATTGTTGCACTCATGCTCTGGTTCAGCCTCTCATTGCTCAAACTTAACAGCTACCTACTAAAAGAATATAATACTGAGAGAAATAGACAGATTTCAAGGTTTCTTCCAGACATTTTACTTTTGGTAAATGGCCAAAAGACAAGACACTGCTCTTCGATCCTTCCTGTTCCCTACGATGCCATAATTAAACCATCTGGTTAAAAGAAAACAATCCAACCTAGATATACTCACATCCTCTTCAGATTTACGGAAATAAAAAACAAGTTCCCACTCCTGCATTTTTTTATCAGGCCTGAAGTTAGCCAAAAGATTAGGGGAGGCCACTAGAAAAAATAAGGGTGGCAGTTTAGGTGCTTTTTGTAAATTGAACAGCTGTAAATAATTTGAGAAACTCATCTACCCAGTTGTCTAACGAGATCTGTGCTTTACCTCCCATTTATATTTTTTATGTTCTCACCCTTCAGGATCAAGAAAAATACTTCTTTCTTTCTATTCTGCGTTGGTCGGGCTGTATTTAGAATTTAATGTTCAGTCCTGGGTATCATATAGCAGCATGTTCAGGGGAGAGCAGTCAGGATAATATGGATCGTGGAAAGAAAATGTTCAAGGAATAATAGAAAATGCTAGGTATGTTTAGCCTGGACGAGAGATTGCAAAGAGACATGATTAATACCGTTTATTATCTGAAGGCTGTCATGTTGAAAATGAGGAAGATTTGTTTGGAGTTGTTCCAGAAGATGGAACAAGAAACCTAGGAACAAGAGAAATGTCCAAGCAGTGAGAGTGGTTCAACAATGGAATAAGTCTCCTTAAGAATCAGAGAAATCTTCTTCATGGAAGTTGGATGCTGAAATACCATTCACCTCACCGGATAGGGACTGAACTAGATGATCTCCAAGATTCCTTCCAATGTATGGCCACATTCTGTTTTAACATACATCTCTACAAAATATCCTCTTCCTATTGTCTCAATATATAAGTCAGAAAACTGCTGGGACTCAGAGTAGTTTAGTGATTCTGATTCATTCATTCGTTCATTTGTTTTATGGTTTAATAGTATACACAAACAATGTTTTAAATGTTTTTGAAACAGCAGTAATAATATATCTGCCCCTCTTCAATATGAATACCAATAATGTTTAAGAGTGTTAATTACTGCAGTCATTAAACTTTAGAGTTCACTACCATGAGAAGTGGTGCTGGATACCTGCTTGGTTGGCTTCAAAAAAGGTTGGATGACCATAAAGACCATAGGGATCATTGGTTATTAGCCAGTATGATTGACATTGAAGGTCACCTGTTAGGAGTCTAGTGAACTTCCTTGGTCAGTCAGTTGGCTACCCTGAGAACAGACAGCTGGACTATAAAAGCCTAGGTCACTACTTAGGATCGTAAAGTTGAGGTAAGATAAAATAAACTATTTCAATGAACTTCGAAATGTCATGAGAGAGGGCTTCATGGATTTCTGTGGTAGGGAAGTCAACAACAGCACTGAATAGCAAGAGTGAGGAGAAATGAGTTTTCCTATCTGTGGGCTATATTTTGCTTTGTTCCTGCTGCCTGTCATATTATAGGACAAATGGCTGGAATTGACATTGGATTTATTATCAGGCTTTGCATCTGTACTAATTCAGGATGGCAGGCAGTAGTGAAAGAAAGTGAAACAATAGGGGGAATCTGAAAAGAAGGATATTGGCATTAGCAGCAGCAACCCTGCGCTGGGAGACCTCCTACATAGATGCAATAAATCAAAAAATTGTTTTGCAGATTAAATTCAGAGCAATGCAACAAAAAGTGACTCACTGTCTCTTCAGCAGGGAGAGGGCAATGGGCCACAGGATTGAAGAATTTTGTGTCTCCTTGTTTAAAACAAGGAGCATAGTGGGAGACCTAACAAACAAAGTCACTGGAGGTACACTTACTGCTCTACATAAAGCGTTGAATATAAAATAACTGCAGTTGGGAGAAGCATTTTATCACTTAACACACTTATGTTAAGACTTCATAAACTAGGAAATTGACAAATGTCCAGAAGAAGAAAATGGCAAACGTTTCTATAGTTTGCCAAAAAAAAAAAATGCCTTGTATGACTATCACCCTGCAGTCCATTATTTCTCAATCTTGGCAACTTCAACTTCCAACTAACCCCATGCTGGTTGCAGAATTCTGGAAGGTAAAATCCACACATTTTAAAGTTGCAAAGGCTGAGGAACACAGATGTAGTTTCCGTTCCACAATATATATATATATATATATCTTCAAATCAATCTTCAGGCAATTATGTGGACAAGTCCAAGCAGGGTTTTTTGGCAACATCTTTATGAAATGTTGCAGTGGATAATAGGAATAACTTTGAGAAACAGGAAGATAATCCTTGGGTAAAAGAAATTTGAGTCTGAGGCAGAAAAGTAATCTGAGAAAGTGTGTCAGAGTTGACCTTACATAGTTCTGGAGGGAGGAGAAGGGTATTCAGACTTTCAAGATAGTTACCTTATAATAAAACTTTATAATGATTCTTATAATAGTATTAGTATTCATAATTTTGATTTTGTAGCCTGATCGGCTTCAAAATCTGACAAATATTTGCCATTGTTCTCTTCCTAGTGCTGGGAGAGAATGACTGGGCCAAAGCCATCCAGCTGGCTTCACACCTAAGAGCAGGGCTGTCAAACTCGCGGCCAGGTGTGTCACACACTGGCCATGCCCATGCCCGGTTTAGCAAAGGGGAAAAAAAGTCCTGATACATCACGTGACACCGCCATGATGATGCAAGTGTGACACCCCTGCCTAAGCATATTAGAACTCGTCAACTTCCAGCATCTAGTTTTAACTAGGGTTAGGGTTTTACCCAGAAAATGGATAAACCCACTGACCAAGCACTTGGTGTTATTGTGAGACACAAATACAATTAGAAATGAAGCCAAATTCTTAAAAAGCAACTTTAAAATCATCCCACATCCTGCTAAGATTTAGATGTATTTCAAAGGTCACTTGTGTTATAAATGGTATTCTTCCTCTCTCCAGTTTTGTAATGCGCAGAAGTGTCAGAACTCTATTTAAATCCCATTATTCTATCTTATCTGAAGTAGAGCACCCTACTGAGCAGAGGAAATGAAAGTATTTTTACCTCTCTTCTATAAACAATAAAGGTCTAAAGAATGTAGATACAGTATATGGATTTCATGGCACTTGTTCAACCATCAAATAGAGTCAGGCACAATAATAAAACAGGTAGATCAATTTGTCCACAAGGTGTCTGCTTTCAATGGAAAATCACTGTCCAACTGAAGCAAGATGCATAATGCTAAGTTTTGTTCCTTGGGACATCATAGGTCATAAAAACAATCTAGAAACACTGCCTATCATAATGTTGGTGGGAGCAAATATTGGAAAAGTAGTGAGATATATGGTTTCAGAATCTCAACTATCATGTACTAATTATCCTTGAAGATGCTTTTTCTTCCTCTCTTGCTTTTTTAATCCAATAAAGCTAGAACAGAACAGAACAGAACAGAACAGAACAGAACAGAACAGAATAGAATTCTTTATTAGCCAAGTATGATTGGACGCACAAGGATTTGTCTTGGTGCAAATGCTCTCAGTGTACATAAAAGAAAAGATACATTCATCAAGTCAAGAATCATAAGGTACAACATTTAATAAAAGTCAAGCGACAACCTTACAGTCATACAGTCACAAGTGGAAGAGGATGGGTGATAAGGAGTGATGAGAAGATTAATAGTAATAGTAGTGCAGACTTTGTAAATAGTTGAACAGTGTTGAGGGGATTATTTGTTTAGCAGCTTGATGGCTTTCGGGGAAAAACTGTCCTTGTGTCTAGTTGTTCTGGTGTGCAGTGCTCTATAGCTTCGCTTTGAGGAAAGGAGTTGAAATAGTTTATGCCTGGGATGTGAGGGGTTTGTAAATATTTTCACAGCCCTCTTTTTGACTTGTGCAGTATGCAGGTCCTCGATGGAAGGCAGGTTGGTAGTAATTGTTTTTTCTGTAGTCCTAATTATCCTCTGAAGTCTGTGTCTGTCCTGTTGGGTTGCAGAACCAAACCAGACAGTTATAGAGGTGCAGATGATGGACTCAATAATTCCTCTGTAGAACCTTATCAGCAGCTCCAGTTTGAGCTTTCTGAGTTGGTGGAGAAAGAACATTCTTTGTTGTGCTTTTTTGATGACATTTTTGATGTTAGGTGTCCATTTTAAGTCTGGTGATATCCTAGTTTTATAGCTAGACTCTGAACTAACCCTCATAGGTGCTACATATGAAGAGAAAAATATTCTTATGTTTATCATCAAATTGGCCTGCAGAAGAGGAACTGTCCTCTCTGAAGCAGTATTTGGTGCATAGTTAAACTATCCATTTGACTCTACAAATTAGAGATGATCCACTGGTAGTTGGCTGAAATGATTCTGTAAGCCCATTTGAATAGTATGTTAAAAATCGTCAGCAGAACAGAATGTAAGTTTCCTTTCAGCCTTCAATTAACTCAGAAAAGTTACGTGACATTATCATTTGACTACAAGCTCTTTTCATCATTATGTATGAGTGAGGTTTTATTTTATTTAGCGTATGGAACATGTTAGCCCTGGGATCACTGAGGTAACTGGCTGCCTCTGTGAAAGGAAATTTTTTGGGCAGTGTTATCTTTACCCACGGGATGCCTGAATGCTGGTAAGTATTCGAGGGAGGCTCCTTTCTTGTCTTATGGTTTATTCCTCATGGGAATCTGAGCTGCTGGCCTCAGCAGTGCACAGCCCAGCATCTTACCATGTGAGCCACCGCAGCCCACATGAGTGAGGAGATTTCAGCAAATATATCCTTCATTTTTAGCCCCAATATTGCCATGATTGCATACAAACATAGACTTGGTCCCATTTAGGCCATGAAAATGTGCATGGCCCATAGATTTTACTTTTCAGAACAGTTTCCACTTAATTTAAGAGAGACTGTATTGAGAAGAATTATGAAAATCAGTCTTTACACATGATGTAGTAAAAAATATGAATTAATTTAAGACAAGGCGACAACTCTATAAAGCACAGTTGCTTTTATGCAATCCAAAGAGTTATTTGTGTCCAATGTATTCTTTAAACTAGTATTTAGGGGGGATATAACTCATTCCTTCCCTCCTAACTCATTCACCTGCAAAATTCTGCATTACTAATTTTAAAGCCTAAAACCACTTAAATAAAATTAATTCATTCATTTAAGAATGTAAATTAGTTAAATGAAAACAAAATATTTTTGGTGAAACATTTTTAAAAACTGCAGCTACCTCCAGTCTTTTTATTTCTATATAACCATATGATCTCAATCTTTGGAAAATAACATTTCTCCGCAAAAGTATCAGTAATGAAATTTTTAAGCTTATCACCAAATAAGCTAAAAGTAACTCTAGAAAGCAGTGGCCCTTTTTCGAACCAGGGACTGGTTTCACGATTATTTATTCTTCCACAGACCGGTACCTGAGTAACGTGAGACTCCACCGCCATCGGGATGGCTCTTCGTTCGAAGCCGCCCCACCTTCAATGAAACTAAGGCACGAGAACCCAAACACCGCTTTCCAACTGAAAAACCGGAAGCACTTTCCAACCAAAAACCCGGAAGCCACCGAAAACCCGGAAGCGCTGTCGAAACAAGATGGCAGCCCCCAAGCTTTGTGGCCCGGTAAAAAATGATCCACGGACCAGTCCTGGTCTGGGGACCGGTGGTTGGGGACCTCTTCTAGAAAGGGAAGAACTCTATGGGTTTTTTCTTCATCACAGATGATACACAAGGGAAGAACTGGCAAATAAGATTTGTTGTTGTTGTTAGTTGTGAAGTTATGTCCGACTCATTGCGACCCCAAGGACAACATTCCTCCAGGAACATTCCTCCTGTCCTCTACCATCTTCTGGAGTCCATTTAATGTCACACCTACTGTTTCAGTGACTCCATCTAGCCACCTTATTCTCTGTCGTCCCCTTCTTCTTTTGCCCTCAATCTTTCCTAGCATTAGGCTCTTCTCCAATGATTCCTTCCTTCTAATTAGGTATTTGAGTTTCATCTTCAGGATTTGGCCTAAAGAGCAGTCAGAGTTTATCTCTAGGATTGATCGGTTTGATCGCTTTGCAGTCCAAGGCAAGTTAAGTCCAAGACAGATAAGATAGAATATCCTAAGTTACAGATAATGGATATATAATGAAAAATGTTCAGCAAAGAAACAAAATCCCATAATTGCTCAGACTCACTTCACCAACCTTTCTTGGGCTCTCCTTCTGCTTGGGCACCCTATTTTCTGTTGCTTAATTGACTAACCACACTCAACAGCTTGTTAAACAAATTATATCTGAAATCCTTAGTAGTGATTAAACTGAGTTCTGGTTTGTTTTTGACAATAAGCCAAAATTTAGCCCTATAGTCAACCTAAGACATATAGCAAAATCTTCCAAATAATTGTGTCAGAAGAGGAGGGGTATCTGAAGAAACAACATAGAATCTGGGGGACATTAGATGAAACTTACTACATAAACCATGATCAAGTATCATCTATCTACCTGTCCACCAGTATTAAGGGAAAGGGAAGATGCATGCAAAAGTTTCATGTTGCCTGCCTATTCTTCCCAAAAGTGTTTGCTCTAATCCTTTTTTTAACATGGGCATATTTGAAACCTTTGTGTAAATCAATTATTTACTTAGGCCTCCTCTACTCCCCAAATTCCTAACCCACTCCCTGCTTCCCTTCCCATTTAGTCAGAAAGTCTGTGTTTTGTGTTTCTCTGGAGATGTTTCAAAGCCAAAGAATAAGCCTTTTATTTGACACCCACACAAAGCAAGGAAAATTTCTTTCCATTTTAAAAAAGAATGTTATAATTGGCAGAGTCAAATTAGACTTCCCCAAATTCTTCTTATTTAAAATTATCTAAGGCACCAATTATACTCGACTAAGTTTTAATAAGGCAAGAGGCAATCAATACATACATGTACCTGAAATAATAGCCATTTTCCCATGTCACTTAAACATAAAGCATATTTGTGCCTAGAGTGATTTGCTTCTATTTCATAGCTCCCTAAGGTAAATTAAATTAACTAGCAACCCCCTCCTCCCAGTTTTTTTTTTCAAACTTCTCTACCCACACATAAATTGTGCTACCAAAATTTAGAGGCCAAAATTATAGATTTGTGATGACTTAATTTTCCACAGAATAATAAAGTTGGAAAGGCTCATTTAGATCTCCTGCTGTGTCTGGGTAATATATCTAGAGTAATATATCACCAATATATGGTTATCCAGATTCTTCTTGATTGTATCCAAATTAAAGACTTCTCTGCATAATGTTTTATAGCTTTTTATATCTTTTTTATATTTTTATAGCTTTTCATACTTTACATAAATGACCTCTGTGATCATATCAAGAGCAACTGTGTTCTCTTTGCTGATGATGTAAAACTATTCAACAAAACAGACAATATTGCTACCCTTCAAAAAGACCTTGACTATGTATCAGAATGGTAAAACAAATGACAACTTCAAATCTCAACAAATAAATTCTGTCTTACATATTGGCAAAAAAATAATAATCAGAAAATAAAATACAGGCTGAATAGTCAAGACCTTGTTGATGATCCAAACTCTGTCAAGGATCTTGGAGTACTCATCTCAAATGAGCTAAGTGCTAGAGCCCACTGTAACTACATAGCCAAAAAGGTGTTAAGAGTTGTTAGCCTAATCTTACATAGCTTTTTCTCTGATAATATTACACTAATAACTAGAGCATACAAAACATTTGGTAGACCAATACTTGAATACAGCTCATCAGTCTGGAACTCATATTACGTATCTGATATTAAGACAGTTGAGAAAGTACAGAAATATTTCACAAGAAGAGTTCTCGTATTCCACCAGACTTGAAATTCTAGACCTAGACAATCTAGAACTACGCCACCTTCAGTCCGATCTAAGTATAGCAGAGGTGGGCAACTATGGACTCTTTATGACTTGTGGACTTCAACTCCCAAAATTCCTGAGCTAGCATGGCTTGCTCAGGAATTCTGGGAGTTAAAGTCCACAAGTCATAAAGGGGCCATAGTTGCCCACCTCTGAAGTATAGTATATAAAATCATACATTGTAATGTCCTACCTGTCAATGAATACTTCAGCTTCAACCATAACATTATTTATTAAACTTATACATCACCCATCTTCCTGATGGCAACTTGGCCATCTGACAGATCATAAAAAGTTAAACAGAAAAACAGTGGAATTTTAAAACTA
This sequence comes from Pseudonaja textilis, assembly GCF_049901715.1. Taxonomy (NCBI): domain Eukaryota; kingdom Metazoa; phylum Chordata; class Lepidosauria; order Squamata; family Elapidae; genus Pseudonaja; species Pseudonaja textilis. The sequence goes on along the minus strand of NC_142008.1, from coordinate 27,192,545 downwards.
TGCAAAAATCAGTAACCAAGAGATAGGCAGTACAAGGATGAGGTCTTCTTACCCCATCAACCAACTCCATTTATGAGTGCCACTTTTGGAACCCCAAACCAACCAGAAAAGCCAAGTTTTAATATCCTTCCAGAAGGTCAAGAGGTTGGAAGCCTTAGCTCCAGAATGTTACCTGCCCTATTCTGAAACTCTGTCCATTTTTAAAATCCTTCTTAAAATGACACTTTCCTCGAAGAAGGAACTGACCAAAGGAACTTAGATTAGCATTTCTGTCACATAGAAACTGTGCATCTGTTGTTGAAGCTTCAAATGACATTTGCTATTTTTGCTGGTCTGACCTAGAAATTAGGAGACTAGTCCCATCTTTGGTATGAAAAGCTTGGTGACTTTGGGCCAGGCACACTCACTCAGCCCAACTCAACTCACAAGGTGGTTGTTATGGGGAAAATAGGAAGAGGAAAGAGATTAGGTTTATTCACCATTTTGTGTTATTTACAAAAATAATGAAGGTGGGACATACAGTAAATATGCACAACTCCTAATCTCATGTATTTATTGCTCATGTATTTTGGTAGTTTATAAATACATTAAGTATACCTAAGCAATCTGGTACACCCCAGATATTTTGAATTATAGCTTTCTTAAAACTTTTTATATCATTATGATGGCTGGGCTACTGGAAACTGAGATTGAAAGAAAATATCCACAGGTTACAGATAATGGATTATCTATTCTTGGGTTGGGAGCTAGAATGTAGTAACATTAGATCACTTGTTATCTTCTGTATGCAAAGTTGTCTTGGTGGTACAGTTTAACCTAAATTATTTGGTTAATGGAATTACTTCTTTTTTATATCCCTATCATCACATTCTTTCTCAATTATCCTGAATAATCCTTCTTTTTAAAGGATGAAACTTTTGAATACGTTTATTTTCTGCTTTGCTTGTTAGTAACATTCAGGTGTAAATAAAAATATTCCAAATGAATAAAGATATTTTCTTTTTGCAACAAAAGATTGAGGGAAACCATATTTTTTTCACTCAGGTTTTCTTGTTTTTGTCCTACAAACCTTTGATAGAGTATTCTGGGTATGGTTTTGCAGAATTTAAAAATCCTCCTCTTTTTTTATGGACTGCTGACAGAAATATGTTGTAACTGAAAAGTGGATTGTGAATAATGTTTCAATAACTGAATTCTCTGATTAATGAAATTATTTATGTACCTGTCTGCTACTGCCCTCTGTTGGACTGTAATTCTCCATTAGAGAGATTGAGACAGTCTCCAAATTACTATCATAACAAAATTGCTTTGATTTTTTTCTGTTCCCCAAGATACCACCATGTTGCTTAATAGCGTTTCATACCGGCAATCCTCATCCAAAAATTATGAGTATGTATTCCCTTTGATGGAGTTATTATGAAAAATAACAATCTTCCCAGAACTTTAGTCAAAGAATAATAAATATTGTTATTAGAAACAAGAGAGAAGATCAACTGAAGTTAAGAATGTTCTTTAAAAAAAATATTTTATTGTACATTTTTCATTATTGTTCATCACAATTCCAATTTCACACCATCCGTGTACTGGTTATATAATTGAGAACTTTCTCAATTACAGCAAGCAATAATAGTCTGTATTCAGCAAGCACAACTACTCTCCTTGTAAGAAGGAGATTCACAAGCTTGCCCAACATATTGGAAATTGTTCCAAAATCCAAGGAAACAATACAACTAGAACAATAATAAACTGCAAATTTTTAATTCTTGAGGGAAGGAAGGAAATTCTTACTGGAACATTTTAACATTCAATCAATAATTTCCAGATTTGTTACAAATAAGATTGGTGCCTTGCAGAAATGCCTATACCGATCTTTCATCCAGCTAGTACAAGATACATTTATAAATCAGGAGAAAAAGATTCCCTTAGACATCAGAAAATCAGCCTACCACCATTCTGAATTTATCAAGAGAAACTCACCATATGGCTTTTTAAGCCATTGACAAATTAAATACCATTCATCCTTTCCAAGTGGCCATCAATATCAGCCTCAACAAAAATCACTTAAAACCGTATCTATATATACAGCTTTGAATACTGTCATTATAGATTACAGGCAGTGTGTTAGCATTGGAAAAAGCTACTGCTCTGAACTATATTGCTCAATCTGGGTCTTGCCAATTCCTTAAGGCCACAAAAGACTAGGCATGTACTAACCAAAATCAGTATTTTTTTTCACTACTGTATTCAGATCAAAGTACAACTTGTTCATTGCTGGCTAATGCTGAAAGTATACAGTATAAGAAATGACATAATATGAGAACAATTTTGATTTGCAAATAAGTTCTTCCTTATGGAATTCCTCATAGTTCCTTAGTCCTTTCCAGTCTGACTTCATTGGTTTATGGGACATGTAGAAATATAACCATCTTAGCAATATACACTGGAGCTGCCTGTGGTATTAAAAAAAATACTGTCATGGAATGTAAGACTGACATGCAGGAAAGGCTTCAGCCTGCAAACTCTTTTTATAAATTAGATAAAAGACTGCAGAAAACAGATGCTCCTCCACAGAAACAGCCAAGGCTTTCAAATATCCTGACAACTTGTTAATCAACAAACACATGGAACCATTTTGCAAAAACAAACCACCCAAACCACTCAGTTTATAGGGCACTTTTCAATGAAAGTATTTTCGAGGTTTAGCAATGGGAAGGCATAAAGTAATATTTACTGTATAAAGTACTCATTAACTACAATTGAGCACAGAGTTCTTCAATCCGGATACCTCCAGATGTGCTAGGACTCAATTAAGTTTCTGTGCTGCACTATCCAATTAAGCTGCTGGAGTATCCAGTGTGTTAACTTGCAAGTTTTCTAACATTATAGTTTCTTGTTGTATTTAATTTTTAAAACTCTGGATTAATCTCTTAGGACAAAACAGCAAGATCAAGTGAGGTAGCCTATCTTTTACCTCAATTTATAAAACATACATTAAATATAATTGATTTTGCAAAATACTTGTAAAGATTACTTATTGATGTTATAGTCTCTAAAGCGCTTATCTTAATTTGGTTTGTTACAGTAATTAAGTGTCAGGCCCAAGCTCAGAGACCAGACAATCAAATTCAGTCCTTTATGATTTATATGAATGTATTTTTATGATGACTATGAGCATGATTTATCACTTATAGTTTTTATGTACACTGAGAGCTTATGCACTAAGACAACTTTCTTGTGTGTACAATCACACTTGGCCAATGAAGATTTCTATTCTTTTCTATTTGCTTTATTTGTACAGAATCTTGCAAACTAAAGCTATATATAATGTGTTAGATATGAATAGAATAGAATAGAATAGAATAGAATAGAATAGAATAGAATAGAATAGAATTCTTTATTGGCCAGTGTGATTGGACACACAAGGATTTTGTCTTAGTGCAAATGCTTTCAGTATACATAAAAGAAAAGATACATTCGACAAGAATCATAAGGTACAACACTTAATGATAGTGATAGGGTACAATAAGCAATCAAATCATACTAGGAAAAAGTCAATATAAATCGTAAGGATACAAGCGACAAAGTTACAGTCATACAGTCACAAATGGGAGAGGATGAGGAGTGATGAGAAGATTAATAGTAATAGTAGTGCAGACTTTGTAAATAGTTGAACAGTGTTGAGGGGATTATTTGTTTAGCAGAGTGATGGCTTTCGGGGGAAAAACTGTCCTTGTGTCTAGTTGTTCTGTGTGCAGTGCTCTATAGTGTTGTTTTGAGGGAAGGAGTTGAAACAGTTTATGCCTGAGATGTGAGGGGTCTGTAAATATTTTCACAGCCCTTTTTTTTTTATACAGGTCTTTGATTGAAGGCAGGTTGGTAGTAATTATTTTTTCTGCAGTTCTAATTACTCTCTGGAATCTGTGTCTGTCTTGTTGGGTTGCAGAACCAAATCAAACAGTTATAGAGGTGCAGATGACAGACTCAATAATTCCTCTGTAGAACTGTATCAGCAGCTCCTTGGGCAGTTTGAGCTTTCTGAGTTGGTGGAGAAAGAACATTCTTTGTTGCACTTTTTTGATGATGTTTTTGATGTTAGGTGTCCATTTTAGGTCATGTGATATAATAGAACCTAGAAATCCGAAGGTCTTTACTGTTGATACTGTGCTGTCTAGTATTGTAAGAGGTGGTATCATGAGAGGATTTCTTCTAAAGTCTACCACCATTTCATTAAATGTGTTCAGTTCCAGATTGTTCCGGTTACACCACGAGGCAAGTTGTACAACCTGCTGTCTGTATGCGGATTCGTCATTGTCTCGAATGAGACCAATCACTGTTGTGTCATCTGCAAACTTCAGTATTTTAACAGATGGATCGTTTGAGATGCAGTCATTGGTATATAGGGAGAAGAGGAGAGGAGAAAGCACACAGTCTTGGGGGGCCCCTGTGCTAATTGTACAGGTATCAGATGTGATTCTGCCTAGCTTCACCTGCTGCTTCCTGTCTGTTAGGAAGCTTATGATCCACTTACAAGTGTGTTCAGGTACCGCTAGTTGGTTTAATTTAGTTAGAAGAATGTCTGGAATGATGGTATTGAATGCTGAACTGAAGTCTACAAAGAGGACCCTTGCGTAGGTATTTGAAGATTCAAGATGTTGTAGGATGAAGTACAGAGCCATATTAACAGCATCATCTGGCGATCTATTTGCTCGGTATGCAAACTGCATGGGATCTAACAGTGGATCCATGATGGTTTTCAGTGGGACAGCACTAGCCTTTCAAAGATTTTCATAACTACAGATGTTAAAGCAACTGGTCCGTAGTTTGTCCTAAATATGTCCTAAAGGATTATAGGATGCAGCTACTCTAAATCTCTGCTATCTACCTACCTAGCTTGGGATTGTGCACTCTCTTAATCAAGGTCTCTTTATGGGAAAGCTTTGTTTTGCCAAAAGTCTCCTCAATTGCCCTTGAAAGTGCACATTCCATCATACCAAGTCGGGCTCCAAAGTGCCTCGGCTTCCAAAGGTGACCCTCTGGTTTATTTCAAGCATGAGTCAGTGATAACTACATTATAAGAATCTATGGCAGTGGTCAGGGAACAGGGGTAAATTACCCCAAATGGGGTAAAAGTGAAAATCTGGGGGTAATGAGGAGGTTGCGCTGGCCAATGGCGGAACTATCGGCATAGCAGCAGTTATTAAAACACCCTTGAATCAAATTTATCCTCCACCCCACCCTTGTTTCCTGGGTCGGAAATGACTCCAGGCTAGATTCTGCAAGAGCCGCGCCGCCCGTTTTTTAGGGGAAGGCGAGCTTCTGGCATAGGGCAGAGCATTTTGGGAAAAGGGACGCTTTCCCCCGCGCTGCGATGACCGCACGCTTTTGCGCGCCAGTTTGTGTCACCGTGGCTCCCAAATATCATCCTCCTTCCCGCTTCCTCGCCCCCAGGCCCTGCCTGCCTGCCAACTAGCCAGCCAGCCCGGCTCCCTCCCGAAGCCTCTCATCACTGCCAGGCACACAGGAAGCGAAGAGGCACCTGCAACTGCCGCCTTGGCCCCGAGAAAATTCCCAGAAGCCCTCGGGAAGCCTGGTGACATTTCATTCCCTGGAGCGAGCTATCCCGCCTTCTTCCCAGCCGCGGGGGGGAAGGGCACCTCCTCCCGCCTCGACCTCCAAATTATGTGTCAGCAGCCTGAGGTGGCCGGGGAGGGGAGAGGCCGGGAGGGGTAACGTCTGCGTTTATAAATTTTTTGGGGGTAAGAGGTAAAAAAGTTCCCTGACCCCGATCTATGGATACAATCATCAGACTTGCTAAAGCATCCAAAAAGAACCAAAGTAATCTGAAGCAGCAGAGTGTTTAGACTAGCAAAATTGCCCATTGCCTTTCATTCTGATTAAACACATTTCAGCTATCCAAGGCAAGTACCATGTAAGTACGTTTTGATGTCTAATACTTGAGATGAGTTTGAACTCCCAGTAATTTATCTCTGTTATGCAACAAAAGGAAGAAATACATAAAGTCGTTTCTCCTGATTGCATGCTCTAGATGTATTTAATCATGATTTCTATCATCCCCTTCTAATACTTGTGTCATCCATATTGACTGGAGGTGTAATTCAATGCGTCTGGATGGTGTCAGGCTGGTGAAGAAAAAGCTAAATGTACACACTAAAAGGTTTTTTTTTTATATAAATATATTGCTTTTTTTCTCTTGTGATCCTATATAAAAATGTTGTTCTTCCATTCTCTCCCTAACCTATAACTATCAATTAAAAACTGAAAATGCAAATCCTATATAAGAGGCATTGGAAACACTACATTTTATTTCCAAATAAGTAAGTCTGAATACTTATAAGAGATTTAATGTTAAATCGTAAGTTATGAAAATTAATTGAAAGCAGCAGACATTAGAACTGTGCTGTAAAATTGATAATGTTTTTTTTAAAAAAACCTACAGTTTGTAATGGAATGTTGTCTAGAGCATGGGTGTCAAATTCACCGTGTCACGTTGCAGTCACATGATGTCTCATGATATTTTCTTCCTTTGTGGAGCCGGGGTGTATGTGATACATCTGGCCAGCAGGCTGCCAGTTTGACACCCTGGTCTAGAGGGAGTATATTCCAGAGTAACAAGAGACAGTGCAGTTTAGATAATTTTTGTGTAAGAAAAAAGGTGAGGATGGCTTCCCGTTAACAATTACCAGAGTTTTATGGTGTAAGTAGCCTGCCAAGATTTCTGTCTATAGCTGAGGAACAATAAAGGAAACTGCTTAGAAGATTCTCAGCATGTCTTTCTTGGATTTTGAAGCCTAATCCAGATTAGATATTCAGATAGTTTGGTCCTAAAAAGGAGAATTTTTTTTTTTAAAATAGATGTGAAGGGAAAAGAAAGGGGGGAAAGGAAAAGAGCAGGGGAAGGGAGGAAGGTAAATTTATTTTCTATCATTGTGGAAACTAATTTACAATTAATAGTTTGGTCTGGTGATTAAGGTACCGGGCTAGAAAGTGTGAGACTGTGAGTTCAAGTCCTGACTTAGTATGAAAGCCAACTGGATGAAAAAGATAAGAACATAAGATAAAGATTTTAATAGTTTAAAAAAATGAAAAAATAAGAAAAGATAAATAAATAAAAACATTAAAAAGGACATAAAAAAATAAAAATAAAAATAAGATAAAAATATAAAAAGGATAAAAAGATAGGATATGAAATAAGAAAATAAAAAGATAATAAGACAATAAAAAGATAAAAGATAAGGCAGGAAAATAAAAAGATAAGACAAAGGTAAGAAACAAAGAATGTAAAAAAGATGTGATAAGAAAAATTAGAAATTAACAAAATAAAAAGAATAAAATAAAAAAGATAAAAAGATAAGAAAACATCAAAATTACAAGAAAAGATAAGAAAATAAAAAAGATAAGATAGGAAAAGATAAGGAAAAAAGAAAAGTAAGATAAGATAAAATATAAGCTAAGAAAATATGAGATATAAAAGCTGAAAAGGATAAAAAATAAGACAAGGAAAGATAAAAAAAATGAAATTGATAAAACTGATAAGATTGTCACTGTAATTCTTTTGATTGAAACAGTGCTTTTTGCCAACTACTTTGTAATTGTGTTTTTATTGCAGTTAAGACCAGTTGTGTTAGATTGTATTAGAATGAGGAAGAAAGTGGGAATACTGGGTTAATTAGATCCAAATGTGGCCAGAGAAATAATGGAAAGTATATTGCTTTACTTGGCACATAAAAGCAACAATAAAAAAAAACCCTTGTATTTGGAGACTACAATAAGGTCTGATTGTATATCTAAGCTGTAGGGCAGGGGTCACCAACCTTTTGGACCTCAGCAACCACCAAACTCATAATTTTAAATCCCAGAGACCCTGGGACCAGAGACGCTGGGAAAATCCAAAAAAAAGTCTGCAGGAAAATCCCCCACCCCATTTTCCTACCGATCAATCATTTTTTATATGGGATCGCAGGATATCATCTCCAGCTCCATTCTCGGGGGAGAGAGAGAGAGAGACTTTTGGCTTCATGCAAGAAACGCAGCAGAAGCAGCAGAAGTCTTTCTTTCTCTCCCCCAAACTCCACCAGAAATGAGTCTGTATGAGACTTGTTGCACCAGTGCAACCTCTTGGAGGAGAATGCCTTGCAGGGTCCCAAAGACTCATTTCTGGTGGAGCTTGGGGGAGAGAAAGAAAGACTTTTGCTACTTGCCTTGCATGCAGACAAAAGCAGAAGCAGAAAGAAGCAGAAAGAAGCAGCCCGGTGGCCAGCCGAGATGCATGGGGCGAGTGGGGCAACTTCCCCCTCCCCCCTTCCCTTACGACCTCATGTTGTTCGCAATTTAAGTGACATAAGCTTTGTGTTTCCATACACCATTTGGGCGGCACAGCCTTGTGTTCCCACACAGCCTAGATTAATTGTTTTGGGGGGTGCTTTGGAGGTGACATTTCTCTGCAGACCACCAAAATTTTCTCATTGACCACCACTGGTTGGCAACCACTGATGTAGGGGATAAACTTTATTGGCTGACTTCAAACAACACCAATGTCAAGATTTATAATGCACATAAAGCAAAACTAATCTAAGCACAGTACTATGTTTAGCATGCTGTATAGATGACTTAAAGAAGGCAAGGTAAAGCCAGGCAAGTCTGAATTAAAGATTGTCTTGGAGTGAAGCAAACAGACAACAAATCTCAGTGACGCAGGAACAAAATAATTTAGTGCAAATCCTAGAAAGAAACAGAAACTAGGAAAGCAAAATACTTTGAAGCAAAATTAGAATAGGAGATCCAGGAAGGAAGCATAGCTTTTCCAGTAATGTGACATTACAGGTTAAACAGAGGAAAGAAATACTAAAAGGGAACATATTTGTTGGAAGCCAAATGCCAGTGATGCATTAGCAAAGCAAGGAAACATGTTTGATCCACATCTGAAGAGAAATCACAGAAGAATAACTAGCAAATGGGTGTCAAACTTGCCACGTCACATTGTTGTCATGTAATGTACCACACATTTTTCCCATTCGCAGAGCTGGGGTGGGCGTGGCCTATGTGTGACACATCCAGCCTGTGGGCTGCCAGTTTGACACTCCTGAACTAGCATCACAGTAATAAATGACCTTTGTCATAGGGCTAAAAATACATGCTACCACCATGTATACAGTTCATATATATGGATTAATGTTCTGCAGTCTTGTGTTCCAATAAGTATAGCTGGATATTACTATGACGATTACACCTGCAGAAGCAGTCAACTTTCAAAATTACCATTAAATCACAAAGAGAACAGGTCCCTTCCTGTTGAAGGATACAATTATTATCTTCAATCTTACTGTTGTCTTCTTTATAATCTTATTGTTGACTTAAAGCTGTACTGTTCTACTATTACAACTTCCATTGTACAACTTTACAACTGTAAAATTAAATGTAAGTTTTCCATTTCTGAATAAGTCTTTTATAAAAGTTCTGCTTAATGCAGAGTATCAATAAATGTAGCAGATTGGTGAGACCACAGGATGAAAGTTGTGGGTTTCAAACCCTCTCCCCAAAACCCTCTATGTCTTTTTCTTATTTACACTGCTTTGAAGTCATAGCAATAGCAATAGCACTTAGACTTATATACCGCTTTATAGTGCTTTACAGCCCTCTAAGTGGTTTACAGAATCAGCATATTGCCCCCAAGAATCTGGGCCCTCATTTTATCCACCTCAGAAGGATGGAAGGCTAGGCTTCCTGTGGTGTCCTCCTCGCTGACAGACCGAAGACTGCGATTGTCTGTGGCTTTGATCCGTGTTCTCTTGTCAGAGGGCTTCGAGCGTTTGCTTTTGGAGCCAGAACCACCCTGTAAGGTGGTGAAGAAGGGGGAGACTGCCAGCTGGGTCAAGGGGAGCCACATGTCCCCTCCCTGGCTTGGCAATACTCCCCTCAGAAGACTGGCAGTAGTGGTGGTCAATATGGCAACCCTGAACTGGGACAAAGATTGTGCTGGAGTGGAGAAGAGTACAGTGTGAAAACAGGGCTAATTAGAAGCAATATCTGGACATAAAGATACCCCAGAATTAAGACTCTAAGAAATCTATAAGAAAGGTAATAAAAGTGGTGACCAGAGAAAGTGGGAAGAGAAATTGATAGCTGAAAGTGGCTTAGAACTTTGAAAGGAAGAAGCCAGAAGAAACAACCTGTTTACATTGGAGAAATATATGATTTTGGCACTATATAATAACTAAAGCTGAACTTGAACATGTCAAAAAAAAGTAATTGTTATTTGGAATTCTTGGATTTTTTAAACTTTAAAGCCCTAAATAGAGAAGAGAAAGTGGAGGGGGGAGGGCGGAATATGGATATAACAGAGTGCCACCCAGTGGTAAAATAAAATCTTAAACCTGGCTCTTTTAAAAGTGAAATTTTACACAATAAAAGTGAAATTTTACAAAATAAGATAAACTTTCTTACAATAAAATAGAAACCCTGGAAAGGGGAAAGGAGAGCTACAGAACATTAAAATAAAAGAAAGAAACAGGAAGAAATTACTTTGGGACTGTTTGGTGATCTTGGTACAAATTTAAATTTATGGATATTGGACTATTTGATGAATCTGGGGAAAACTTAAAGAGGAATTAATAAAAGCTGATCATTGGAAATAAATATTAAAGACGTTGGTCAAATTAAATTACTGGACAATAGGTTTGGACTTAAAGAGTAAAGAAAGAAATAAAGGGAAAAACAACAGAAGTGTTTAACTTTTAACTTTTTGGGGAGCTAAAAATGAAACTAAGAAACATAAAAGAAATGTTACATGAAAGAGGTGAATCATGTTGTTCTGCCTTACAATCATTAGAAATGGCAATTCTGGAATATGAAAAACAACAAGGAATGCCAGAAGGGGAGGAGCTGATTAAAGAAGAGGCCATTTTCAATGAACAATTGGAGCAATGAACAGTAAAATGAAAGGGAAAAAGAATGGGAATTAAAACTTGGAGATTTGAGGAGACAATCAAAAAGGGAATGTCTTGAAAGTCAAACAAAGTAAAAGGAAAACAGCAGAAAAGGGAACTACAGAAGAAAGCTTTAAAGAGGGAGGGGGATAAAACTGGATCATGAAAAGGAAGAAAAAAATGAAGGAAAAAGAAGTAATAAGAAAAAGAACCAGGAAATAAAGAGATTTGGAAATAGAACAAAAATAAAAAGAAATTGATTATTTAAAAAACATAGAGATAATGATTAGATAAGGATTAAGGAAGAGGATTCTACATGGTAATGTGGTATATAATAAATGAATTTGAAGTGATAAATTACTTAGAAGGTAAGAAAATATAGATTTTTACAATGAAAAGAATAGAACTGATGTCTTTTTTGTTATCAGAATATTTTCTTTTTGTTAAATTATATACAGAAATAAATGGAATAAATGTGAAAAAGAGAAACAGTGATAAGTATATTAACCATGTTTAATGAATATAAGAATATAGTTGAAATCAATTATGAGGATTGCTGTAAAGAAATCAACACCAGTTCTTATAATCAATTGAATAGATAAATCTTTTTTTTTTAATTATAAATGATTTAATGTAACTGAAAGGGAAAGTGCCATGTGGAACCTGACCTAAAATGTATATGTGTTACATAGTTGTTAGGAGATTATTGTTATTAATTTTTAAGGTGATAATTAAAAAGTCAAAATATTATTGGGAACTAAAGAGGAGTTAATTAAATGATGTATAAGGTAAAGGGGTGGTACACTCAAATGGGTAATTGTGGAGAAAATCTTTTGACTTGTTTGAATTGGGATGGAATTTTTGAAATGATGATTTAAGAATATGCAATGAAATTGCAAACCTGACAGATAAAAGTATAAAGTTTAATGAATATAAAGATATCAGAATTATTAAAGTTAAAAGAATCAGGTCTAGAAATGAATAGGAAATATATAAAATCAGTTTGAGAAAAGTATTTGAGAAAACTTACAGAAAATATGTAACATAATGATAGGATATGAAATTAAATATGAAAGATGAATATTTAACTAAGGTCATGTTTGTATGGAAATGTGAAAACCTGGAATCATGCTGTTCACAAAAAAAGATGTTTCTGAAATGTGAAAAAATAAAAAACTTTTTACAAAAAAAAAAGAAGGATGGAAGGCTGAGTCAACCTTCAGCCTGGTGGGATTCAATCTGCCAAACTGCAGGCAGCTGGCTGTTAACGGAAGTAATTTGCAGTACTGCATTCTAACCACTGTGCCGCTGAAGCACTACGCAATCTAAAGCACTACGCAATCTAAAACCATCTCTATCTATTGGACCGGACGGAATATATGCCTACTTCTTAAAAAGGCTATCCACTGCCATAGCTGAACCTCTAAGCATAACCTTTGAAAAATCTTTCAAGACCAGCTCCTTGCCAAAACTATGGTCACAAGCCATGATCATCCCCATCTTCAAAAAGGGAGACCCCAACCTAGTTGAAAATTACAGACCGATCTCCTTATGCTGCATCACCTGTAAAGTAATGGAAACAATTATTAACCAATCCATTATCCTCCACTTAGAGACAAACAACCTACTCTCTAATAAACAATTTGGTTTCAGGAAAAAACTATCATGTAATCTGCAACTATTACACTGCAAAAACATATGGACTAAACAACTCAACCAGGGGAAAGCAATAGACGCAATCTACATAGACTTCTGTAAAGCCTTTGATTCAGTGGTACACGACAAACTACTCCTAAAACTAAAATCTTATGGTATCTCTGGACACCTGGATAACTGGATAGAAGCATTCCTGTCAAACGGAAAACAAATGGTCAAAATTGGGAGCGTCCTATCAAATTTTGTACCTGTCGACAGTGGTGTTCCCCAAGGCAGTGTTCTAGGACCAACTCTCTTCATACTCTACATAAATGACCTCTGTGATTGTGTCAAGAGCAACTGTGTTCCCTTTGCTGATGATATAAAGCTATTCAACACCACAGACAATACTGCTACCCTTCAAAAAGACCTTGACTATGTATCAGAATGGTAAAATAAATGGCAACTTCAAACCTCAACAAATAAATGCTCTGTCCTACATATTGGCAAAAAATAAATAAATCAGAAAATAAAATACAGGCTGAATAGTCAAGACCTTGTTGATGATCCAAACTCTGTCAAGGATCTTGGAGTACTCATCTCAAATGAGCTAAGTGCTAGAGCCCACTGTAACTACATAGCCAAAAAGGTGTTAAGAGTTGTTAACCTAATCTTACATAACTTTTCTCTGGTAATATTACACTAACAACTAGAGCATACAAAACATTTGCTAGACCAATACTCGAATACAGCTCATCAGTCTGGAACCCACATTATATATCTGATATTAACACAGTTGAGAAAGTCCAGAAATATTTCACAAGAAGAGTTCTCCACTCCTCTACTCATTGCAGAATACCTTATGCCACCAGACTTGAAATTCTAGACCTAGAAAACCTAGAACTATGCTGCCTTCGGTCCGATCTAAGTATAGTACATAGAATTATATATTGCAATGTCCTACCTGTCAATGAATACTTCAGCTTCAACCATAACAACACTAGAGCAAACAATAGATACAGACTCAAGGTTATTTGCACCAAACTTGATTGCAGGAAATACGACTTCAGGAACAGAGTGGTCAATGTCTGGAATACTCTACCTGACTCTGTGGTTTTTTTCCCCTCAAACCCCAAAAACTTTAACCTTAGACTGTCTACTATTGACCTCACCCCTTTCCTAAGATGTCTCTAGGGAGCATGCATAAGCGCACCAACATGCCTACCGGCCCTGTCCTATTGTTTCTTTTAATTTTTTTATTTTTCTTATATGTATCCATGTATTCATAACTATGTTTTTACTTATACCTATTATCTTGTAAGCAATTGACAAAAATAAATAAATTTAAAAAAAATAAAGTAGTGGTGGGATTCAATTTTTTACTACCAGTACTGTGGGTGAGGCTTGGTGGGGTGTGGCATGGCTTGGTGGGTGTGGCTTGGTAGGCATGGCAAGGAAAGGATACTGCAAAATCTCCATTCCCTCCCCACTCCTGGGGGAAGATTACCACCGGTTCTCCGAACTACTCAAAATTTCCGCTACCAGTTCTTCAGAACTGTTCAGAACCTACTGAATACCACCTCTGCACTGAAGTCATGTCCCAATAGTTCCTGTTACTGCCACTAGAGAACTTATTTCCCAGAAGAATTTTATTTGCTTTCCATGCCTAATTTGCCTGTAAGATGGACAGTAATAGCATAGGGATTAATGATTCAACTCTTCTCCTTTACCACAATATTAGGAGACAGACCAATCTTACAGTAAATAAAGAAAATCAAAATCAAACTGGATTTTAAACATTTTTTAAAAATACAAAAGCAGATATAATGGACAAACCTTAAGATGGTTATGCTACCACTGAACTGTTCTTTGCCAGAATCTCCCAAAAGATTTGGTAAGACTTCTTTTGGATTATTATAGATGACTATATTAGGAAGTTTTTTCTCCAGAAAAAAAATATATTTCTGAACATACAGTAGCCTAAAGTAAAAACCAAGACTGAATACAGAACATAAGACTTAGCACCGCAGAATAAATGGGAATAAAAAATCTGTTTGCTAACTGGACATTTTACCTATTTCTGCAGAAATAAAATTTCCCAAAACAAAAATAATATACCTCTTTTTTGCTGTTGTCTAACTTTATGGAGATACCATGAAGCTATGAAGAACAATTAATGTCCTACCACTTTCCTACCCTCAGCTCATAGACTTCTCTCAAGTACTCTTATTGGCTTTAGAAAAACCAAGCCATTCTATCTCCAATAGAAAGCCAACCTGTGATAAGTAATCCTGCATTCCATGACAAAAATCCATATCTATTCGTGGGAAGATGAACTACATTTAGGCTACATTTATAATCAATCTCACTTAGAAACAATAAGGAAATACCTTTTTTTTTTCCTTTCAAACTTTCTCTTACTTATGCGGTGTTTTCCTAATTGCCCTAAAAATGCTGGCAAGTTGAAATGTATAGGTTGGACCAAGTGAGTGAGGCTCTCCTGAAAGATTTTTTTTCAGATTTAGCCTTCCCAGTGTGCAGATTTAGACTGGATGGTTGCTCATTTTATGATATTATTTTGGACCACTCCATACAAAATGGAAACAATTCAAGAAGGCTTGTACTACATATTGCTGGTCTGCCCAGTTTTTATTCCTCCCTTTGCATCCTAAATTTATGCTAACAAAATTAAATGCTATTTTTTTGGCTGTCAGCGGCACAATTTTAAGTCCTTTTGTAAATTAGGCATGCTAACCTCTCAGAGTTTTCCTTAAATACCTCCATTCTGACCAAAATACATAGGCTGATCATTTCAGCCTTATTCTTTTGGAGATGTTCTTATGTCACAGCCCCAAAACTCTACCATACATTTTGAGATGTGATTTTTTTTTAAGTGCCTCTTCCAACTGTATAGATCATAGAGCCACACACACTAAATGACTATGAGTCCAGAACAGAGATGCTCAAAATGCAATACTTGTTGAGGTATTTCCCGTTAGGAGAATGAGTGCACTCAGGAAACATAGTGAGAGTGGTGTTGAATAACACACAACCAGGATACAGATACACTGAATTAGTACACTGCTCAAAAAAATAAAGGGAACACTTAAACAACACAATGTAACTCCAAGTCAATCACACTTCTGTGAAATCAAACTGTCCACTCAGGTAGCAACACTGATTGACAATCAATTTCACATTCACATTGTGCAAATGGAATAGTTAACAGGTGGAAAGCATAGGCAGTTAGCAAGACATCCCCAATAAAGGAGTGGTTCTGCAGGTGGTGACCACAGACCACTTCTCGGTTCCTATGCTTTCCGGCTGATGGTTTGGTCACTTTTGAATGCTGGCAGTGCTTTCACTCTCGTGGTAGCATGAGACGGAGTCTACAACCCACACAAGTGGCTCAGTTAGTGCAGCTCATCCGGATGGCACATCAATGCGAGCTGTGGCAAGAAGGTTTGCTGTGTCTATCAGCATAATGTCCAGAGCATGGAGGTGCTACCAGGAGACAGGCTAGTACATCAGGAAATGTGGAGGAGGCCGTAGGAGGGCAACAACCCAGCATCGGACCGCTACTTCCGCCTTTGTGCTAGGAGGACAGGAGGAGCACTGCCAGAGCCCTGCAAAATGATCTCCAGTGGGCCACAAATGTGCATGTGGCTGCTCAAACAGTCAGAAACAGACTCCATGAGGGTGGTATGAGGGCCCGACGTCCACAGGTGGGGGTTGTGCTTACAGCACAACACCATGCAGGAAGTTTGGCATTTGCCAGAGATCACCAAGATTGGCAAATTCGCCACTGGCGGCCTGTGCTCTTCACAGATGAAAGCAGGTTCACACTGAGCACATGTGACAGACGTGACAGAGTTTGGAGGCACCGTGGAGAATGTTCTGCTGCCTGCAACATCCTCCAGCATGACCGGTTTGGCGGTGGGTTAGTAATGATGTGGGATGGCATTTCTCTAGGGGGCCGCACAGACCTCCATGTGCTCGCCAGAGGTAGCCTGACTGCCATTAGGCACCGAGATGAGATCCTCAGACCCCTTGTTAGACCATATGCTGGTGCAGTTGGCCCTGGGTTCCTCCTAATGCACAACAATGCTAGACCTAATGTGGCTGGAGTGTGTCAGCAGTTACTGCAAGACGAAGACATTGATGCTATGGATTGGCCTGCCCGTTCCCCAGACTTGAATCCAATTGAGCACATCTGGGACATCATGTCTCACTCCATCCACCAATGCCACGTTGCACCACAGACTGTCCAGGAGTTGGGGGATGCTTTAGTCCAGGTGTGGGAGGAGATCCCTCAAGAGACCATCCACCACCTCATCAGGAGCATGCCCAGGCATTGTAGGGAGGTCATACAGGCACGTGGAGGCCACACACACTACTGAGCCTCATTTTGACTTGTTTTAAGGACATTACATCAAAGTTGGATCAGCCTGTATTGTTTTTTTCCACTTTAATTTTGAATGTAACTCCAAATCCAGACCTCCATGGGTTGCTAAATTTGATTTCCATTGATAATTTTTGTGTGATTTTGTTGTCAGCACATTCAACTATGTAATGAACAAAGTATTTAATAAGAATATTTCATTCATTCAGATCTAGGATGTCTTATTTTTGTGTTCCCTTTATTTTTTTGAGCAGTGTAAAATGTAGATTTTACTTCCAGTAAATGGGTAAACAAAGTCCAACAAACAGTCCAAATCATACACAGTTAAAGCAGGTAGTATTCAATACAATCAGTCCAGGGATAATCCAAAAACGAAGTCCAGTATCATAAATAAAGTTCAGTAAACGGAGTTTCCTAACAAGTTGCAAGACTCACAGCAATCCAAGCAGAACAAGTTCAGGCAAAAGGCAATAGGGAAATGCAAGAAGAGAACAAATCAGGTTTCTGGCTCCATCTTACGGCCGTCGGAAGAACCTCAGCCAATCACAATTACAGCATTCTCTTAAAGATACAGCAGTATTAAATAACTATCTTGGTTT